>NC_138729.1:39560757-40017859 GCF_965113295.1 Leuciscus leuciscus | reverse complement strand
GTTCGATGTATTGTACTGTTGTTTAACAACAATCCGATTGTTCAGCTGTTGCAAAAAAAAAAGTTTTTAAAGTTGTGAGTTGTGAAAATCTAGGACCTTTATACAGTGTGTACCAGTCAATATAAAGACTGTACGTCTATCCCTCACAGCTTTGTTTTCATCTGTGTTAAATTCAATATGGCGTATAACCTGATAAGGTATATCACTCAGTACTTAATGTTTTGGTTAGAAAGTATCAGCCAAAGAACATGTTAAGAACATATTTGAGATTGTAAATGTGAGCATGTGTGTGTAATCTTTTCTCTACAGAGTTCTGGAACAGCACAAGCTGAATAAGGAGCAATGGGAGGAAAGAATTCAGGTCTGGCACGAGGAGCACAAGGGCATGTTGAGGTACTGCCAATGGAATGCGCTCTTGCTTTTTTTTTTCTGTTTTATCACTGACTGCAGTGACCCTGTCAATCTCACACACACCAGACAAGAGTGATAATGTGTATCTGTGCGTGTGTTTCAGAGAGGACTCGATGATGGAGTATCTGAAGATAGCTCAGGATCTGGAGATGTACGGTGTGAATTACTTCAGTATTAAGAATAAGAAAGGATCAGAGCTGTGGCTGGGCGTGGACGCCTTGGGACTCAACATCTACGAGCAGACTGACAAGTACTGATATATTTAACATGCATAAACAAATGAACGGCTTTGAAACGTGTCAAATATATTTGGTAAAAAAAATGCACTGCAATATGAAAGTTTAGTAAGAATTAGTTTTTTAAAGAAATTAATACTTTTATTCAGCAAAGGTGCATTCGATTTGAACAAAAGTGACAGTAAAGACTATTATATTGTAACAAATTATATTAAAATAAATGCTGCAGAAAATATGGGGTAGTTTTTCTAAAGAAATTAATACTTTTATTCACAAGAGAATGCATTAAATTGATCAAAAGTAAGAGTTATTTGAATTTATTTAATTTGTCTATTTTAAGCAGAACAACAATTTTATACATAGATGATAATAAATGTTTCTTGAGCATCAAATCAGCTTATTATAATGATTTCTGAAGGATAATGTGACACTGAAGACTGAAGTAATGATGCTTTGATCACTGGAATAAGTTACGTTTTAAAATATATTCAAATAGAACGTAGTTATTTTAAATTGTAATATTTCACAATAATATATTTTTAATCATGCAGACTTTCAAAAATCGTTAACACTTTACAATAAGGTTTCATTAGTTAATTAATTTAGCTAACATGAACTAAGAATGAACAATATCTCCACAGCATTTATTAATCTTAGTCACTGTTAATTTTTACATTTATTAATACATTATTAAAATAAAAAGTTGTATTAACAAAGATTAATAAATACTGTAATAAATGTATTGCTCATTGTTTTTTCATGTTAGTTTATACATTAATGAATGTTAACAAATGAGACCTTATTGTAAAGTTACCAACAAATCTAACAGACCCCAAAACTTTGAACCGTAGTGTCAATGATTTAATTGTAAACATATCATTTAAAAAAAGTACAATCGATAACAAATAAAATGAGCCGCATAATGTTTACTTTGTCCTCATGAGCTTGACATCCATTGTTTTAGTTTAGCGCTTTCTTTCACTGACCATTTGTTTAAAAAAAGAAAAAAGAACGATCAACTATTGTACCCTATTTATGGAAAGTGATATGTATTACTGTGCCAAAAAACTGACTCACCTCTTCTCTCTTTCCAGGATGACCCCTAAAATTGGTTTCCCCTGGAGTGAGATCAGGAACATTTCTTTCAACGATAAGAAATTTGTCATCAAACCCATTGATAAAAAAGCCCCGGTATGTCAAACATGATTTTCCTGCTGTCTGATTTATCACAGTTTCTGTGCAATTTTTCTGCAAACAGGGTTTAGACAAAGCAGAGCAGTGAAGTGTTGTAAGGTTTCATGAGAGATTTGAGGATGGTGAAATCACAGTATACACCAAAGACTTTCCATTGAAGCGGCACGTTTCTCTGTTACACAATCACGGATGCAAATAAGAGATTAGATGTGGATATGTCTCCTTTTTATTTAATTCTTCAGTATTTCCTGTAGCTCCTGGTCCATCCCTCACTCCCCTGGCTTTCTTTGGCTTTGTTCCTAAACTTGGGGAGCTTTTTATGTATGCAGCGTTTTAAGACATAGGAAGTAGGTATATAATGTTTTCTCTTTTTCCCCACAGGACTTTGTGTTCTATGCCCAGCGTTTACGCATTAATAAGAGGATTCTGGCTCTGTGCATGGGGAACCATGAGCTTTATATGAGACGCCGTAAACCTGACACCATCGAGGTCCAGCAGATGAAGGCACAGGCCAAGGAGGAGAAAAACCACAAGAAGATGGAAAGGTGAGTGGAAAAAGGAGAGACCGAGTAACACCACACAGAGGCTCTGATTTTGATCTGGATTGTGATCATTTCAGTGATCCTTTGGATTCTTTCCAGTGACTCAAATATTTTGATTCTGCTCAACGAAAGGATTTCAGATGTGTCCACTGATTCATTCAGTGACTCTCTCTGTATGTTACATTATTACACCAATAGGTGGCAACCAGTTAATGTGCTTTTTCCCATTTTAAGTAACTGGATCATTGATTCAACTGATTGATTCACAAACTCTGTCTCATTCTAGACTGAATTAAGTAATTTTTTTATTTATTAAAATGTTTAGACATTTATAAATTTATTTTCTTGTTGAACAATATTGACTTGATTGACTAAATTAACACACATTCCTTTTTTCACAAACTATTTAGTTTTTTTTTAACTGTTTTTATTGCACTTTTGTTATACATTAAAGGGTGTTACATAACATTTGCTTAGAATAGTAATAATAAAAAGTAAATGTATGAATGAATAAATAAATAAATAAATAAACATAAATAAAAAAAAATAAAAAAAAATCCCTGACAGCCTTTTAAAGGCATAGTTCACACAAAAATGAAAAATCTGTGTTGTTCCAAACCTGTATGAGTTTCTTTCTGCTGTTGAACACAAAAGAAGATATTTAGAAGAATGTTGGTAACCAGACAGTTGACAGTAGGCATTGACTTCCATAGTATTTTATTTTTTCCTACTATGGAAGTCAATGGCTACCGTGAACTGTTTAGTTACCAACATTCTTTGATTAGTTCATTGCTCACAATGACAGGAAGGACACATTCCTCTTCTTATGCATCTGTCTGTTTGTGTGTTCTCTCTCTCTCTCTCTCTCTCTCTCTCTCTCTCTCTCTCTCTCTCTCTCTCTCTCTCTCTCTCTCTCACACACTAATGTTGCAGGGCCTTGTTGGAAGATGAACGTAAGAAGAGAGAGCAGGCTGAAAAGGAGAAAGAAAAGATTGAAAAAGAAAAAGAAGAGCTGATGGAGAGACTGAAAGTGATAGAGGAACAGACGAAAAAAGCTCAGCATGGTGAGATGGGGTGAAATTCGCTGTTTCTAATCTTTCATTTATTCATTAATGATCAATAATCCCTCATTATTGTGTGTGTGCAGAGCTGGAGGAGCAGACCCGCAGGGCGCTGGAGTTGGATCAGGAGCGTAAACGCGCTCAGGAGGAGGCAGAGCGCCTGGAACGAGAGCGCCGTCTGGCAGAGGAGGCCAAAACCACTCTGCTGCAGCAATCTGAGAGTCAGATGAAGAACCAGGAGCATCTGGTCAGTTACCGTGTCAACCAAGCTACACACTGCCAGCCACCATGGCAGCACAATTCTAGTCACCATGACAACCTCACAATATCACCTACACAACCCATGCAGTCAGTTACAGTTGTAACCACGGTAACCAAACTACAATTCTGAAGTTTCCATGAGAACCAAACTTCATCCAGCCACAGAGTGCAGGACACCCACAGTTATATCTGTTCCCATGCAACTCTGAGGACCTGTTTACACTAGTGCTTTTTCGTTTTAAAACGCATACCTTTTCCTCCGGTTACGCCTGGCGTCCACACTACTCTGGAGTTTTCGACCCTCAAAAACGTAGACTTTTGAAAACGCTTCGTTTTAGCAGTCGAAGCTTTGGCTGCCCACATTTGCTCACTGTTTAGGTCTTCTGGATCATTGCGTATGCTTCCCTGATTCATCAAGCCCCTATCATATGACCATTACGCTACCGGAAGACGACAATAACAGACCTGCCTCAACAACTGTGTAAACCATAACATGGAGACAGAACGACAAGCTTTGCTGAATTTGTTGTCCTTTTTAGCAGCCATTGTGCACTTTTATAATACTGCAGCTGCCTACTTGCGCAAGAGGCAAGCTATTATTAGAGCAATCGACAACTTTTTTCAATCGACAACACTTGTACACGCGCATGCCCAGTGCACATGAATGGAACGAAAATGCTCTAGTGTAAACAGGGCCTGAGAATATATATGTGTGTGTGTGTGTGTGTACAGGCCACTGAACTGGCAGACTTGACCTCTAAGATCTCCTTGCTTGAAGATGCCAAAAAGAAGAAAGAGGAAGAAGCATCAGAGTGGCAACTGAAGGTAAACATGGTGAATTGTCAGCAGGCGCCTTACAGCGGTGCGCTTACTGTCCATCCATCCAGAAAATTACTAACAGTCATTGATGTTTGGACAAAAATTAAAGGGGTCATGAATAGCCCTCTGTTTTAAAACGCTCTGTTTGAAGGGGCGTGTCTGTTGTGAGACTTAAGTGTAAACGCCCACTGCTGTGATTGGCTGACATTTTTGCATATGAAATCAGTATTACATGTGGAACCCTCTCCAATACTTTTACTATATGTTTTTACTATTACAGCTGTCGAGATTACGGAATCGTGAAAAGTGTTGATTATAGCATTATATTTAGATCTATTCCCATTACATGAAAGGTTGCATCGATGAGCATTGAGCATGACAGTCTGTTAATCGCGTGAATGCAGTGATATCATCATTGCAAAGGGATTTCTGCACTCTCACGAATGCTTTCACCATAAATAATGCAAACACGATGTAAATTCAGTAGGAGCTTCATAGTGCAATGTAACAGCATAATTGATTTACATAATGGGAGTTTTGGCAAGTGTCCAGATAAACTCGCGCGCTGTGACTTACAGCTTCAGCGATTGTAATGGCCGTGTTCTTTGATCGCTTTCTGTATATAATTGATAATTATTTGATCATTTCCAAAATAACTTCATGGTTTGAATTTTGTGAGTTAATGTAGTGCTGTGTCTTATCCAGGCCGCTCAGGTGCAGGAGGACCTGGAGAAGACTAAAGAGGAGCTGAAGAACAAAGTCATATCAACCCATGTCCAAGAGCCAGTGCACAGCGAAAACGACAACGATGAGGATGACAGCAGTGCAGAGGCCTCCGCCGAACTCACCTCCGCAGCAGCTTATAAAGACAGGAGTGAGGAGGAGCGCATGACGGAGGCTGAGAAGAACGAACGAGTGCAGAAACATCTGCTGGTGAGAGAACTAATTCACAAACAACATTTAAATGGATAGTTCACACAAAAATAACACTTCTTTTATCATTTACTCACCCTCATGTCATTCCAAACTGGTTTGACGTTTGTGAGGAGCACAAAAGGAGTTATCTTGAAAAATGTCCAAGCCGCACTTTTTGACTACAGTAAAAAGTGGACTGCATACAATAAAGGCTTTAGCAGAGTAAATTTCCTTTCAAGTGAAAACATTTTTTCAAAAGTTCTCTTTTTTTCCACAGGCTCTTACTTCTGAGCTTGCTAACGCTCGTGATGACACCAAGAAGACCCAGAACGACATGATCCACGCAGAAAATGTACGAGCAGGACGCGACAAATACAAGACGCTTCGTCAGATCCGCTCTGGAAACACCAAACAGCGAATCGACGAGTTTGAGTGCATGTAAATGTACTACAGTCAGCCAACAGGGGGAGCTTCAGCCTGCCTTTTGCATCATGCCTGCAGAGGAACTACAGTACCAACAATTCACCACTCCAAGAGAAAATAATGCCAAATATAGAATAATGCTGCACAATTCAAAAATCCCTTTAATTCAGGAGTGTTGTTTGGGTTACTGCATTATGATAAGGGAGATTTATTTTTTTGCTTTGTGTTTTGACCTAGATGTAGCTTTTTTTATATTGGAAAACAGTAACAGTTTGCTGAATAACCGAACTAAAGGGTTTTTATTCTGTAAAACCGGGATTTCAGTAGGAATTGTTTTTTTTTCTAGTGTTATGATAAACTCCGAAAGCACTCCAGAGAGACATGTCAGTGTGCCAAGACTGTAATTCAGATCAGTAGAGTTGATATCAAACTGCACAGTGCCATTGTGATGGTGCAATAGCCCAGCTATTGCTATAACATTTGTATCTATGTGCCTTTCTAATAAAACAACTACAGTATAGATTAAAACACATGCCTAAGATCATGGCTACCTGCTCCCCATCAACCACTCTGCCAATACCGGCAGCCCACAAGAGCAAAAAGTGTGTGTGTGTGTGTGTGTATGTTTGTGTGAGTGTGAGTGAGATCCCTGTTGATAATTCCTTTAGTTATAGTTTCTCACTGCTGCAGGTTTGTGGCCGCTCCCTGTTTGTGCCTTTTCACTGAAGAGAAAAGAAAGAGAAAATATCAAACTGTATTTCTAGTTTAGGTTTTAATCCTATTCTTATTTTAAGCTTTTTTTTTTTTTTTTTTATAAAAGAGACTGTTTTGTTGTTTGAGGCATTTGAATTTTTTCGCAGTATTATTTTGAAGAATCCTTAAATAGAATGACACTTAAAAAGCATCTTCTGGGATTATTTTCTCCCCTTTATTTCTGAACAGTATTTACCCAGGGTGTACACCATTTTAAGTAGCACTGCACTTGTAGGCAGTGCCTTAGTTGTTTTTGAGGTCTATATTAGTTTTAGTTTTATTCATGTGGCAATATGCTGCACTGAAGCAATATGACATGTCCCCAGCTGCTTTGGAAGAATTCTTCATTTTGATCTTACACTTAGATAATCTAAATTGTTTTGGTATACAATAAAATGGATCTTGTGATAAATATGAAATTTGTTCTTATCATATACAACTCTCTTGTTACCTGGGTGATTTCTCACCCTTAGGCTGCAGGTGTTTTTTTTTTTGTTTTTTTTTGTTTGTTTTTTTTTTTTTTTTGTCAACCAATCACAAAAAAGTTTGCTGCTTAAAATGTTTCCATTGCAACTGTCAATAAAATATTAAAAACATCACCAGTGCACTGGCTAGTTTTGTTCTTGCAGCATTCTTCTGGCTCATTTGGGATACCTGTTTTGTGATGGCCAGCGTACATTATTATAGAGGAATTATTATTTCTATTAAACAATGATAATATATTCAGAAAATACATGTGAGCTTAAAGGTATGGTTTGGAGTAAACCCCCCTTTAATATTTTAATAATAAAATAGTGCATTCCTGAAAATGGGCGTCGTTACACTACATCCTTATGCATCGCTTTCTGCCAGGACTTTTACGTGCTTTTCCAAAATAACGGAAATGACCTCAACGTCGGGGTTAAAGGTTTTTTTTAAGCTTAATTTACTGAACAGCTTCGGAGTCATTGAAATGGTTATACGACTTTTTTCGGGTTGAATGGTGGTCTTCTCGCACACCCCTAGCGCCTGTGAGCGGAAAAAAACACCCTTGCAACTTTGGGCCGGTGTGGTGAACAAAAGAGATGAGTCCGAGCTTAGGACCCCATTAGGACTCATTTGTTCACCACACCGGCGAGCCGCCAACGAGTTTTGACGACAGTGTTGTCAAATATCTATTCCGAAGCTGTAGAGGGAGCTCTATAGAGAAACCTGCGAGCAAAAAGCGAGAAAACAGCGAAGAAATTGCCAAAACTGCATAGCGCCGCTTTAAGACGAAAAGACAAAAGATGAAAACTGTTGAGATTATTTTTTATTTATTATTATTGAATAGGAAGACAAGGAAATATTGTTGCGCTCAGATGAAGGCTAGTTGTAAGTCCAGGTGCGTGAAAACCAATGAAATATTGAAGAGACTGTAGATGGTTCGCAATAGACAAAGTCTTTAACAAAAAGAATCAATTATTTTAAACAGCTGCTATTCAAATTATTATTGAATAGGACCATACAAGTTGGAATTTGGACTACATATATATTCGCAAATATTCTATAGAAAATGGAACTCCCCATGGTAGCGTATGCAGTCCAATACTGTTTAATATATTGATTGATATATCCTATCTATTCACAAATTGATATGGGATTAGGGAGCTCATTAGAAATTAAATAGTGAAAAGCCTGCAGGGGGCAGTATAAGGTAGAAAACTGGGCAAATGCATGTTTTTTTTGTTTGTTTTTTTGTTGCAAAAAAAAGCATGTAATTTGTTTAAATTTTTTTTTTTTTAATTGATTGTGAATTGGGCATACAACACTAAATCAAAGTTAATATAAAATATGGAAGCACGAAACGGGCAAATGCGATAAATGTGGACATCCAAAAACAGCAAATAATGCTATTATATAGGCCTACATAACTACAAGTCAAGCTGCAATACCAAACACGAACACATGGAGATGCCAAACAGACCACTATACCAGCCGTTTTAACCTTGCTCACTGGCTGATTCATTCAGAATCATTAAACACAGCAGAACACAAATAATAATAATAATAAAAAGCATTCTGATTGTGTCAGATGTAGCGATGGCGGCTCAACATCATCAGTGAAGACTAGAGTTTCTCTGTTAGAGCGAGTGTTGTGTCTGTGCTTGGAGTGTCTAGGTAGCTGCAGGAACATATTTTATCAGGCGGGCGCTGGGGGCGGGGCTTGATATTGCGGGGCGGTGCTATGATAGTGTTTTAAACAAAATCCTAATATTAAACAGCGCAAACAAAAAGATCCACATACAAATGAATGAGGACAGAGTTATGTGAGAACGCTCAGAAGTCATGATACATTTTAAAAACATAGCACAAAAATCTGCATCTTATGATACACGCTCAGGAGTTAGTACAGGTGTTGTGCCAAATTATTACCCCCCTAGTATTGGTAGGTTTAGGATTAGTTGTGGGGGAGGGGTTAGGATTAGGGGTGGGGGTTAGGATTAGGCAATCAGGTACTGACTTCAACGAGGGGGGTAATAATTTGGCAGGGGGTTGAAATTCGGCACAACACCTGTTCACACAGAAAACATAATCTTTAAAAGCGAAAATGCAAGACGCCAAACAAGGGCAGTGGAACGGGGAAAAACGCAAGGTCTCGAGGCGCATTTTAGTTAAACTTAATTTATTGCTGTGTCATGCGCGAGACGCAAGCGCAACAAGGTATAATAAGGTATAATTTTAGAAAAGAACCGCCCTCTCCACTTTTTGAAAAAATGCACATGTGCAACACTCTACCTGCTCCCGATTCCGAAAGGGAACGCCTATTAAACGTGTGCACGAGAGAGCGTGACTTGTGCCAGGGCTAGCATCGCTAATCATAGCTTACATTAACTTTTACTAGCAGTGATTTTAAATGGATTTCTCCAAATAGCATGCCAAACTTTACCTGTGGAGTAGAAATTTCGCGACTGAGGCATCAGTGGGAAGCCCAACCTGTGCTTTTAGCGCACGCCAGCGTGTGAAATATTCTCCCAAAAACACTCTGATCTTGTTTCTTTCTTCAGAGGCCTTTCTCTTCTTGTCATACAATTCGTAGACACTTTCTCTTGCGACCCTCAGACATTTTGAAAAAACCCGGTGAGAACGACGAGCTTCAATGAATGGCTGAAACTGTAGCTCACCACACATATACACCTGAAAGTATGCATGCGCAGAAAGCGAAAACTACTTAGGGACGAGCACGTACGGCGGCCTTACGTAAACATATCATCAGAAAGATTGACAATTAGGAGGACCAATAGTCTTAATGATCCACCCGGAAAAATAAAATCCTCCACTATACCTTTAAACACGACTAGTGCGTTTACACTAAAAAACAATGGAAAAGTAGCAGAGTGAAATGGAAAAATACGTTCTGTGTGAAAAGCAGCCCCTAATGCCGATGAATGCTTTAATCAAGACTATAATCATGAAAGAAACAGGCTTGTATGTAGTCCCAAGAACTCTCAACTTTACTTCTCCATCTCCCTGCAACCACACCCACAACAACAGAGAAGAGGAACTGAGGAAGGCTGCAGACATATGGCCCAGGCCACCGTTGTTCCTGATGCGTCCAGTAGGGGGAGGCTGTACAGAGGTACTGGTTCCAACATGGCCATAATCTAGCCAGCCCAGCATGCACAACTAACTAACTAACTAATTAATTAACTAAAATTATTCATACCCTTGGTATTTTTTATAGTGTTTTTGAGTTGTCTTCTGTAATTAATGAGTTTTATAATGCCACCATATATTTAATATGTGACAAACAACTGAAAGAATAACAACATGTGATATTTCAAGAAATATGTTATTTCATGGCTATTTAATTGACGAATATGAAACAAATCGCCACGTTCAGAATTATTCATATCCTTTGTATAACAAAGTCTAAAGTCCTTTTCAATAAGAAAAGCCTTTGTTCTTGATGACGGCCTCTAAACGCTTCATATAGGTCTCCACAAGATTTCTACAGGTCTGCTTCGGGATGTTTCCCACCTCTTCTTTCGCAAAATCCTCCACTTTTTGGAGATTAGAAGGCTTCCCAGCCCTGACCCGGGGGTCTTCAACTCTCTCCACAAATTCTCATTCGGGTTCAGGTCATGAGGTCCCTGAACCATTGCTTGACCACTCGCGCCGTATGCTTCGGGTCATTATCCTGCTGGTATTGGTCCAATCCTCTGGCAGGTTGAGCTTCTGTGTCGAGGCCACCAGGTTTTCATGATAGCATCTATCTTAACAAGGTTATCTGTACCACTGGCAGAGAAGCATCCCCATAGCATGATGTGACCACCGCTGTGCTTGACCGTTGGGATGGTATGACTGAAGGCTTCCCCTTTCTTACACCAAACATATGCAACATCCATTTGTCCAAAGAGCTCCAATTTAGTCTTGTCTGAGGATGGATGACCAGAAGTTCGGATCTCTATCTAGCTGACCCCTCGCAAAGGCCAGACGTGCATCCCAATGTCCCTTGGTAAGGAGTGGCGTCTTTCTGGGACGATGTTCATGGAGACCACCTCGATGCAGAATTCACTGAATGGTGGGTCTTGATACCGTCGTCCCTGCTAGGTTAAGGGTGTCCGTTAGAGCTTTGGTGGTGATTTGAGGGTTGTTGCTTGCCTTGAGGCAGATCTTTCTAGTCACAAGGTATCCTCTAGACTCTGGAGGATACCCTGCGCCTCCTGCCACGCCCATCCAGTTTTTTTTTTTTTTTTTACAGTGTTGAACATCTTGAACTTCTTGATGATACTCTGTTGGGTTGATACAGGGACATCCAATTTTTTCGAAATGGCCTTGTAGCCCTTGCCTCCACTATGGGCATTGACAATACGCGTACGTAGATCATGACTGAGTTCTTTCTTCTTGGCCATGGTGACAGTATCTGAGGATAATTAAAGCTTTGTTTCCTTAATTAATACTTTACAGAGCAGGTGTGACTATTTAACATTCTCAGGCCTAAATTAATTAGGCATAAGAATGTTAAATTGATTGTCAATGATTATGGTCACTGGATTATGAAAACCATGTGCACTTTCACAAAAGAAGTTTTTTTTTTTAGATTAGGAATATGATTAATTTTGAACAGGCTCAAAAGAGAATCTTTGGCCATGTCTATTGATATGCAAATAAGGTTTAGACAACACATATGTGGGTTGTGGATAGCAAGCAACTAATAGATATTGGATTCAATGAAAGTTCCACCAAAGTAGTTTTTTTAATGAAAAAAAAAAGAAATAAAAAAAAGAAATAATAATTATAAAGTATTGATTTTTCCAAGGGGTATGAATAATTTTGAGCACAACTGTATATATATATATATATATATATATATATATATATATATATATATATATATATATATATACAGTATATATATAGTAATATATACACACACACACACACACACACACACACACACACACACACACACACACACACACACACAGTATTTTGTAAATAAAGTGAACCTCAATGTGTATGTTACAAGGGAACCAAATCGGACCAAAGACTAAAAGCAAATGGCATCAGAGCCATCATAAATGTTGCCGTTTTCATGACAATCAGCTCGTGACTTGTTTTTCATTGACTGTGAATGATAATATGATTGTTGTGTATGTTTACACAACCTCTTTGTTTGTATTGTACATTTTTGTTGTCCAATCGAACAAAACCTTTTCAATATTTCACTTCTCACAAGTGTGGATGATACTTAAAGGACAAGTTCGGTATTTTACACTTAAAGCCCTGTTTTCAGATCGTTTCTGATGAAATACAATGGTTAAGATTGAAATTTGGACAAATGCTGCTGGCCCGAGAATTTTCGGGTTCTGTGGGAGTGGAATAATCCTTCCTAAAACGCATTAAACTTTCGTTTACAAAGACGTGAAACTCACCGAGTGGTCAGGGGTGTTCACTGATATGCTCACACAAAAATCGCTGCAAAAGATGCTTTCCAACAGGTTTTATCGTAGTTTTTGTCCAACTCCATTGACTTGTATTGGATGAAAAACTACGATAAAACCTGTCAGAAAATCAGAAACGATCTGAAAACAGGGCTTTAAGTGTAAAATACCGAACTTGTCCTTTAAAAGGCTTTTGGGTTTGGATGGTTATTTGTGTCCAAGGAGTTTCAGACGTTTGGGTAAACAGCTGCAACTCTCAGTATTCTCAAGCCCATCAAGGACACGGTAGTGGACACTGTTGTCAGCTGAAGGTTAAAATCTTTCCTGTTGGCCTTCAGAAAGCCTCTGGAGCTGAAAACTTGACATGTTTTTGTTAGTATGTCTCCCAAAAAGTCTGATTATAAACCACTTTTATCTTCCATATTCTCATTAAAAGGTTTTAGCTGTCTGTGCAATACAATCAAAGATAAGGTTTTTCTTGGAAATCCTGTGGTAGTTTCTAGTACACTTATCTCTCTTTCTCTCAGTGTCTGAAAAAAAACAAACATTTTTTTAAAAGCATTATATATTTATAATATTTAATAAAAAAAAATTTCAGTTTCACATTCACATCAAATTCCAGACAGAGCTGAGTGACTGGGGAATATTTTTCAGAAAATGTATATTAAATTAATTAACTAATTCAAATCAAAGGAATACCAAAAAGAAATAAAAGCAGTATTGTAAATGTGCAGATATGACAAAGAATGATTTCAGTATCTCACATCTTGAGGGTGAGATGGAGGCTGATATGCCAATTAACTTTTCTATACAACTAAACACGAATCATTGTAGCTCACTACCATCTGTTAATACTTTATGGAATAAAAACCATGCAAATGTTTACCTGCCCTCTGAGTCTTTCTGGTAGAACTGAGAGTTATCTGTTGCTGTGATGGATTTCTGTCGTTTGGATTGCAGAGAGTTCAATTTGTATGACTAAAAAGTGCCAAGTATTCTTCCCTTAAAACGCTATTGATCTTTAGTATTAAAATAAAGTGTTAGTTAAAATGTAACTTAGCCTGAAAAAAGATTTCAGTCAGAGAAATGTTTGTGCTTTTTTTTTGTCTGGGCTGTGTTGGACAATAAAGTGAATTTACACTAAATTATTTTTTAGAAAATGGACAGTCCTTGATTATGACTGGTTGAGCCGCGTTCGACTTCGAAGCCATGGTAAATTACTGAGGTGAGGAACGAGGAGTGAGGAAGCTTCAGGAGGAGCTATGAGCGAGGATGCACAGGTGTATCGTGCATCCTCACTCATAGCTCCTCTAGAAGCCACCTATGCAGAAGTCTTAGAAACCTCATGCAAGTCCTCCTTCACATCTGTCACATTAATACATTTAATTTATGCTTTTCCTTTTCAGTTTAAATAAACCATACATCTCACATATTTCAAAAGGGCATCTTGCGTTATTAAGAATTTCTTAAATAACCAAACTTCAACAAAATAAAGGCAGATCCGTTGATTGCAGCTGATGATGCTTTGAAGTGACGCTTGAGTGATCAAGAATATTCCAATATACAAGTAAGCTTTCCTTCAATTCCTCCATCCTTATTTTCTTGAAGGTTTCCTCGCATCCTAGGTGGGGTGGAGCTGAGACACGAGGAAAGGAAACGAGGATGCACAAATTAGAAATGAGAAGCACCCACTATGTTCCCATTACAGAAGTTATGAAACATGAAACATAAATCCCATGAGGCAACTCACTACTCATAATGACATCTATCTAGATAGATAAAGTTGGGTTAAGCCCAGGTTTGCCTTTTGGTATGAATTTGAAATTTGTAGTGATCGACCAGTACTGGTTTTTAAATGGCCAGTGCTGATAGAGAGTGTGTGATAGGTGGCTGATGTAATATGTATGTATCAGAAACTTATGGCCACATTTTGATCCAAATCCCTAATCTCTATTGTTAAGGCCCCAATATATTTAAGGTAAAATTGACGAACAAATGAGTGTGATGTCATTTTTTTACGAAATCTGGAACACAACTTAAACACATTCAAACGGCCATTGATGCATGACGATGACGTATTTTCTTTGACCTGGATATCTTTTCTGATTCTTCTATTCAATTAGTCTATCAAGGTCAGATATGAGAACCCAGCGTGGGTTGCATTGAAATGTTTGGTATACAAACAGTAAACAAAAAGCTCAAGAAAAAAATGCGGAGGGTATATCAGGGCCTTTAGTCTGAGCTCTGATCATCATCTAACCTCATCTGATCTTTAGATTAACATCTGAGTCTGCACCCTGACCCAGCATTGCAGGAGACTTGTTTCTCCATTGAAACACATTCAATGGCAGGTCAACAACTACATATTAAAGTAAACTACAAAAATCTTCAAAATATGTGTTTGTATTGTGCCTGCCAAGCGGGTTTATTTTTCATGACCTTTAATGCCAAGGCTTCTCTCTCTCCTTTTCTCTGTGTGTTTAACCTTGCCCACCTCAGGGTTGGCCTTCTCCATGGAGCTTGCAGCTTTGTCCTTGAAACAAGAACATCCCAAAACTAGATGCAGAGCCTCCTCATTCATAGACCCACTTGCACACACGCTAGCACAGCAGAACAGCATGGCCTCTCGTATGTGTGTGCAGGTCTTGGCCCGTTCCAGCTTGGCTCTAGTGTGCCACCCAGGATCCACAAGATCCCATCTGAGATTTCTTCACACAGCTCCCAAACTGTGCAGTGAATCCCAACAAAACGGGTAAGGATTAAATGTACTTTGTTTGTTGTTTCACATAATGCTTTGTTTTCTGTACAGGGAATGCATTCTAATTATATTAGACCACATAATCAAGTGCTCACAAACATGTGCTTTATCCAAGAGTTTAATTCTATCTGTGCTCTGATGCCTCATTTCCTATTCATATTAAAATGTCCAGCTGGGGATGTCACATTTTTTTAAAAGAGAGATTGGAATAACATAAAATGTGCACGTCACTAGCCTAATTGTACACATCCGCAGGATTATTAGCATAAAATTATAGGTCACTGAAGAATGGTTTTATAAGAGTATGTTTTAACATGGAATGACCTAGGCAAATCTAGTGGGCCTAGATCCAAATAAAAATGAAACACTTTGGATTTCTGATAGAATGTCCTTTCGCCCCTTTGTAATCTTCAGCCACTCTCTTATATGTTCATGGTCATCGCTGCTTTTGTTCTTTGTCCTTTCTAACACATTATACTTCATATTATCACACTCTGATGATACTCTACTTTTTTGATTCAGTCATTCTCTGCTGAATGATAAAAAATTTGACTATCTCTAATAACTCTTAGTATCTTGTTGGTTTGTGTGTGTGTGTGTGTGTGTGTGTGTGTGTTCAAGTGAACTTGATGTGAGATAAAGGCATTTCTTTCTAATGTGGAAAAAAAATATATGTTAAAGAACAGTTTTCGTCCATAATGAAAGTTTGTGGTGTCCAAAACAACATTGTATAGACAAAAGAAAAAGGAAAACATGGAAACATATCTTTTGTGCTCCAAAGAAGAATGCAATTATTATTATTATTATTATTATTGGGTGAACTATGTCTTTAAATAAACCTGAAAATAACAATAGTGTAATGAATTTAAAAGGAATTTTAAATCAGCTGATTACATTATTGCTTTGGAAATATTTTGCCCATAGCATTTCTTTGAAGGATCATTCATCGCACTCATTATTTGTTTGGCTTCTATACATTAAAGCAGTGGTTCTCAACTCCAGCCCTCAGGACCCGCTGCTCTGCACATTTTGTATGTCTCCCTTATTTAACACACCTGAACCAGATCATCAGCTTGTTAGGAGAGACTCCATGAACTGAACTGAGTGTGTCAGATAAGAGAGACATACATGTGCAGAGCAGCGGGTCCCGAGGACTGGAATTGAGAACCACTGCATTAAAGGATCCTTCGATCATTGAATTCTGAGCTTTTATGCACTCAAACATTAGAAGCGTTTTTTGCTCGCTTTCATCGGCATTGTATAGTGAATGTCATAAACACTTTAGTATTTTGTTTTCATTAAGATCCTAAATAAGATGAAAAGGCCCACTCTTATCAACCCACCAGAGTACCACAGGGATCAGAAGGGCTTTTCTTCTCCACCTACACCAGATTGCTTGGAATGGCCTCCATTCAAATGGAGTTTCTTTTCACGTTAGTGCTCATGACAAACTCATTCCCCAATCTGCCTATCTGTAATCCAAGGAAAGATCTCTGCATGCGCCTTGACATATCAGACTGGAGGACTACTAATCGCTTTCAGCTCAAGTTCAGTAAGACTGACTTCTTCCTTCCTGCAAAAACCTCTTTTGAGCTCTAAAATAATTTTTCAAGTGACACTCAGTAACATTGTGCTGATATCATCTTGGGCATATTGGACTATAGCAGTCTCTCTGTCACCTAGTTGTGTGCATGCAGCTTCACACAAAATTACAAGAACCACAATTATTCCACAAACCTGTCCACCAACAAAGTAACTAGTATTCGGATGATCATGTGATCTAAACGCGCTGATCCCCTAGGGCTTTTATCGGGGTACATACAATATTAATTTGTATATAAAAATGAGATATGTGGGGCAGAAGTACTCTCCGTTCAATAGGCTGTATTCATCGTATTCATAGTTTGCAGTCACTTGACTGGCACGGAGACCTGATGGGCAAAATATCCATAGAACTGCATTACAGGGCTGTCAGTTTTCCAACTCAAAACAAGAAAAACATAAAATGTGAACTTTTGGGCACTTTGGATTCATATACAGCAGCGCGGGACATTCTAAAATGCCTAATGTGAAAAACACTTAAAGTGCCGTAATGTACTAAAACTATTCCTATTACTGGTCCTATTAACTATTAAATAACTATTCCTATTAACTATTACTGGTCCTATTATGCTTTTTAACTTTTTTAACTTTAGCTATTGTGTAATGTTGCTGTTAGAGCATAAAAAAGATCTTCAAGGTTGCAAAGCTCAAAGTCCACTTCAAAGGGAGATATTTTATTGATCAGAATCCAAAGAACTACAACGAACGACTCGTTTTGACCACAACGCGATTTTTACGGATCGTCACAATGTTACTCATTTAAATAATCCGCACCCACGGAATAAGCAAAAAAGGGGGCAGAGGCGTGGTTGGGATGAGCTGCACTATAGAGAAGAGGAAGACGGCTATGTTGAAGAGATGCTTTTTTCCCCACCCTGTTTTCAAAATCCCTTTGTTTGGCCTTCTTAAGGAGGATAAACTTAGTGGTTAAAATGTATTTTTTTTTTAACACTGTTCCTGGACATTGTAACCCCAACATTTGTGTGCTGCACATTTTATGGAGAACAGCTTGTTTTCTGTTGCTTTTGTTAGCCCTTGCTTTTGTAAGACGGTTCACCGCTCTTTAGGAAAATTAACCATGGTTTTGTTACCGATCACTCTTTGTATTACCTTAGTTTCCCGACAAAAATCACGATTAAATGGTGGATAACATCATATTCGTATCTATAATGTATAAGAAAATTGCAAAAAACATACCACTCTGAAACGTCCTGTGAAATCCGTGCTTGCAAAGTCCGTGCATGAAATCCGTTCTGATTGATCCTTTTGTTCGTTTAGATTCAAGATGAATGGCGTGCTCAATTCCTTTTGAGTTTGATTTGGGTGCTCTTCGGTCCAAGGTAGAACATCTAAGAGGTAGTGTAGAGAAATGATTCTCTGATAACCAAGGCACTCCTTAATTAAAATGTCTTTATTACAAAATTGACGTCTAACTGGACAACTTTAAAAAGCCCACGCGTAGCGGCATGGAGCCTTCTTCAGGGCTTCAGATCCTTTTGTTCGTTAACTTTGTCAGGGTCTAAATCGGGTTTCAATTTTAGAAGCATCCTGAAATGTCAATTTTTCTTTCAAGACATGCATACCTATTAAGCCAAGTAAACACTACACGATTTTAGCCCGGATTTTTTACTCACCGTCAAATGGCTGAAATTGGAGGCAAATCGGTGCTCCTTCACGTGAGTGACAATCGCTTAGTGTGTATGATCAAAGATGTGATTTGAGAGAAGCGTTGATGCATTGCCAAGGTCTGTGAAATATTTAGCATGTTAAATATCTGGACCTGTCTGCGACAGGTGTGAAATGTGTTACAACTGGAAATTACACTGGCGACGACCTACAGTCAATGAGAGCACAATATATACAGGGTAAGGGAAAGTTTGGGGGCAGTCATAGACCTGGAACAAAAAAATCAGCAAGCATGGTTTCTGTAAGCCACCATTCTCTCCATCATATTCTTCTTTTTTCCATTTTTTGTTGCTGCAATAAACGCACCGACAACTTGGATCACAAGCATGTTGCGTGCATCATTTTAACAAGAAGAAATCCAGGTCTCACACAAGAACTCCTGTCTCATGCATGATCTTACGTTATTTCCTGCATCAATTCTTACGTGTGTTTGGTTGTTAAAGTGAGTTTGTAGAACAGACTGAGTTGTCTGTGATTCTTCCTATTGAAATGTTGTGTAAAACGTGACCCCTGTCGCCGATCCGTTGTGTAATGTGCACACAACAGCAACTAAATGGTACCCCAGACAGTCGTATCGTGTGAGAAGAACAGCGATCCGCCAACTTTGGAAATTGTGTACCCGACATTACTCACACCACTACTTCCACATGTTATACCCTTTTTCCTCATACATATCTTTATATAAGACAAAATAGTAAAATATTTTTAAAGGCCCCAATAACTTGCAAAAACCTCATTAGTCCAGCCAAGTGTGATCAGGAAAGTATGAACCAAAGCAAAAGTACAAAGCTGTCAAACTTTGCAGGGATGTAACAATGTGCCATTCACGAATGGATGGTAACGAAATGTGTTCAGAGTCTCTTGTGTACAGTGCATGAGTCATCGATGAAAAGTCTGGAACAGGAATAGTCACATTAAAATTTGACATGGCATGTGTCATATGCTTCATAGAACTACATAATGGAAATTAAATTGAGTGCTTTTCAAAAAATATATAGTACTGTTAGGGGTTAACAGTTTAGGACCCAATGACCAGATGTTTAAATGAAGACCCGGAGTCAGAATTATAAACAATTGAAGAAAAGTTTTACTGAAGATAGTTTGCAGTTTCATCAGCAGAAGTCAGCTTCAAGACTCACACAGGAGTTCGTAGGTCGCCCCGCTTACAGTTACAAAGATCACAGCAGTTATACCATTTCCAAGATCTAAGCTACGTCATTGCTTACAGGTTGAATGATTCTCATTGGCTAAGAAATAGATAAACATAGTAATTTTCCACACATATACAGATAGACTGAAGCATATCTCCATAGATTATGCAGCTGACACTCAGACCCTGAAGTTAGGCACGTCGTGACCTTCCAGGTCGCAGATTTGGGTTGCTGGGCACCAGCCTGTCCTGAACAACAACTCAGTTAATCTCCAATAATGCCAGTGGTTCCTTTACCTGTAACCAAGAAGACTAACACACACACCGACACACAGCTTTTCCAAGGTTGGATTTGGCCAGGCTCTAACTATAAACAGGAGAGTCCTCTCAAAACATCAAGATAATGCGTTCTTTCTCAAGTAGAGCTACACTTTAGTTTAACTGGAAAGTAAGGCTTTAGCAAAGAAATGTTCCCTTAAACTTTTGGCTTTAGTGACCCCTATATGTCCCTATAAGACCTTGCTCAAACACAAAACAAGTCCCTATTTCATTTCTGGAAGTCGGGCTAAATGAGCAAGCACTGTTACTGCATTCAGATATCAAATACAGACATTAAAGAAAACATGAAAGAACATTTCAGTAATCACACTGGTAACAAAGTAAAATCTCCAGAGAAGTCATTCAACTCGTTTGATATTTAGAAGGAAAAATATTAATTAATACCTTGATTATAATCACTCATTACATATACATTGAAGCAGCAGTGGATTCCAAACCATCCCCTTCAGTCCCAAAGCAAGTTAAATAAGAATTGTGTTTTATAAATTACTGAAAGATTAGTTTGTCTTTTTAAAATAAACTCTACAGAGACTGAAATTTTGCCAGTCAGATTTTTGCAGAGTTGGACTAACATGGATAATGTGATTTGTAGCTCTGCATGGTCCAGCATGTATACACATAAATCGGCCTCGCCATTGTGCGCCTGAGGTGACGTGTACTTGATGATTTAAATATTCAGTTACACACAGTGTAATTTATACAGACAAATGAAGAATGTGGCTCGATTACGCAAAAACCCATTGTAGCTCAATTATGACTGCTCATTTAAACACAATGACAAGGAAAAATGCTCTAGTTAGCATCATTTCATTTTCAATACTCAACTTTGAACTGTAGCCTTTTTTTCCAGGCCATTGCTATCCAAATGCACTGTTTAAAGACTGTAAAAGACCAGAATATCATGTTTACAGTCATGTTTACCTTGTTTTCTGAAAAACATCTCTTTAAAGTTGTTTTTTTGTGTGTGTGTCAGTGCCGATAGCCTCTTGGGGCAGCGCTCCGACATATAACACAACTGCGCATCCAGCAACCCGAGTTAGATTCCCGGCTCAAGGTTCTTTGCAGATCCCATTCCCCTCTCTGTCCTGTCTGATCTCTACATTGTCCTATCCAATAAAGCCACAAAAACTCTAAAAAGTTTACATAAAAAAAAAATTAAGTAGTTTTTTTTTTTCATCTGGAATCTTAAAATTGTAAAAGTGTCTGTCTGTTCTATGTGTCTTTAAATATATAATTGGCTGTGATTTACAGGCATTTCATTAATGTCTGAGCCATTATAAGGTCTCTCCCTTGCAAATGAATGACAAAGAGATTGCAAACACATCCAGAAATTAAGACTAATCAACATCCTTGTGTAATCAAGAGTTGAATTAGTGCAGATCACTGCAGATTCACCCTCTTTAAAATTCACACTAAAAAAAAATCCCTACTACACTACCTGACTTATCAACTCAACCCATTGCTTGCAATTTAATTTTTACTTCTTACTAAGAAGGCTCTACCAAGAGGATCAGTTCAATGAAATGAGTTTGTGTGTATCTGTGTGCTTGTTCTCAGTTCCTCTGACTCTAAAGTGCTGGTGCACTTTGTAAATCAGTCGGGGGTGAAGAGCAGCGTTTTTGTCACAGAGGGAGAGAGTCTTCTAGATGTTGTCATCAAGAAGAATCTTGACATCAGCGGCTTTGGTAATGACATTTTTGTGTGTTATTTTGGCTCCTTGTGATCATTCTAAGTCCCATCTGTTTTAAGTGGTGTGTGTGTGTGTGTTATGGAACTTTTGATCCATAAAGATGTCCACGCTACTTGTTTTAAAGGGATAGTTCACCTAAAAACGAAAATTAGCTCATGATTTACTCACCCTCAAGTCATCCTAGGTGTATATGAAATTCTTCTTTAAGACGAATACTATCGGAGCTATATTAAAAAATTGGCTCTTGGCTCTTCCAAGCTTTATAATGGTAGTGAATTGTTGTTTCTGTTTTGAAGTCCATAAAAGTGCATCTATCCATCATAAAAGTGCTCCACATGGCTCCGGGGGGTCAATAAAGGCCTTCTGAAGCGAAGCGATGCGTTCGTGTAAGAAAAATATTTATATTTAACATGTTACAATGTAAAATTCTAGCTTCTAATGCGACTAAGGTGCAACTTACACAACTCATGACGTCAGAAGTAGCGTAGTGCGTCATGACGTAGTGTAATTATCTGCAGTACGTCGCATTACTCGCATAAGTTGCACTTTACACTTAAGTGGAATCCGTATGTTCGTTTGGCCAGAAGCTAGATATTTTACTTTATAAAGTTTGAAATATGGATATTTTTCTTACACAAGCGCATCACTTTGCTTCAGAAGGCCTTTATTAACCCCCCGGAGCCATGTGGAGCACTTTTATGATGAATTGATGCACTTTTATGGACTTCAAAACAGAAACAGCAACTCACTGCCATTATAAAGCCTGGAAGAGCCAGGACATTTTTTTATATAACTCCGATTGTATTTGTCTGAAAGAAGAATGTCATATACACCTAGGATTACTTGAGGGTGAGTAAATCATGGGCGAATTTTCATTTTTGGGTAAACTATCCCTTTCATTTTTATCTGTTCTTACCTATTTTGCTATACAGTATGGCTAATTTATGACCAAATAATTTTTACTTAAAGTCAGCATAAAGTTGGGATCATCTTTCATAAAGTCTTTTCTTCTCTATTGTAACATATAATCAAGTGAAACAGCTTCTCAAACGAGAAAAAATTTAGGGAGGGACTTGATTTCCATAAAGTTCCATCAACAATTGATTGGATCTAGAGGTTTGCATATTTTGTTTAGTCCCCCTCCAGGAAGATTCTGTCTCACTCCTGCTACATAGAAGTTATATTTCTAGATGATCTTGCCCACAACTGTTTTACCCAATTCCCGCCTGCGAAATCCTGCAGGTAGAAATCTGTGGATTTCTCAGTCCTATTCCAGTGAGATTCTCTCCCACTCTAGTGTCATAGTACTTTTTTTTTTTTTTTTTTTTTTTTTTCACACACAATGCTTCAGACCTCACCTTGTTGCCTTTGTCACAGCAGGCAAGAGCAAGGTGCTTTACCTAGCTGATGCATACAACCGAAAAACATGGAGAATATCAAACCCTGCTCCTGTAAATCATTAATTTATGTTACACAATTTTGTTGCGAGGGGTGTAGGATATGTCAATCTTTTTGATTCAAGATTACCAGGGCACATGAACAAAACAAAACAAAAAAATGATGTAGGCCTAAATGGATAAGTAATTTATAATAAATACTGCAGTTTTACATAAACAATAAAAATGTACCTGATGCAAATGTGAAAATATATAAAAAGCACCGTTTATAAATTATGTTTACAGAACTACAAATTAAGGCCCTATTTATTTATACTTTGACAGTTCTTAGCATTCTTAGCTAATAAATAAAATGATAAAACTGTGTGTGTGTGTGTTAGGAGCGTGCGAGGGCACTCTGGCCTGTTCCACCTGTCACCTGATATTTGAGGAGAGTGTGTATGACAAACTGGAGCCAGTAGTGGATGAAGAGACTGACATGCTGGATTTGGCATACGGACTCACCAAGACGTAAGACACTTCGATCTAAAGAGTCAGAGTGTCTGATTGAGTCAGTAACACTTTAAGTGAGTTAGAATGATGGAAGAGGATTTGTCTATTTTAAGATAAGAAAAAGAGCACAGCAAGATATTAACAATGCACTACAATGTTTTCGAAAATGTAGAAAGAATATGGCTGATTCAAATAATTCAATTATATTATGTTGGGTATTGACCTGCTCAAGAACACTGAAATGTGTTGCTAGAAACACTAATCAGAGTGATAAGGTAAACTTTTACTTAAACAAAAACTATACTGTAAAAAAAACTTTCGTTGTCCGTTCACTATGCTAATAATTTTGTATCATTGTTCTGTCATTGGCTCAGATCTCGTTTGGGGTGTCAGGTGACTGTGGAGCACTGGATGGATGGAATGACTGTTCGCGTTCCGCATGAGATCAATGATCAACGAGGAAAACAAGAGGCAGTGAGCAGCAAATGATACACAAGCACTCACACGTAAATTACCATGTTAACTTAACACTTAATATACAGTCAGATGTGTCTGAAACGGATTTTGTATTGTTCTGTTTTAATGGCATACGAACATTGTACTTTACACTTCCACAAAATAATAAAATGAGTGTGACCAACCAGTATGCCCCTGGAAATTACCCAAATGAATCTTAACACAAGAACGAATAGGATGAATATTTCTAGCCTTAAGTGATGTTGTGATTTTGAAGCTTGCTGGAAATAACTTTTTCAAAAGTATTACAATATTCGCATATGTTCATCGTTAGATGTACTGTATATGTGCAACAGAGAACTTTCTCACTGAACAGAGAGTGTTTGTCATGCATATGAGCTGTGTCAGAGACAGAGCCCTGTGCCCGAACATTGCTGCCTTTGGATAATACTTAATGTAATCATGATTTTTTTTAATGGCTAGTATGGTGAAGATTCAGAGTGAAATTATATCAGATAATATCAGCCAATGTTGTGTGTTTTTTTTAAGGGGTTTTGAAGAGGGGCAAAGCCTATGACACAGGCACACACATGCATGTCGAGCAGAGCAGACATTCAATGGCTTGATCTCACCTGCATGTATGGAAGTAGTTTAAAACTACACATGGATCAGTGTGAATGTGTGAGTCACACTGGAAACAAACTGCACACTGGAAGTCAATACTGTTTCCTCATTTCTCTTTATTGCATAAAACATTAGACAAATTCTGCTTAAAGCTTCAGGCTAGTAAGCCAAAGGTTCTACATCCAGGTGGTGACCTTAACACCCATGCTTAACCATAGACTGCTCTATGCCTCAGATTGTAAGGAAACAATGCTTTTTAATGCAGTGGATGCGAGGGGCATCAGTGTATTGAAATATTTCTCAGACATTCTGTTTATCCTTGCATACTTTTTCCCCACCACTACAAACTTCTGCAGTTAAATTAGGTCAAACTGTTTGGCATACAGACTCCATTCGTACTTGTGTTTTGTTCATAATTTCAATCTTAGGTGTAGGCTACTATGTATTTTGGCTTTGTATTACTTTATACTTTTTTTAAATGTATCGCCAGAATGTCATTGTCTGAGTTCAAAGTTCAGAACAGAAGAATTGGCTCCCTTTCAATTCATGACTAAGAATTTGAATTGAATTAGCCACACCCAACAGGAAGCTGAATTGGAATTACAGGAAGTGGAATTTACTGAATTGCTATTTAAAGAAATTCAACACAGTAGTACAGTTAATTCACCATAAATATATATTTAGCCTAAATATAAATATATATTTGATTTAAATATATATATATTTTATTACATACAAACTTTCCTTTACACTTAGTAAATTATACTTAAAATCAATTTAAAAACAATCCAACATCTTAAAATATTTGCAACCTTAATTCAAAATAAATAAAAATTCAGCATTTGAATTGAAAGTTGGCATTCTCTGTTCAATTCGTAATGCACAGTTGACAGAAAACAAGAATTCAACAAACCATTCTTATGCATCCTCGCAAGCACCAGTATTCCTTTCAGGAAAAGCAAATGTTTTTTTTCTTATGAACCTGATCAAATTTCATGTCTAAAAGGAGAAATTATTATTTCATGTTCTTCCCAAACAACCACTGTAGGTCCTACACAGAATTGAGATTCTAAAGGTAAAAAAACATTAGATTTAATGAACAGAAATACAGATAGCACAATCCTAAACGCATTACACCATATACTAACAATGACACACACATTTCACAACATTTTTTTTTTTTCAGCGAAGGAATTGTGCACTCCAACTGTCATCAGCAGCTGTCTGTGTCCTCAGAACACTGAACGCTGGGTATCTGAATTATGTTGAGAGTGTATGACTTATTACATAATGATCCCTGATGCAGACAGCACTAAGTTAATGGAACTTTTCTCGTCTTTGTTTTTCAATCTATGCATCTAATCTACCTGCTCACCCACCCAGAAAGATTGCAGCGATACAGAGCTAATGAACAAAAATGCACATTATAAATGAATAAATTGTTATGTGGAAAACACTTCCTGTGGTCCTGCTTATTTGATTTTTTTTCTTTTCCTTAGACATTTTGCATGAACATTAGTAGCTAAACTTACACATGTACTGCAAACACGGTTGAACATGAGAGTGTAACAGGATCGCTTAGGTCAAACGTGGTGTCGCAGAGCTCTGGAGACTCGTGCCCCCTCTCTTGGGGTATTTGACAAACTGACACCCCCTTAAATCGAGTGTCAACCACAGTCTGTCAAATACTCTAAGAGAAGAGTCTAGATCAGAGAGAGACCGGTAGATGAGTGGATAGACCTGGAAAGATGAGAAAAAACTATTTTAAAGCATGTTTAAAACAGGAAGATCTGTCCTTTGTGCCTCTCACTCCTCCCTCTTTTCCTCCACCCGTTCGTCAGATGTACTCAAACAAACTAAATAATCAATGATTCTTGATTTCTTAGAAAGCTTTTTCAGAATCAACACAAAAGAGAGTTCTTGAGTGGAGAACAGCATCCGGCTCAAAATATCAGGTATAATTATAAGTGAAATTATTAAAAAAGGATAGAAAAAAGAACCAAATCCTATGAAAGACCTTAAGCAAAGTAAAAATTTTGGATTATTTAATAGAGATGTTTCTTCCCCCACCATGCATCTCTCTGTTTCGCTCTACTTCTCTTCCATTTTTAATTCTACTTTCTTGTTTTATCTTTCTAGCTTGGATGAGAAGATGTTCAAACCTTTCTCGCTTCTGCAGTGGTTCGATCGGCATGGCTCCTCGCGTTGGCCCGGTGCTGCTTCCACGGGGACGTGTGCTCTCCGTGGCACACATGTGTCATGCGTCGATGAGTGTTTGTGTGAAGCGGACAGCATGTGTGTGATCACTAATAAGCCACCAGCATGAGGAGGAAGTAAAAGGGGGAAGATAACACGAAGGGTTTAGAGCAGGAAATATCTGGAGGTTAAGAGACAAAACTGTGTGTGTTAAAGTAGTTGTGAAATGTTAAAAAAAGTTCTGAGTTTGCAATACCAGCCACAAACTCTCCCGCCAAATTACTCCACAAACTGTAGTAGTGTGTGTGTTGCATTGTGTTGTATTATCAGTACCTCTTACATTTAGTTTATTTCCTAAAACACAACACAACACAAAAATGGGTGAAACATCTGTGAAAAAACAATACAGAAAATTCATATGAACCTATTAAAACTGTATATTGTGCTGTATTTTTAAAGACTTGTCATACATTGTGCACAATCTTCAGATGTGCCTAATAGAATGGAAATAGGACTCAATTTGGACTCCATAGCAAGCTGCCAAAAAAGTGTCTATGATTGAGATCCATTCTCGAGTGTGTGTGTGTGTGTGTGTACAGTGTGACATCTTTCATTAACATTAACGCGATCATTGTATGACCCAAGACACAAGGACATGCTCATTCGAGGAAAGTCAAGTCACCTTCATTTATATAGCGCTTTTAACAACATAGATTATTTAGCAGCTTTACAGTGATAATAGGAAATGAAAGTAACAGAGATTGTTTTGGCTTTACAGCAGCTCTAGAATAAATTTATTGTCCAGCTAAAGTTAGTTTTGATTGATTCAATTCCGTCGCAACGATCATTAGATATTAACTTAGGGGCTGCTAACAGGACACCATTCTAACAGAAAACCCTTAAGTTCTCTCTGCGCAAACTTTAAAAACGTGAACCTGTGAGAACGCTGAATGCGTGCACATGAGTATTATGAGTTCAGTCTATAGGTATGCACGTTTGAATATGTGTGCGCAGATGTGAAGTGCGCAGGTGTGTAGTCCTTCCCTACAAACCAACCTTCAACAAACTACTTGTCTGGCCTTAAGATTTATAATACAGAATTTTTATCGCTTCCGCGTAGCTACGTGAACCGGAATTATCCCAACAACATTTTATCTGTACAGAGGTAAAGGGAAGGGAAGGAGGCCTTCACAGGGGAGAGACAAGTTGACACTTCAGGACTGCGTTGTCATCGTGTCCAGGCACAGGTCCTTCATCAGATTTGGATACAGCCTGGATCCGGTGGACTGTGGTAAACCTAGGGATAAACAGAGAGACTAATATTAGCGTAGACGACATTCTTCTTATGATGTAACAAGTACATCAGGATTTATGGGAAGTGTTCCCGGTTCTGGCTGACCTAATTTATGCAGCCTAACATTGAATTATAGAAGTCTATAATGCGTTATGTGTATGCTAGGTCAAAGAGATGTGTTTTTAGTCTAGAACTGACAGAGTGTGTCTGTTTCCCGGACAATGTTAGGAAGACTGTTCCAAAGTTTTGGTGCTAAATAGGAAAAGGATCTACCACCAGTAGTCGATTTTGATATTCTAGGTATTAAATTCACCCAAAAATGAAAATTCTGTCATCATTTACTCACCCTCAAGTTGTTTCAAACCTGTATGAATTTCTTTTTTTTGCTGAACACAAAAGAAGATATTTTGAAAAATGTCTGTAACCAAACAGTTGATGGACCCCATTGACTTCCATAGTATTTTTTTTTCCTACTATGGAAGTCAATGGGGTCCATCAACTGTTTGGTTACAGACATGTTTCAAAATATCTTCTTTTGTGTTCAGCAGAAAAAAGAAATTCATACAGGTTTGAAACAACTTGAGGGTGAGTAAATGATGACAGAATTTTCATTTTTGGGTGAACTATCCCTTTAATTTAATTTAGGACGTTAATTTTGTGAATTGGTAAGTTTTGTCAGGGTGTGAAGAAATATAGAGCTGAGTATCATCAGCATAACAGTGAAAACTAATGCCATGCTTCCTAATGATATCTCCTAAGGGTAGCTTGTACAGAGTGAACAACAACGGTCCTAGTACTAGAACTAGGACTTTTGATCGATATGACATTTCTTCATTTACTGCTACAAACTGATTAAAGTCAGATAAGTATGATTTAAACAATGCTAATGCAATTCCACTAATGCCAACATAATTTTCGAGTCTATTTAAAAGAATGTTGTGGTCAATAGTATCAAATGCAGCACTAAGATCGAGAAACACTAATATCGAGATACAACCACGATCAGATGATAAGAGCAAATCATTTGTGACTCTAATGAGAGCTGTCTCAGTACTATGGTACGCTCTAAATCCTGACTGAAAATCCTCGCAGATATCATTTCTTTTTAAAAAGGACCATAGTTGTGAGGATACTGCCTTTTCTTTGACAGAAAAGGTAGATTTGAGATTGGCCTGTAATTGACTAATTCTGTACGATCAAGTTGTGTTTTTTTAACAAGCGGTTTAATCATAGCCAGCTTAAAAGTTTTTGGTACGTACCCTAATGACAAAGATTAATTAATGATAAGAGGGTCTATGACCTCTGGAAGCATCTCTTTCAATAGCTTAGTCGGTATAGGTTCTGACATACATGTTGTCGATTTAGATGATTTAACGAGTTTAGAAAATTCTTCTTCCCTCCTATAGCAATGAATGAATAAAAAATGTCCTCAAGGAGACTGCAATGCACTGCCTGATGCGATACTGTAGTAGACGGTTGCATAGTTATAATTCTCTCCCTGATATTATCAGTTTTGTTAGTAAAGAAGTTCATAAAGTCATTACTGCTGAGCTGCTTGGAAACGTCTGGGGTTGAAGATTTATTTTTCGTTAGTTTAGCCACTGTTTCAAATAAATACCTAGGGTTTTGTTTGTTTTCTTCTAATAGGGTTGAAAAATAAGCAGATCTAGCAGCTTTTAAGGCCTCTCTAATCTTGCTCTCCATGAAATGCAAAAAAACCTCTAGTTTTGTTTTCTTCCAGTTGCGCTCCATTTTTCTGCAGGCTGCTGGTAACTAAAGCATGTTATAGCTCATTCCAGGAATTCTGGTCAGATGAATAGTGGTAACTTGGGCTACGTTCACACTGCAGGGCTAAATGCTCAATTCCGATTTTTTGAAAAAATTCGATTTTTTTGCAAGGCCGTTCACATTTCCAATTAAATGCGACCTTTTGTGATCTCCTGTGTGAACGTGAAATGACCCAGAAGTAACCCGCATGCGCAGAAGAGTACTCAACGGTCAACGACGTCACTTGTTGTTTGCGGAAGTAGGCAAGTAGCTAAACTTTAACTGTGATTCTCTCTCTCACACACACGAGCGCGCGCAGCGACCGTTACACAAGAGCCAGACAGCAGCCGCTGACCTATCTAATATCAGATTCAGCACAAATAAGTTAACATAACGTATATATAATGGCCGTGGGATTTTTATTTATTTATTATTAACGGGCTCGTCGAGGTCGACCCGTTCGGCAGATTTACCTCAGCTCGACAAATATGCAGTCCGTTTTCAAACCGACGACTACTTCAACGCAGAATTATGACGTTTTCCGCGTATCAATGACGTGCGGGTCGGATACATGCGACCTGGCCGTTCAGACTGAAGTCGCATTTCAAAAGATCGGATATGTATCGGATTTGGGACCACATACCCAAGTGGCCTGGGTCGCATTTGAAAAGATCGGATCTGTGTCGTTCAGACTGTCATGAAAAGATCAGATACAGGTCGCATAGGGGCAAAAAAATCGGAATTGGGTCGTTTCAGCCTGCAGTGTGAACGTAGCCTAATGCATGTTGCTCACTCCAGGAATTAGTCAGATGAATAAACGCAGATGCCATTAAAATCTTAAAGCACCTGCAGAACACAAATGGTGTGATATTAATGTCTAATGCTCCTGTGGAGTGTAGACAGCCTGGTCTGACAGCTTCTAATGGCATAAACACTGCACTCTTTGAAAATGGTTGAATGCTTTGATGACTTTAAAGCCCTTAATAGCACAAGCACAAAACCTAAACATGCTTTCCCCCGTGCTGATTCATAGAAATGTTCTCCTCACTAATAATAAAAAAAATATATAAAAAAACCCTCAAATTCAATCCAACATATTTGTTCTAATCAATATGTGGACTGCAGTGGGCAAAAAAAGGAAAAGCTACATTTGAGTTGTGGTTTAGCAAAGTCTTCAGGCCTTCCTGCTGGTTGGAAGTGATGGATTACGGTTAATTTGTGAATTTCGTGAAATTGTGAACCGTTTTGAGAAGTGAGGCACTCATTCATTGCTTGTTTAATTAAAAAGCTTTGGCTGCCTGCCACCCTTCAGCAGCCTTTTAAACCATTTGAGCATACGGGGGAAAAGTTAAAGTTTGAAGTTCATTTCCGTAGTGCTGCAACTGGGTGGTTTTTAGAGTCCACTTGCAACGGTCGAGCTCTTCACAGACTGCTTTTGTGGTTGATTGGTGTTTTTGTGCTCAGCTGTCATGTGGTAATGTGTGAATTTCTGGTGGGGGATGTTGGATCCTCTGGTCTACTGAGTTTTCACACTCTTTCTCCTCGTGTCTCCACACTGCTGACGATCACTAATGTTTGACGGAGCTCAGCTCCAACCCTAGACCTTCTCATCAGGCAGATGACCTAGTCAGGCATGAAGATCCAGTGATACCGAAAGATCTTGAAATTTTATAAGCCATAAAATCCAGAAATCAGTATTTGAATTATGTAATTTAAGTAATTTAAATTGAAAAAGATTTGCTAAATTAATTCACAGTAGCCTATTATTATTATTTTTTTTATTTTTTTTTGAAATAATAGAAATGTAGGCTACTAAAAATACTGCTTTTTTATTGTGCAAAGACATTCACGTTTTTAATATTGATGATCTGATTTCTGGACAGCTGTTTATATGTAAGGAGAGAAAGTAGATAATATTATGGCTGATGATGAATCTTTTGCCTTATTAAGAATGATTGAATCATTAGAGAGATTGAGGAGGATTCGGAAGATTCAGAATAATGCAAAAAGGTAAATTAGCCTGCCGACTGTGTGCTAGTTCAATATAATCAAGCTTGAGTGTTTGGCTAACCCAGATGCTTTATACCAGCCGTGCCTTACAGTCGCTTTTGCTCAAGGTTAATGAGCATTACTGTAATGTGCTTTTATAAAAATATAATTGATCAATGCATATGCATGGCAGAGAACAGACACACTGGTCAAAGTTGGCACATACCCTTTTTGTGTTTTGTGTCCTGGGACTGAAATTAATACCCGCCAACCTGACAATGTGGGTGAAAATCAACTGGGGCGGGTAACAATATCAACTTACTAGCCTATTTGGCGGGATATGATTATGTTCGACATGGCTATTTTTACATAGCTATGTTAGAACGGCATGACTCGTCGGTTGTCAGTTAAGAAGATTCGTCAGAAAAGAAAGGAAACAGCTGATCATTTTATGAATTGAGAGCCGGTACACTCATTCTCAGAGTGCTTACCATTAACCATTTACTTTGTAGTAAGTTATATTTGGAGTTTACAATGGAATAAATTCTGTTTTAAAAGAGAAGCCACAGAATTTTGCAACAAGTAGTGTTCACTTTATGGCTCATTTATTTCTATGATATCCGTAAACAATAATTGAAAGCAATTCAGTTTTTCAAAATGTTACATGTATGTTCTGTGGTTCAGTCCCTATGACCTAGTTTTCCCCAGTCGGTGTAATTAGTAATTTCATTCACCTGTGTCCAGTTAATTACCTGATTAAGTTCCTTTGTTTGCCCTTGCATTTATAACCTGTGTTCTCCCTCATTCTTCGTCCGTTCTCATCTATGTTATAGCGTGTGTTATGTTTCCTGAGTTTTTGTTATTAAAAGATCCTGTTCCTCCTTGTCTTCGTGTGCTTGCTACCACGTTACGTGACACATAATCAGATTTTATAATAAATATATCTAAATCTGTTTTATATCTTATATTTTGGTTTGGTATAATCCATGAATTACACAGCGTGCTTATGTTTAAAATGTTTTACTTTAGGAATGTTGAGCAAATATGTTTTTTAACAGTAGTAGATCTATCAATCTAGTTGCTGAAGCCACTGTCTCGTATTGATGAGCTGGTCCTATAAGGTCTTGTGTTGTACAGCCAACTCATTTGGCTCAAAAGCGGATCCACCAATTATTTTGTTCCTGTTTACATGAATGTATGTGACAGCTCTGGCTACTGTGGACGTGAAAATCTTGCAATGTAACGGTAGTTGCTCAAGATGATTTGCAATTGATGAGACTACAAAGGATGGTAATTATGAAAATGCAGTCCTGGAAGAAGTGTGTTATTGAGGGTATGCATGTAATTCAGAAGTGTGTGCCAGAAGGATGAAGACAATCATGTAAATGCACATTACATTCATATTGTGAACTTAAGAGCACAAAAACCAACCACTAAGAAAAGCAGCAGAAGGAGAAACAACCGCTCGATGGTGTTTTTAGCCCCTAATGGCTCCTTCCAGGGTGTTAGTGTAGGCCTATAGTAGCCTGTGTTATGTATCCTGATTGACTTTATGATTAGTTAAACCTGTTTTGCACATGCATCGCCACAGAGTTAACCATTTCAGACAGTAGGCTACCGGACAGCCTCTGTCTCGTTCACTTCAAGTCTGTGGGCGTTACGCACAGCTCAGTGTGGCCGCTCCAATTTACCTTCAATGAAATCTATGTCAAAACGCGTCAAAAGAGGCAATGCATTTACGCAGAGCAGGGTCATAAACGCGCAGAAAACGTGGCCATGTGTGTCTGGAGTTCAGCGAGCTCCACGGACCACTCCTTCAGTCTATCCACGGAGCGCTCTGAAGTCAACAGCGCTGAATGAATGATGATCTGCTTTTATGTCATTTTTCCTTTTTTATTCAGAATATTCACAAATGTGTTAGCTATGGCATGAAATATCTGATATTCCGATTGTCAAATATATGCAAGTGGAAGTGTATTGTTGTTTAAACACCTTTATAACGATCGCGTTAGTTGAGCTGTATGCGCGATGGGCGCCGCCGTGTTAATTTGTGCCGCAGACGCAGTTCAGAGAATCGGATCTGTTGGATTTACAACACGTGTAAATTTCACATTCATCCACTTCTCCCGAAATACATAAAAGTAAGTGGCTGGTGAACTGGGAGAAGAATAGAGTAAACATTAAAGTTACTTACACAATGTGAATCTGATATGAATAAAACGTGTCGAATTATAATGGAAAGGATTATTATTACCTCCGAAAACAATACATTTAGAATTTGTAAAATACACACTGATGTCTATGCATAGACATCAGTGTGTATTTTACAAATTCTAAATGTAGGCTATTGTTTTTTTAGTAGCCTACTTATGTGAATTTATATGTCTGAAACCTAAAATAAACAGTATGTGGTTGAAAACACAGAAAAGTTGTGATATATGACAGCTCTGAGCGCGCCTGTCTCTGGCTAAATTCAACATTTGAATTTAGCAGTTGATCATGTGATGCACTGACCGTTCTGATCACACCGGTGTGAAACGCTCCAGGGACCAGCCTAGACTGATCACAACGGTGTGACCGTACGTGCGAAAGGCTTAAAAACAAGAAATTTTATGACACAAAATGTTGAAATGTAGGCTTAAATCAAACACATTTAATTCAGATTCTGTATATATAAAATGGAAACCAAAAACAACGAAAAAAACAGCTGGCTGACCCCTAGTGGGGTGGGGAAAAGGGGTGGTGGGGGGGCGGCCGACCCCCCCGCTCGTCTGCTTCCAGGCAGCTAATCCTAACCTCAACACATTAAGCAGGCATACTAGTACTTTATGGGTGCATATAAGTGCTTTAATGTACTAATATGCACCCTTTAGGTGTAGATCAGACACAAAAGCATACTTTTGAAAGTACTACCTCAGTGATGAGTTGACAGTACAGGTTTTGGACATTTTGTGAAGTCAGTGTTTAGTATTTTTAAATGTTTTCCAGATGACTCACCGCACAGCATACAGCATCGGTGGTCCAACAGCTTGAAATTCTGCCTCACGCAGCTGAGACAAAAGCTTGCATACCTCCATTGCCAGATTGATGCTCCCTGCAGTGACAAGAACAGTGCCAAAAACAAATGCTTGTCATTTATTTGAGCATATTTCAGGGGTCTCAAAAAATGTGTTTTTGGTTTACATTAGCACAATTACAATTATATTTGTTATACGACTTACCATATAAAGATAATGACATGCAAACACACTGAGACTTTCCTCATTTTGTGGCTGTAAAGTACAAGACTGTAAAGACTCATATTATGATGTGCTGGAGAGATAGTGTTAAACAACATGGATTATACAGCGTGCTGATTTTTAAAATAGTTTACTTTAGGAATATTGAGCAAATATTTTTTTTAACAGCAGTATATCTACCAATCTAGTTGCTGAAGCCACTGTCTCGTATTGATGAGGTGGTCCTATAAGGTCCTGTGTTGTTCAACCAACTCATTTGTCACAAAAGCAGATCCACCAATTATTTTGTTCCTGTTTTCATGTATATATTTGTGAATGCTCTGGCTACTGTGGACGTGAAAATCTTGCAATGTAGTTGCTCAGGGTCATATGAAATTGACGAGACTACAACGGATGGTAATTATGATAATGCAGTCCTAGGTAGAAGCATGTTATTGAGGGCATACATGTAATTCAGAAGTGTGTGCCAGAAGAATGAAGACAATCATGTTAATGCGCAGTACATTCATATTGTGAACTTAAGAGCACAAAAACAAACCACTAAGAAAAGCAGCAGAAGGAGAAACAACCATGCAAACGTGTGCAGGGTGACTCATATATTTGATGTCTATGGAGATGGATCAAAATATGTATGGATTGGAACATTACATGAAAGTCTTTTTTTTTCTGTTCCTCATTAAGCCTGTGTTCAGTGATCTCTGACTCACAATCATGGCCGCTCAGCAGCCTCCACCCTCCACACTGCGGCTGACAGCAGCAACATGTCAGGCCTGATTCTCACAGAGTGTGTTTGAGAAAGAACGAGAGAGAGAAACTTCAGTTACACCTTCACAACTCTAAAGAAAAAGATGCTTCCTTCGAAGAGACACCTCTTTTTTGGTTTTTCTGCTTGTCATGCAGTTTGCTGCATTAGCCAAAATAGCAGAACAAGGCATTAGAAAAAGAGAGAAAGGAGTTATTTTAAGATACATTTTTATTCAGATGCTCGGTATCAAGGTATTTGACTTGTGCTGTGCTCTGCTGGTTTTGGTCCTATAGTTTGGATCAAATCTTCACTGCAGCTTTTCAGTGTGACTAGATGCAGATATAGATCAGCAAAGTGTTCTAACCACACCAGTCATGATGACTCACATGCACTCATATCACACTCTCACACGCACACAGACTTATATATGTTCTCATCTGCTTCTATCAAAGCATCAAATATAAAAATAAAAATAAACATCTTTTCTGAATTTATTCATGATGTCTCTTTTACTAGCTTATGTGAATATCTGTTTTAAGTATTGTGTGTGTCTAGGATGGTCATGTTTGTGCATGAATGTGTACAACTTATGTCCGTAAGTGACTGTGTGTTTGTGGGCATGTTTTTAGATGATATTTAAACACTGTTCACTAAAGTTCTGATTGCTTGTTAATCCTTGATTATAAAGTCCTGTGGAGGAAATCGTAGGGTTCTCTTCTTCATTGTAAGGTTGTGTGTGCATATGTTTGTGTATAAGTGTGTACATGTGGCCGTGTGCGGGGTGGGTGAGTTTTCAATATCTCTGTAAATAATCAGATGTGTGTGCAATCACCATTTCAACACTCAACCGGCTAAAGTTGTGGCCCATCTCTTAAAGGGGAAGTTCTGATATTCAGTTTGTCTTAAAGGAGAAGTTGACTTTGTTTCTTCAGCATGCGCCTTAAGCAAGTGTTTTCATCAGCCTCTTCTGCATGACTTTATTAGTACAAAGTTGTGCTTTATAATACTGCAAGGAAGGTAAAAAGAGGAATGAATTTGAATCTAAATTTGAACTTTTTGCAAGTTGAGTGCTTTTGACTCTGTATGGGATCAGGTGAAAGAGTTTCTAACTTTAGCTCTGGTAATTCTTCCAGCTGTTTACCAAGCCCTTGCACACTTACAAAGACTTTACGCTTTACAAAGATGCCTACACACACACACACACACACACACACACACACACACACACACACACACACACACACACACACACGCGCACACAACACTCATGCACTGAAAACAAATCCTGATAATTTCAAATGATTTATATATATATATATATATATATATATATGATGTGTGATAGTTATCAGTGCATTGCACTTGTAAAAACACACTTAATGACCTTTTTAAACCAAAAATTGTAAAAAGAAACGGTCGAGCCTTATTTGTTGGCAGATGCCACTTGGTTTGATACTGTGTCGAATGCAATGAAATGTACACATTTTAAAGTGTCATTTAAGTGCTGTTTTTTCAAAGACTACTTTGAGCCACTCAAATGCAGTGACAAATTATAAATGATGTCTTCAAAATCACACAAGGCAAATCAGTTAGATCCAAGTACTTAAGTAAAAACAAAAACAGTTAAATAAATATAGACATTGAAAAGAGTGTATTTTGGCTCCGTCCGTCAATGTACATATGCAGATACAGAGCTGTATCTTGTGAGGGAAGAAGTGAGAAGATGGAGGCAACCTGATAATAGCCTCTTGTGTGACTCAGAACTTGGTCAGGCAGCTCTGTTGCATCAGTGGGCTGAGTTTCATCTGCAGGCCTTATGGCACATGAAAACTATATAAATACCGTTTGAAAATGATTTTTTTATTGTTTTCTCTAACTTTAAAATGAAGTAATTAATGATCTAAAATTAATTGCTGCTTGACAGAATCCAGTTAAAAAAAGCTGGCTAATTTAGCTGCTGTTTGGTGGGATTTGTTCACAAATTAGGCCATGAACCGTGAAACTGCATTTGAGATGTGGCCATTAGTTCTACAATGAATGTTCAGCGTGAAGCTGGACTGTTAACATTGTCATCATAAACTGTTTCAAAGCAACATATTAAAATACAGAATTGCTGTTGATTGCAAAGCTGCACTTAAATGTAATATCTTCTGTAGTGACGGTGACATCCAGTAGGGGGCCTTGGAACTTCAGTGAATGTGGAACAGAACTCTGAACCTCCATGTCCATATTTAGAGAGTGAGACTGAAAGAATGTGTGTGTGAGAGAGAGAGAGAGAGAGAGAGAGAGAGAGACAAACAGGGGAAGAAATGAGAAATCCTTGCTAAGGAGGGAGGGAGGGAGAAAGGAAGGGGACAGTAATGAAAATTAAAGAGAAAAGAAAAAGTTGTGGGGGGACATGAGATGGGTTGGGTGGGTAAAGTTCCTCACACCAAGTTCCAGATAACTTCTCATCTGGATGAGGAAGTCAAACCCCTTTACAATTTATTTTATGATTTTATGAGGGAAAAATAAAGAAATATATAATCTCGAAGACAATTCAAGCTCATTTCCTTTGTGGGAATTGATGCATGTTTTCTTTCTTTTTTTCCCTTTTTTTTTTTTTTGTGAATGAGGAGATTTAGAGCAGCCTTGCCGAGGACAATTGAGGGAGATGGATGAAAATGAGTCCACATCAGAAGGTCTCAAACTGCACTAACCTTCAATCTACCAGAAGTGGACCGGTGACCAGGCCTGTGGAGGAAAAGGTGAATTTACATAGAGGTAGCAATGGTTTGTTTGTGTAAATTCAGCAAATGATTTACTTGAGGTGTCCTAGAATGGACCTCAAACTGAGGGTAGGTGAGCTATACATGAGACATTTACTTAAACCTGTTATGCATTTAATGGTAGTGCATGCGTTTAGCTCATATTTAATCTTCTGATATTCACATCACTGGTCAGTCGTATCTAAATATGAAATTCTGTACCTAAATTAAATCTGGTTCCTGGGGGCAATTGCTGCTATTTCAGTGCAAATATACAGCATTCATAGCCATCCAATCTTTTTGCAAGTTAAAAGCTTCCAAGGTTTTACTTTGAATGTTTTTTTTTTTTATTCAGACCCATGTATCCTGAAATGACATGTACATGTTTTTCAGATATTATCTATTTGTTGTGTTTTGCAACTAAATAAGAGCATCTGCTCATCTACACAATTGTCACAATTAGAATGCAGTGCTTTCCAGCTCTTTAACAGATGTCTTGCTGACATGTTTTCTTACTGGCATATGGTGTCTGAAACTCACTTTTTATATTAACACACATGAAAGCTTGAGAAATCTTCTTATTTTTTTTATGGAACATTATGTGAGCTAATCTGACCTTTGTAATTTAATCTTATTAGATTCTTAGGGAAAATCTTTATTGATCCTTAGGATCCTTATGGATTTGTTTAAAATAATGAATTTCCATTAGCAATTTTGGATAGGGATGTTTTAATGCGTCAACCAGAATAATAGACTAATATTGTGCATTCTTATTTTGCAGTTTTGCCTGTGATTTTTTTTTCTTGCAATAAATAAATAAAATAAAACATCCAATGACAAACCGTGCTACCTCTCCTTATGAAAATATGGAAAGGTCAGTGAAGCATTCACACCAGATGTCATATAAAGAAGAGAGATTATCTTAAAGGTGTGAATTTTCTTCTCTCAATGAACAGATAATTGCTATAGTTACCAAATTATTTTATAGCATATTTCTTTTAGTTTTCTCTTCATTTATTAGTACTTTTGTTGCTGCTGCCGATGATGATTTTGACCTTTTTTCGCGATGTGTATATGTAATTGGTGTGCAATTGTGTTTGCTTTTATTTGTAGATGATGAAGTCCACAATTCCAAGAAGAAAAACCGCTGTTATTAAAGCTTTCAGCAAAACCAGACAAAGGTATGTATAGACAAGCAAATACACACGTATTTAGATTTAGATTTGTATGTGTGTGAGGGGGAAGTGAAAATGAGACATGAAAAATTAAAAGAATATTACATTTACATTCCACATCAATTTAAAATGCCCAAAGACTCCTCAAAAAAAGAGTATGTTTGTATGTGATCAGTCAGTCAGGAACTCTTTTCCCCTCTGTTCCTGACTGACTGATCTATGTGTGCCTACTTACCTACTTAACCATATTTTGGGGACACATTTGTATCCAGAAGTCAGCTACGATGACGCAATGGGAACGCCCTTAGGGCGGTGCTGATTGTCTGAACCCGTATATAGAATCACGCCAATTCATTGGCTGATGGCGTGGGTGCCTCCTCAGCGGCGCTACGTCACTCACTCTTATACCGTGAACGCGCCATCTGCTCCTCAGATTTTCCACCGATGAAGAAGAAGCTCCTTCGGCAGCAAGAGGAGCTTGGCAGCAAACGCAGCGTCTCGTTCCCTATTCAGAGAACATGAGACGTTCTCTTTCATAGGTTCATCCGACGCTGCGTAGCGATGATGCAATGGGAACGATATACCACACACGCCAAGCTAAGCACTGCCAGATCTGGCCCAGCAAGGAACTCTCCTTTAACCTTTTTTTTTTGAGCCAGACCAAACTCAACTAGGACCTAAGCGACCAGTTCATATGGAAAGAACCCGGGAACTAGGGGCCGCATCTAAATCCAAGTAATAAAACCTGATAAAAGTGTGCGGAGAGGACGAACTTGCCGCCACACAAGTATCTTCTAAAGGAACTCCCTTAAAAAGAGCCTGGGAAGACGCGATACTCCTAGTAGAGTGAGCTTTAACGCCCAGAGGTGAAGGACGTTACGCACCTCATAAGCCAAAGAAATTGCGTCTCTCACCTTGTGCTTAGAGGCGGCGAGCCCTGGGCGGCCAGCCCCAAAGCATACAAACAACTGAGACGACTTGCGCCACTGGCCAGAGCAGTCCACATATGCCTTTAAAGCCCGAACAGGGCAAAGCAAATGATGCTTCTCCTCCTCAGCAGAGGAAAAAGGAGGGGGACAGAAAGAGTGAAGAACGACAGAATGATGTTGACAAAACTTTGGGGACATAACCAGATCTAGGTCGTAGATACACCTTCACAAGACCTGGGGCAAACTCCATGCAAGGCTCATTCACAGAAAGAGCCTGCAGATCCCCCACACTCTTGAGAGAGGCCAATGCTAACAAAAGCGCCACCTTAGCCCCTTTCACACAGAGATTCCAGAAAATACACGGATAATGTGTCCCGGGATTTGTCCTGGGATCTTTTGATTTTGGTTCATTCACACTGCCAGTTATATCCAGAATCTGTGAGTGCGTTCACACACATCCCATAAAGATCCCGTAAAGACACGTGACGTCAGGATGTGATAACTCCTATCAGATGTCAGTTCTGCTGATAACTCCTCTTCGTCATTTCTACATTTCTACTGGTCCTGGCTTTTGTTCACACAGGGCGCGTTCCGGGACTGATCCTGGCAATGTTACTAGGTCCCCATCCCGGCATCTTTCCTGGCATCAATCCTGGGACATGTTTGTGTTCACACAGAAGGCACTCTGTCAATTTTACGGCAATTTCCCGGGATCAAAGCGCTGTGTGAAAGGGGATCTTGAGAGTCAGAATCCAGTCCGGAGCTGACTCCAAGGGTTCAAAGGGAGGCTCTAATAGCCCCTCCAAAACAACTGATAAATCCCAGGTGGGGACACTAATAGGACGTGCAGGCCTCAAGCATCTAACTCCACGCATAAACGAGGAGACCAGACAGTGTCTATCTAGGAGGACCTCGTCTGACTCCTGACAGGCAGCGATAGCCGCGACTTAAACTCTCAAGGTAGTAGCAGCTGCTCCAGACACAAACTTATCCTGCAGGAATTCCAGCACTGAACCGACCGGGCAGCTGACTGGGTCCACTGCATGAGCCGAACACCAAGACTCAAAGACCTTCCACTTAGAAAAATATAGCCACCTAGTAGAAGGCACACAAGCGTTATCAATGGTCTCCCGAACATTAGCGGGAAGACCAGACGTCACTGTCGCTAGCTATTCCCTTTTATCGGCCACACCTACAGCCTTCATATCTCGGGTCAAGGACGCCAAATCCTGCCCTGGAGCTGAGACAACAGATCTCTCCTGATAGGAATCTGCCAAGGGGACCCCTCCACCGGGGAGATCAGTTCCGAGAACCACGTCTGGGATGGCCAGAATGGGGCTACCAGAAGGAGGCGAATTCCACACTCCCTTAGTTCGCCTAAACGTTCGCCTAATGCGTTTTTTTCAGTGAGAGGCGCCTTTTTTCAATTGTTTTCCTATGGCAGTGAGCGTTCTGCGCACTGTTTATCGTGTTTTTGCAGTTGAAAAAAAAGCATCTCCGAGCAGAAAAAGCGCCCGACGTCATCGCGTTTTTGTCCACTGTCCAATCGAATGAATGGAGAGGCGGGCCTTCCGTTTTAGTGATGAAAGCCACAGTTGCTTGAACGCCCGGAAAGTGCCATGATGGAGGATAAACTTGTGGTACTCTCGCGGGTTACCTGGAGCTTAACGACTTCACAAACCGTAACTACCACAATGTTAACAGAAAGTAAATAAAGCTAATAAAAGCAACATAAAAAACGCAGTGCACTGCTCGTTCTGTGTGATGGGGCAGTGCTGTGTGCCTCGCGTTTTCGAACCTGAAAAACGTGTTAGGTGTGATCGGGGCCTTACTCTGCAAAGGACTGCAGGGATTAGCTTGACTGGAGGGAATGCATACAGTCTAAAATCCAGCCATAGATGAGCGAAGGCATCTATCCCCAGAGGCGTCGGATGAGACAGGGAAAACCACAGTATACGTTCACTGTATAAGAGTGAGTGACGTAGCATCCCTGAGGAGGCGCAATTAATCCATCAGCCATCAGCCATCAGCCATAGGCGCCATCAGCCAATTAATTGGCGTGGTTCTATACGGGTTCAGACTAGTGTTGTCAAAAGACCCGGTGCTTCGGTACCAAGTCGGTACTAAAAAAATTAAACCGTTACGTTACCAGCTTTTCTTAAGTACCGGTGGTTACCGAAGTACCGGATTAATCCGGTTCTTAACGCGCTGTCCAAAAGAGACATGGCGACCGGCGGCACTACTAATGCGGTGGCTCTGAATCCACTCGTTGACAAGAAAGGAGGAAAGAGCCACATATGGAAATATTTTGGATTAGGCTAATGTCACGTTGCTATAAGGGGCCGTTCACATAGCTAATTTTTTTGTGTGTGCAAATTCGTTATTTCAAATGTAGGCGTGCGGCATGTGCGCTTATAATAGATGCGGCGCAGCGCAGTCGTTTTTCCAGGCGCGCCTTTGTTCATGGTTGCACAGCAACGACAGACGCCACGGAAGAGCAAGCGCATTTGGAAAGAAGGAGAAAGCGGTGCGAACTGCGCTCTCCATGATGATGACGAGGAAGTATCAGCAAAGAATTAATTTATTTCTAGCCCTTGCATTAGCTTTACTACTAGATATATTTATGGAGATGAGAATTAAAAGCTGCCCTGTACAGCTATGATCAGCTGTTCGGCCAAGCTTTCGATGTTGTTACGGAAAGGCCGAAGCTGATCAGTTGATTTTTGTTACATGACCTGTTGAGACGTTTTCATCTCGCCGCGGCATAGCCTACATTTGAAATAAAGGTTTTGAACGCGCAAAAAATGCGATATGTAAACGGGCCCCTAAAGTGGTATCGGGTACGGTTGTATCGGGGTAGTTTTAAGAGCACAGTATCAGACCGACACCCAAATACTGGTATCAATATCGGTGCATCCCTATTTATGTCATTAATATCAGTCCGTCAGAAAAACAGTTCTAGGCTTATTCTTGGCTGGATAACTCTTAGCAGGTTTAAAAAGCCCTTTTAAATTAAATATGAACACAGTTTTGGATTAAATAAAAGTCAAATAAAAGTCAAATAAAACACGATATACACTTTAATATATGTAAATTTAATCTAAATTAAGCTTTGGTACCGAGAACCGTGGATTTTCAACTGAAATTTTGGTACCGTGACAACACTTTCAGACAATCAGCACCACCCTAAAGCTCAATTTATACTTCTGCGTCGACCTCCCACCGTAGCTACGTCGTAGGTACGTCGTACCCTTCGGCGTACCCTGATGTGCACCTCTCCAAAAATGTAACAAAGCGTCAATTCTACGCGGACGCAAGCGCTGTGATTGGTCAGTAAGAACCGCTCCCTCAGGTTTCACATGCTCCCTCTGCATGTGTAATTGCGTGTCAACGCGGACAACGACGCAGAAGTATAAATGAAAACCAACGCGTAGTCTACAGCGTAGAGGCTCCGGCGATGCAGAAGTATAAATCATCCTTAAAGGCCTATTTATACTTCTGCGTCGGACCTACGCCGGAGCCTCTACACTGTAGGCAACGCGTTGGTTTTAATTTATACTACTGCGTCGTTGTCCGCGTTGACGCGCAATTACTCATGCAGAGGGACCATGTGAAACCCAAGGGAGGGGTTCTAGCAGACCAATCACAGCGCTTGCGTCCGCGTAGAATTGACGCGTTGTTACATTTTTGGAGAGGTGCGCGTCAGGGTACGCCGAAGGGTACGCGTGCTAAACACAGCCTACGACGTATTTACGGCGTAAGTTCGATGCAGAAGTATAAATAGGCCTTAAAGGCTGATTTATACTTCTGCGTCGGACCTACGCCGGAGCCTCTACGCTGTAGGCAACGCGTTGGTTTTCATTTATACTTCTGCGTCGTTGTCCGCGATGACGTGCAATTACACTTGCAGAGGGAGTATGTGAAACCTGAGGGAGCGGTCCCAGCAGACCAATCACAGCGCTTGCGTCCGCGTAGTGTTGACGCGTTGTTACATTTTTGGAGAGGTGCACGTCAGGGTACGCCACAGGGTACGCGCGCTACACACAGCCTACAGCCCAATTTATACTTCTGCGTCGAACTTACACCGTAGCTACGTCGTAGGCTGTGTGAAGTGCGCGTACCCTTCGGCATACCCTGACGTGCACCTCTCCAAAAATGTAACAACGCGTCAACCCTACGCAGTCGCAAGCGCTGTGATTGGTCTGCTGGGACCGCTCCCTCGGGTTTCACATGCTCCCTCTGCAAGTGTAATTGCGCGTCAACGCGGACAACGACGCAGAAGTATAAATGAAAACCAACGCGTTGCCTACAGCGTAGAGGCTCCGGCGTAGGTCCGACGCAGAAGTATAAGTCAGCCTTACGACGTAGCTCGACGCAGAAGTATAAATTGGGCTTAAGGGCGTTCCCATTGCGTCATCGCTAAGCAAGCAGCGTCCAGTGAACCTATGAAAGAGAACAAAATCACTTAGCAACCATAGGCTACTTTAAAATCCCTGGTAAAAACACCAAATTTGGCACACACCTAGTCAAAACCCATATCTATAGGAAAAAAATATATTCCACTGTTTTCCATGATACCACAATTTTTTGATTAACATTGATGAAACACACAGCTATATAGACCTACTGTATCGCACAGATCTAATTTTACACATCAAATGTGTTCCCCCAACAGTTAACCGTTCATTTAAGACATAGCAGATAATGTTTGCGTAAATTTTCGCCAAGACAGATATTTTTAAATACTGTCTGTAATTCTGTCTTTGTGCGCGCGCTTCGGATCTGTCAGTCAGTCAGTCAGCGCGCGATAGATTGTTTTGCTTACATCAGCATGAGATTAAAAAAATCGCATTCACTGGTTCAGACTCATGCCATCGAGAATTTGCTATGAATATTCACAAAGTTGGAATGCTGCGCTTTAAAACGATACCAAACTTGTGCTGAGAGGAAGCGCCAGTCGTCGAGAAGCGAGCAGAGAAAAAAACGCATTTTTCAAGGAAAAGGAAAGGTTCTACTCCTCTCAGAAAACGTACAAATAAAGATACCTTTAGATGTTTAATTGCAATTTGGAGCATTAGGATCGCTAGACGAGGGCTTAATGAACACATTTTTGTGAAAACCTCAAATTCAACAAAATTTGAACATTTGAAAAATTAAAAAATGAAATTTTTCACTTGTTTTGCCTGTAGCTCGAAATTAGCCCATGCGCACTCCGATTCATTTTGCCAGCACGACACACACACACACACACACACACACACACACACACACACACACACACACACACACACACACACATACTGACTGACTGTTTATATCTGACCAATCCCTTGGTAATGGCTAGAAGACACACTCTGCCTTATATAGGCAGGAATGCAACAACAGAGACACACACATAAGAAAGCTGGCAAAGTGCGTCATTCAGATTAGGAGATAGAAGAGAGAGAGAGAGAGAGAGAGACAGTGGCAAGGTGCCAATAGAACAATTAATAAATATAACAGAAAGCTAAAAATCTTGCAATTATTTGTGTTTGTGTTATAGTTTTATGTAAAATTACCTGAAATTTACATACACAGCATAGAATGAATAAATACATTTATAAACCACCTTTCAACCGCATATATATATATTATACTTTATAAGCCAGTCTTTTGTGTGACAGTAGGATGAATTTTTTATATTGATTTAAATAACTCATTTTTTTAAATATAATGTAAAAATTGCAATGGCAGATACACTTGCTCCTTGAAATTTAAATAGGAACACAAACGCAGGAACAGGTGTTTTCTTCACTACTGTAATATTCAGCTCGTTGTCATGGCAATAAAGTTGACAGGTTTCTGAAGGTGACTTCCAACGTAGGTGAAAATTATACTTCTTTATGCATAACATTGAAAAAAACATTACTGAATGTGTTTACGTGCTCAGAATGTTTCCGTTTTTCTGCACCAAGTTAACTTTGGCTCATGTAAACCTTTATCAATATTTGTGATTATCAGTATTTGTTAATTTGTGCATGTGTTATACATTCCTATTATTATAGATTCTGAAGTCTGTTTAAAGCCCAGTTCATGGGAAATGCAGTATTTGTATGTAGATGTAGAAATCAAGGAAACAGTGCAGCCTTTGCCAACATGCCAGAATATCATTTATATAAGGACACACTGAATGAGACATTATTATTTAAAGGGTAGTTCACCTAAAAATTAAAATTCTGTCATCATTTATTCACCCTCAAGTTGTGCCAAACCTGTATGAAGTTCTTTCTTCTGATGATCACAAAAGACAATGTTTTGTTGAATGTCTGTAACCAAACAGCTGTAGGCCACATTGACTTCCATAGTATTTTTTTCCCCATATTATGGAAGTCAAGTCCATCAACTGTTCGGTTACTGACATTCTTCAAAATACCTTCTTTTTGTGTTCAGCAGAAGAAAGAACTTCATAGAGGTTTGGCACAACATAAGGGTGAATAAATGATGACAGAATGTTCATTTTTGGGTGAACTATTCCTTTAAACAAACATTATGTCTTATATCATAAAACAGATTGTTCCGGTTCTTGATGCTGATTAGTCAATATGCTATAACCGCCAAACAGATTTGTATATCACTGTGCAACACCCTTAGCATCCACCCTTGGCAGCATAAACAGTCAATACTGTGAAATTGTAAAAATGTTTATCATTTATTTAATTAAGTATGAGTGACCCCTTTTTGACATTATGTCTGCATCATTCACCTTGGTAACACTTAAATTCTATAGTCCACTTTAGACAATCTACTGACTATAAATAACTTTGCAAGTATATGTCAACTTATTCTACTAACCTAACAGTCTAGCAATACTCTGAGAGTAAGGGTACGTTTACACGACAATGATGTGCTAAAAACGGAAACGTTTTTTCTTTGTACAGATGACAACTTTATCAAAATGATTCCAGTTCACACGAATCCGCGAAATTATTACGCAGTATTATGCATGCCAGACAAGTAGTTGGTGATGTTACTTTATAAAGAAAGACTATGCGCCCACGCACATATGCATTCTTTTACTACAGTGCACTTGATCCGAATGGACATGCGTATAGACACAAATTACAAAATGTATTAGTGTTTTGTCCAATTTTCATTCTAAGGAAGTTAATCTTAATAATACTGTGTTATTACTTTGTCTTCTGGGTAAATTTCTTTTTCACTTAGCCAGAAACATTCACTGTAATCCCAATTTTAGAATGTTCTCCTGAAGTCCCATTTAACTTCCTTTAAAGGGATACTTCACCGTTTTTTCATATTAAACTATGTTATTCCCTTAACTAAGACGAGTTGATACATACCTCTATCGTCTCAGTGCGTGCACTAAATCCCTCTGTCTTGCGGCGAAACTTTGTTAGCCCAGTTCATTTAATATGGGCCAAGCAGAGAAGCTACCAAACACCTCCACGTTTTCCCTATTTAAATACAGTTACTCGCGAAGTGTAACTCGACCTAGGACGGTGACACAAAACAAAACGTTGCGCTTTTCTAAGCGTGTAAAATGGATAACTATTTTGTATGGCGGAATACCATAGCAAGTGCTTGTAAGCACTTCGACTTGGCGTAGTAATATCTTCACTCGTGAAAAATCCTCTCACCGGCCCCCGCTCCCTCTAGTGAAGATATTACTGCGCCAAGTCTAAGTGCTTACAAGCACTTGCTATGGTATTCCGCCATACAAAATAGTTATCCATTTTACACGCTTAGAAAAGCGCAACGTTTTGTTTTGTGTCACCGTCCTAGGTCGAGTTACACTTCGCGAGTAACTGTATTTAAATAGGGAAAACGTGGAGGTGTTTGGTAGCTTCTCTGCTTGGCCCATATTAAATGAACTGGGCTAACAAAGTTTCGCCGCAAGACAGAGGGATTTAGTGCACGCACTGAGACGATAGAGGTATGTATCAACTCGTCTTAGTTAAGGGAATAACATAGTTTAATATGAAAAAACGGTGAAGTATCCCTTTAAGAAAATGTCAAAACCTTTGAACACAAAGGCTAAAACATGTATCAACCTTTAGTCTGTTGTAAGGAACCTTTAATTTTTCATGATGACAAAATGTTGTGTTGATTTCTATAATTCTTATTACCACTTGTGATGATGTCCGTATGCCCCCCATTGTTTCTTACTGTTAATAACTGTATCTTTTCATTTCCAAATAAAAGAGACTAAACACGAAATACGCATGTGCATTACGTCACCATTTTCAGAGATTCCGTTTTCAAAAGTTTGCGTTTTCAGGCCACCAAAACGCTGTTGTCGTGTAAATGAATGGCCAAAAAGCATAACAAGTCTTTGTTGAAAACTATGTCGTGTAAACGGCCCCTTAGTTGACAAAGTCACTTATGGTTAGTAGAATGCCTAAAGTGGACTGTTGAAATGAACCTTTAATTTTGAGGCCACGCCCTTCCCCCTGTCATTCTCATGCGGGTCCAGGAGATAAAAGTTTTTCCATGCTGAGTGTTTGTGTGTGTGTGGAAATAACCTATATTGTGTTAAAAAATAAAGCGCACGAGAACAGTTCCTGTTCTCCGTATTTATCTGAGCTCCATTAGACGAGACATGTTGTTTTGCTTGTTTACTCTCACTGTCAGGGACTATTTTTCTAGTGGAAGGATGGCAGGCACTCAGGCAGTGGCCTCTCGTTCCTTATTGCTTACCCATCAAAGTTGTTGATGTTTTAATGTTATAATGTTATAGTAAATTGGGGTTAATATAGGACAAGTAATGTGAGACACCTAATCTTAGATTGCAGTACATTACAGAAATGTAACTGGCATTCCTAAATGTTCTTCATTGCTATTGTGATTTTAACCTGTTCTCTTCTACAGTGATGAGTATGGGGCATGTAATGCATCACAAAATGCAGTGCTGTTGATGGAAGCACATGCTCACCTTACCATCGGCTTGCAGTCAAGAGAAAGACTTCTGCTGCTTTTCACTGATTCGCTTATCATCGCTAAGACTAAGTATGTCAACTTTTTAGTGGGTGTGAGTATGTGCATTAATAAGTAAAAAATGTAGGACATCTGTCTCTCTAAAAGTGCATGTGTGCATTGTGTGTTACATGTTACAGGTCTCTGTATCTAAAGCTGAAGGATCGTGTTAGCCTCTCAGACATATGGCTGGCATCCTGTGTTCATTGCATCACAGACAGGAAGCTCACCTCCAAGAACTCGTTTGTGATTGGCTGGCCAACCATCAATTATGTCATCAGTTTCAGGTGGTCTTTGAAAAACTATTTCAAAATTGCTTAAATGTCAAACATCTGCAGTTTTGGCAATCCAAACAAGATGTGGTCATTGTATGTCATTCAAACACATAGTACTGAACAATTCTAAACCGTTATGTTAATGGAATTTTTACAACTTGAGATTCTGTAGTGGAAGGAAAGGAATGGTGGAAAGCTTTAGGCGCTACAAAGGTGCTGAGGAAAATAATTCAAGTGAGATCCACCCACACTACTGCTACTGACTTGATAATAAAACACTGTGTGATAAGATGACAGAAAACATTTTTTTCCTGCAGCATTTAAATTCTCATGTGAAGTTCGCATTATATGCACTCACACACTCTCTTCCAAGCTCAGCTCAGCTCTTTGTCATTTACAATGCTGATTTGCTTCCTTATTAACCTGATTTTTTATTCTTCATTAGACATATTTTTTTTGGAGATAAAAGTAGGTCAAACCCCATGAAATGGAGAATACATAATATGCTGCTAATCACAGGATAAAAAACAACACTGAGAAGCCTTTTAGTTAAAATCACAAAGAGAGTGAGGTAATGACCTTTTCATTCTTCCTCTAATCTATAGTGCGTTAAATACTATCTATGGCAAAGTGAACAAATGATGTAGAAATAAAAGGAAGTTGGTGACACATTTTCTTTCTTTTTAAATACAACTGTAAGCATGTGTTGATGATGGAACTATTGTAAAAATGTGAAAAATATCGGGTGCGAAATGTGAAAGAACGTTTTTAGAGAGTCTCAGCTGCATTTGTTTGACAGCACCTCACTATGACATCAGAAGCCCACAACACAAGATTTTTCCCTGTCTCATCCGACGCCTCTGGGGATAGATGCCTTCGCTCATCTATGGCTGGATTTTAGACTGTATGCATTCCCTCCAGTCAAGCTAATCCCTGCAACAAAAAATGTGGTGTAGCAGTGTGCCATTTCTCAAACTGATCTTTTAATATAAATTGAATGCTGTCCCATGAACACATTTGCAACACAAATTTTGAAATTCTCTGAGGAGGGATTTTCAAAGGGGGACAGAGTTCCAGTTTACATTTTTAAGGAAATTAAAAGGATTTCTGTCTTTCTAGCCTATGAAAGCTAAGCGAGTTCCGCGTTTCCACTGAAATTACCCGGAACAATTTGTCCCAAGAACTTTTCTTCCCCCAGACCTGTTGCTTTCTGCGTTTCCACCGCAATCTAAAGTACCATGAAGATTAGGCAAATTAGTCCAGTGGCATAGCACTGCGTGCTACTTTACAGTTCCAGCTTAATTTAAGCTTAATAAAGCAGGAACCTCGGCACTGGTCCATCGGTCGTATTTTTTAACCTCCATTGTTAATTTGAATAGCAAACAACTGTTACTGCATGCACCGAAAAAAAAAAGAAAAAAAAAAGGTGGTTGAAATAAAATGCTGCGTGGAGTCAACTAATCAAAATGAGGCATGAACTCAACCAATCAGAATGTTCAGCGCCCATGTCCCACCCCTGAAAGTTCCTGAACTTTAAAAAAGTACTACCTCGCAAGCAGGGACTTTCGGAGGGGGAAATATTTTCCCGGAACTTCATTAAGACCCTGGTTCCTGCTACGGAGTACAACCCCAATGTCCCTAGTTTCTGGGCAAAGTTCCTGCGTTGGAAATGCGACTAAATACTGTAAATGTTTGGGATCATCCACGTCTGTGGTTGCGCTATGTTCACTTTTGGGAATGGTTGGTATATATGCAGCTAATGAGAATGTTAATGAAGGGTACATAATATGGTCACTTAGATGGTTAGGTGATACATAAGATGCATAAGATGGTCACCCTTACCCTAACAGGAAGAAAATGGCTTCTCAAACAAGAAAAAAATTTAGGGTGGGATTTGATCTTGTCCATCTGGAATGGATTAGATAATTGGGTCAATGGGCCCTATCTTGCACCTAGCGCAATTGACTTTGTACAGCGACGCATGTATCATTCCTATTTTGCACTCGCGCACAGCAGACTTTTCCCTCCACAGACGCACGTCGGTTAACTAAGAAATACACTTGCGCTCCCAGGGGCGGTTCAGCGCAAAGAGGAGGCGTGTTCCGGCGCAAACGTTCCCTCATGCTATTTTGCACGTTTAGAAAACAATTCCGCCACTAACCGAAAAAATCTAGTTTAAAGTCAGTGGCGCGTTGCGCATGTTATTCATATGCTATTTTAAGGGCGCATGCTTTGCCATAATCAATGTAGCGTGTGCACAACGCGCATACACTTTGATTCTCTCATCTACACAGAAGCAGCAGTTTTCATTTTTGCAAATCATACATAATTACGATAGATAGATAGATAGATAGATAGATAGATAGATAGATAGATAGATAGATAGATAGTTTATTATAAAAGCATACATCTAGCTTACACATTTACCCATATTATCATACGCCTGTTTAACTGAAGTTAATTTGGGTGGGTTTCTCCATCCCCAATGTCACTTCTCTGTGTTTTACGGCCCTGACGAGAACGTCGGTCTCCTCGGCTGTGAACAGCTGCTGGCGCGCGTCTGGCAAATCCGCCGTTATAATAGGAATCCGCTATAGAATAAGCGCGTCTGCTCTTAAAGGGAATGCGAGATGATGCTCTGATTGGTTTATTTCACGTTACGCCCAAACCACACCTATGAATAATGAAGCTACTTCAGACCAACCCATTTTAGATTTGCGTCGGGCGCAAGAGTCATTTATCCCGCCGGTATAATAGCAACAGTGCCTAAGACCCGCCCACAAAGTTACTTGCGTTTCGCGCTTGTACTTGCGTTTCAGATCGTTAAAATAGGGCCCATTGTGGTTTGCATTTGCTGCCATCTTGTGTGAGTGACAGGTTGACTCAAGACTAAGCAACCTATATCAAATAGAAACTACATTCACTAATATCAGAACTCAGTGTCATTGTCTTATCATTCAGGTGCATTTGTCTGAAAATCTAGAAAATTTTAACTAAATCTAACATTTCCTCTCTCTTTCTGCCTGTCCTTCAAAACCAAAGCTCATCAGAAACAAAGGAGAGATGGTTACAAGCTCTTCAGTGGTAAGGAAAAAAACAAATCAAAGACTCATGTCCATAACAGCATATAATGTATCAAAGTACAAGTTTCTTTTCAAACATGAGGTATTCCTGCTCTGATGTTGTGTCCATTTTCTTTAATGTTCCATGCCTCTGTATTTGTTTTTTCTTGCTTTCCCATTTGTTGTTCTTTGTTTGTAATAATATTTCATTCTTCAGGCACACCTGCAGGGCCAGGCAAAGAGTCTTGCCAAATGCCATTCTTCTCTACGTCCTGCTGATCTGCCATCCCGATGACAACAGCTCAGCGGTACATAAATGCCTTTTGGTTTAATTTGGACCACGCCACTCCCGGCCCTCAGGGAACTAAATCCATGTCTCTGTTTATAAGTGAAGTTTATTTGTACTCTAGCCTGAAGCTTTTCCTTGTGAGTTGATGGTCAATGCTGTTGTTTGTTTACATGCTTTTGGCTTTTAAGACTGTTGCTGTGGCAGTGGATGTGAGCACGACCGCAGAAAATGTGGTTCAGTACATCATGCAGCAGTGCAAACTACTGGTAAGTAGTCTGTTATAGCCTCTTGTTGTGAGTATGGTGTAATACACCTTTGCTTGAACATTAGCTCTTTAACCTATTTAAAGCACAGTTGAATAGGGAGTGGTCCAAATTAGAGAGACACTTGCTTTTTCTTTACACCCATATCACCTTGCAATTTGGTGGATTTAACTCGCCTGAGGCTATGTGCTTTTATAATGTTGTGTACATCGTTCTGTTGCTCTATGATGACCAGTAACTATATTGTGCCAAATTTGTCCACTGGCATTTCCTGTGTTTGATATCAGCCACTTCCTTTTTCCTGTTTCTTTACAAAACATAATGACCACTTCCTGTGTGCAGGGTGAAGTCTTGGACTACCAGCTGTGTGTGAACTATGAAAAAGAACAGGAAACATACCCCCTTATTGGTGATGACACACACACACACACACACACACACACACACACACACACACACACACACACACACACACACACACACACACACACACACACACAATTAACATACTTTTTAAAACAAATGTGAACACATGGTAGATCAGGGGTGTCAAACTAATTTTCAAGCATTATGCTTGACCAATTTTAATTTGCTCCCATGCAGGGATCATGCATAACACACTTTTCTGGAGTCAAAAACAATGTTATGCCTCTTCAGATAAATCAGATAAAACAGCTGGGAGTACATGGAATTTACAAATTTCATTCACCAGAGATCTTAAGATTACATAAATTACATAATTACATAATAACTTAGGGAATATTATTCAAACAACAATATTGGGAAAAAAATGAGAAACCTGCTCTCGGGTGGATAATTTATAATTTTATCTAAATATTACCTCCAAGTTCAGCCTAAAACAAAACTGAATGGTTCATTTAAATTACACAGCATGGGTTTCAGGCAAACTCACCATGAAATTAATATTTACATTTACATTTATGCATTTGGCAGACGCTTTTATCCAAAGCGACTTACATTGCATTATCCTATACATTTATACATAGGCATGTGCAATCCCCTGGGATCGAACCCACAACCTTGCATTGTTAACGCAATACTCTTACCACTGAGCTACAGGGAAGCTGTAATATACCTAATATAGCTAATATATCATCATGGTTGGATAAAATACAGAACTGAATTTAATCCCTTTCGGTCCATAAGTTGGAATTTTAGTTGAATTGGTCTGCAACATTCAGAGTTTGTCTTGACAAGCTTTGCTTTTCTAGTTAAAAATTACAGTTCACTTTTTGAAAAGTGAAATTAATTTTTTCTTCTAAAATATTTCTGTTACTATATTTATATATAATATATATAATATTTATTACTATTACTACTATAAATGAGCTGTTGGCACCACCCCCCAGGTCATATATATGCACATTTGTATGTAAGGTTTATTGAATGAGACAACAGGATATTAAAGGTTTAGTTCTAGATAACAGAATCCAAAACTCAATTAAACTTAAAATCTCTCTATGTCTTCTTGTTTTTTCTTCCACTGGATAATTCGCTCCAAATGCCAGCCATAAACATTCACAAACACACAAGCTGATCTTCACTGTCTGAAATAATCTGAGGTGCTTGCTGGATTTTCTGTAGAAATGTTGCACACTAATCCATAGGTGCATCAATGTGTGTCGGATTTATATACAAATTTTGTACTAGTGAGAAAACAAAAAAGCAGCCTAGCAACTATTCTTAAGATCAAAAGAGGACAGTGTTTTACTCTAATTTTTTTCAAACACAGACACAATCATACACAGAATGAAATATGTTAGCAATGAAGTAAACACAATAATTTGCTTTTTGGTTCCTGTACTGTTCGAGAATGAAATTGCCTGCAACCTGAAATACCAATTTCCTGTCTCAATTTTTGTCTCTTTTAGGCCATGAGCTACCATTCTTTATCCTGCATCATTCCCTGAGAAGTCAGCAAGACCATCTGCTCATGCCCAGTGAGCCCGTGCAGGAAACATTTAGTTCTGCCCAGCAGACAGTCTCTTCCAAGACCCCTCACTTCACCCTAAAAACCAGAACACAAACTCCTAGGGGTGAGTTCACTTGTCACCAACAGAACACACATGGCCAGCTCAGTAAAACTAATCAAATGCATAATAAGACTTGTGCCTTCTCTGAGGATCTGTTCTCTATGCGGTTCCCTTTCGAAGTGGAACCTAACACTGTGTCATGAACGCTCCTTGTGAGCCGGTGTCTGAAGCACCTGTGATACACGCCATTCTCGATTTGCTACCACAGTCAGGTGACATCTCATGTGTGCCGGCTGGGCATATAAGGGTGCCCAGAAAGAACGCATCAGATTCTTTGTCTTCAGAAAGCCGTTTGTTTGATGTGCATGTGGAATTCTGAACTGGTAATATGTCTGTATATCTCAAAGAAGATGATATGTATAGGGCATGAGAGCCAGCATGGGTTTATCCCTTTCTCAAACATCACTTCACTCCAGCACTTCACTCTCATGTCGAATCAAAAGGCTTGTTCATCAGCTTCTTCAGATCTGGTGGAGAGCATGTTATTGGCCCGGTCTAGCTCTGAGGAGCTCCAACACGCCACCACAAAGCCTGGGTGGTTCCGCAGTTTTCGAGATATCCACCCAAAACCTCTTCTCCCCTCTTCGTGAAACAGAACGCGATGCTGTGATCATCGGCGATTCCATCGTTCGGCACGTACACGCTACGTTAGGTAAAAGTAAGGTGCACAGTCACTGCTTTCCTGGTTGCATAGAAACTGTGTCTATTCCTCGTTTAGTGAGATCAAATAATAAGTCTACTGCAGGATCTAGGAAAAATCTAATTGTTATTAAAACAGAAAATGTTGCTATTAGTAAACAAAAACAATTTCTAAAGCTAGGTCTTCTAAACATTAGATCACTCACACCTAAGGCAGTTATTGTAAATGAAATAGTCACAGATAATAGCTTCGATGTACTTTGCCTTACTGAAACCTGGCTTAAACCAAATGATTATTTCGGTCTAAATGAGTCTACTCCATCAGGATACTCCTATAAGCATGAGCCCCGTCTGATTGGTCGTGGCGGCGGTGTTGCAACAATCTATAGAGATATTCTCAATGTCACTCAGAAAACGGGTTATAAGTTTATTTCGTTTGAAGTACTTGTACTAAATGTTACGCTCTTAGATGTTAGAAAAACATCCCTATTATCTCTAGCCTTGGCTACCATATATAGACTGCCTGGGCCTTACGCTGATTTCCTAAAAGAGTTTGCAGATTTTCTCTCAGACCTATTAGTCAATGTCGATAAAGCTTTAATTGTTGGAGATTTTAACATACACGTAGATAATCCAAATGATGCATTAGGGGCTGCGTTTACGGATTTATTAAACTCTTTTGGGGTCAAGCAAAACATTACCGGACCAACTCATCGTTTTAATCATACACTCGATTTAATTATATCACATGGAACCGATCCAACCGATATAGATATCATTCCACAAAGTGATGATGTCACTGACCATTACATGGTAACTTGCATATTACGTACTCTTATAATATATCATGCTGCGCCGCGCTATCGATCAGGCAGAACAATCCTTCCATCCACCATAGATAATTTTTCAAATTGCTTATCTGATCTGTCTCAGCTGCTCAGTGAACCCAAACAAACAGATGAACTAGAGCAATTAACTAGCACTATGAGCACCATTCTCTCTGGAACTTTGGATATTGTTGCACCTATTAGATTAAAAAAGGTCAGAGAGAAAAGTAAAGCACCATGGTACAACAATACTACGCATGTTCTAAAGAGAGAAACCCGTAATTTAGAGCGTAAATGGAAACAAAATAATTTAGAGGTTTTTAGAATCGCATGGAAAGACAGTATGTCACGTTATGACAGTATGGCCACAGTATGACAGTATGGCCCTAAAAGCGGCCAGGGCTGAGCACCTCCGCAAACTAATAGAAAACAACCAAAACAATCCTAGGTTTTTATTTAACACCGTGGCTAGACTAACAAATAAACAGATGTCACCTGAACAAAATATTCCGTTACAGTTTAGTAGTAATGATGTCATGAAGTTCTTCACTGAGAAAATAGAAAACATCAAAACCACAATTGTAAACGTTCAATCCTCAATCGCGCCTTATAATTCAGCCTCAATTATCACCCCGCAAGAACAATTACAGTGCTTTACAACTATAGAACAAAAAGAGTTAAATAAACGTATCACTTCATCTAAAACAACAACATGTTTATTAGATCCTATACCCACTAAACTACTGAAAGAAGTGTTACCTATAGTGGAAGAGCCTCTCCTCAATATTATTAACTCATCTTTATCTTTAGGTCATGTTCCTAGAACATTTAAACTGGCAGTTATAAAACCTCTCATTAAGAAACCACAATTAGACCCACATAATCTAGCAAATTATAGACCCATTTCAAATCTTCCTTTTATGTCTAAAATACTAGAAAAAGCTGTGTCCGCCCAACTGGGCTCTTTCTTGCAAGAAAATGACATCTATGAAAAGTTTCAGTCTGGATTCAGACCGCATCATAGCACTGAAACTGCGCTCGTTAAAATCACAAATGATTTACTTTTAGCTTCTGACCAAGGCTGTATCTCAATACTAGTTTTACTTGATCTTAGTGCTGCGTACGATACTATAGATCACACAATACTCTTAGATCGACTACAAAATTATACTGGTGTTCAAGGACAAGCATTAAGCTGGTTCAGATCATACTTATCTGACCGCTACCATTTTGTCTATTTAAATGAAGAAAAATCGATCATAACTCCAGTAAACTATGGAGTGCCGCAGGGATCTGTGTTAGGCCCTCTGTTATTCTCAATATATATGCTGCCACTTGGAAATATTATAAGGAAACATGGAATTAGTTTCCATTGTTATGCTGATGACACTCAAATCTATATTTCATCACGGCCAGACGAAAACGCTAAATTATCCAAATTGACAGAGTGTGTTAAAGATATAAAATATTGGATGACGCGCAATTTTCTTTTATGAAATCCAGACACGACAGAGGTACTAATCATCGGTTTAAAAAAAACGCCCACAAAACCTCTCACTCTACAACTTTAACATAGTAGGATGTCCTGTTACTTCATCCTCTACAGTAAAAGACCTGGGTGTTATACTAGACTGCAACCTGTCTTTTGAAAATCATATTTCATATGTTACAAGAACAGCCTTTTTCCACCTTAGAAACATTGCTAAGATACGTAACATGCTATCAGTTTCTGATGCAGAAAAATTAGTTCATGCATTCATGACCTCGAGACTAGATTACTGTAATGCTTTATTAGCTGGTTGTCCTGCATCCTCAATAAACAAGCTACAGTTAGTCCAAAATGCCGCCGCTAGAGTTCTTACTAGATCAAGAAAATATGATCATATAACACCAATTTTATCATCACTACATTGGTTACCTATAAAGTTCCGTATTAATTACAAGGTATTGCTACTGACTTATAAAGCCCTAAACGGCTTAGCTCCAGTCTATTTAACGGATCTTCTATCGCCCTATAATCCATTGCGCTCTTTAAGATCACTAAATTCAAGGCTTTTGGTCATACCTAGGATTTCTAGGTCCACCAAAGGAGGGAGAGCATTTTCACATTTAGCTCCAAAACTCTGGAATAGTCTTCCTGATACTGTTCGTTGCTCAGACTCGCTCTCCCAGTTTAAAACTAGATTAAAGACGCATCTCTTCAGCCAGGCATTCATATAATACTTTTAATCTTACAGTTGAATCCGACCTCTAGTTCATAAACGCCAGAGGAGAACTGGCCCCCGACTGAGCCTGGGTTCTCCCAAGGTTTTTTTTTCTCCATTAGGTCACCTGATGGAGTTTTTCGGTTCCTTGCCACTGTTGCCTTTGGCTTGCTCAGTTGAGGATATTTGGGGATATTTGGGGATATTTAATTTAATTAATCAATCAACAATACTATTGATCAGCATTGCCAAACGTGGACGTTTTCCACTAGAAACAAACATTGATGTATTATTTTAATTTAAATACTGTGAAGCTGCTTTGATACAATCTGTATTGTGAAAAGCGCTATATAAATAAACTTGACTTGACTTGACTTGACATGATGGGAGTTGACGCAGATGTTGTAAGTGAGCCTGCCTACTCCAACTCTGAGGAGTTGGTTGAAGTTATGACCCACGACATGGCATCCTCACTGAAGTCTCCAGTACTGCCCTCTAAGCCATGTTGGTTTACATCGTGGCTGGTGGGCAAAGCATATGGAGCGGCAGGCCAGGATGGTGGCGCTCTGCACATGATGGCAGTGTTGCAAGTGTATCAGGACAATTTATTGAAGGACTCAGATCTACGCGAGGGGGTGTCTCCAGAGTCAGTCCTGGAACTCTGCCACAGACTTTGCCCTCCTTGCCACCAAGCAGGTGGCTTGTACTATCGGCTGCTTTCTTGCTGCCATGGTTTTCATGGAGGCATCTTTGGTTGAAACTTGCGGGGCTCAAGGTAATGGAAAATCAAAAGATAAATAATTAATAGTAGCATTATGCTCCTTCTATAACAGTTAGGTTGTGATGAATGTAGATGATGTGCAATACCAAAACTTGGGTCCCACATCCTCATTGATCACCCTTCCCTCCTCAGGTGGCAGGAGTACAAAGGTGTTAGCTATGTGATCCCTCTGTGATCACGTGTTAGGACAGGAAGATTGGGCAATACCAATTTAGCATCCCCCTTTCAGCATTAATCTGCTTCTTGTTGAATCACATTCATATTGGAGTAACAGGCTAGCACTTACCTTGGGCAAGGGGCAACTATCTAAGTCCCCTCCAATACTGTAGGCTGCATCAGTCTGTTCCCATGTATGGATGGGCTGTACAGTAGGGAGAGTTAGCTTTTCCACTTCTGCGTCTCACTCCTTCATTTGTTGACCCTCTAGTCTATACCTGGAGGTGATAAGTGTGGACATAGTGTGGGACTATGTTACCATGTTTTCCTAACAGTTTGCAAAGAGTCTTGGGACAGAGTAATAAAATGGACTCTGACACAGCTAGCAACTTGCTATTCTTTCACTGGAACTCTTTCACTGGGCTGTCACGCACCTGTGATGATCAGCAATAGAGAGCAAGGAGGGTGGAGATGCTGTGGTACTCCATCCATCCCGATGCTTTCTCACTAGGTCTCCCTGAAGAACATTGCCTTGTTTCTTAGGTAGAGAAGGCAGTTAAGAGAATGGTGTTCTCTCCTGAGTCCTCTCCCAGTACTTCTGCCTTGCAGGTAAGTTTTAAGGGTATTGAGCTGTGGACCTCTTACCACAGGCACTAAAGCTCTTGGTGCACTGTATGGCAAACTTTGGCTACAGCTTAGCTGGAATTCTCACAGCACAATAAGCAGGCATTTGTTCAGTGTGGCATAGTGAGTATTTTGTTCCCATAGTGTCAACTCCTTGACACAGTGTCTCATTCCCCTTCTATAACCAGATACATTCTTTACATTGTGTGGCTATCTAGAGGCCATTAGTAGACTTTTGCTGTATTTTCTCCCTTAAAGGAGAATTTGTGGAATCCTGCAGAATGGAATTAAACATGCATTTAAAATTAGTTAAATGGAGTTCAGAGTGTCTACTGAGGTCTGCAGGTGAGTGTGAAGTAGTGGAAGTAGTAGTGGAATGAGTAGTGGAAGGCCCGGGAAATTGTCACATATCTTACATTCATTTATGAGTAAAAATTGCAATTGCATAAATGATTACTTGTTGGTTATCTACAGTTTAAAATGTGAAAGTTGTTAAATTAGTTAAGTTAATGCCTTTTTTTTTAATCAAGGATGCTTAAAATTTATCAAAAGGGACAATAAAGACATTTGCAATGTGAAAAAAAATTCTATTTCAATTAAATACATTTCTTTTGAAATTTATAGTTATCAAAAAAATCTCTGAAAAATCAGTTTCCAACTAAATTTTAAGCAACACAACTTTTTTCAACACTGATATAATACAAACTGTTTCTTGAACACGAAATCAGCATATTAGAATAATTTATGAAGGATCATGTGACACTGAAGATTAATGGTTGCTAAAATTCAGCTTTGCCATCACAGGAATAAATAACATTTTAAAATATAGTAAAAAAGAAATCATTTTAAAGCTGCAGTCTGTAGCTTTTCCTCTTTGTCGCCATCTCTGTTCGAAATCTGCAATTGCAGTTATTTACGGAATTATCAACTTTACGTGGGTTGTACATCGGCATGAAACAGCGCGTATGAATCCAATGTTTTGAGGACAGTGTGCGGCGGTCAATCACCGCGCCGGTGTGGATCACAGTCTGGTGTGGATACAGGCATTCAGAATCACAGATTATACTTTTTGGAAGTATGACCAATATTATAATTTTCAACGGAAAATGACGTCTGAACAAGTAAGTAACATCCACTTTTGTTCTGATCAACTAAGGTGGAGAATACCTTTTACCCTACCCGGTGCAAACTCTTAAGCAGGAGGAGGCAACTGACAGGGTCTGCAAATCTACTACTCTCCTGAGTGATGTGATCGCCAGAAACTCCATCTTTAAAGCGATGTGTTATCTGATGCAGAGTCCAAGGGCTCGAATGTTGCCAGGGACAACCCTTCTAATGCTACTGCTAGGTCCCAAGCCGGGACTCTAATCTGAGCCACTGGCCTCATCCTCAAGGTGCCACGAAGGAAACACATAGACCTTAAGTGTGGATGGGGAAAGACCGGCAGAGAAACAGTCTTGAAGGAACTCCTGCACTGAAGCCACCGGTCAGTTAACTGGGTCCAACTGATGTTCTCCGCTCCATAATTTGAAGATTCTCCAATTTAAGGTATACAATTTCCTTGTGGAGGGAGCTCTAGAATTGACAGTGGTCTCTACCACCTCAGCTACATTTAGGAACGGATCCCCCTCGGGCCAGACCCAAGGTTTCCACATCTCAATATACCACCCCCGACCTGCAATAGAATGTCCCTCACTAGAAGCTTCCACAGGAGAATGTCCAGGAGGGCTATCAGGTCAGAGAACCATACTTGTTTCGCCCAGAATGGGGCTACCAGAAGAAGACAAACCCTATCCTGGTGAACTCTTTCTAGAACTCCCGGGAGCAGAGCAATCAAGGGAAATGCGTACAGACGAAGACTCTGCCACGTTTGTACCATGGCATCTAGCTCCAGCGGAGCTGGATGTTTGAGGGAAAACCAGAGCGGACAGTGTCTGGTTCAGTGTCAGACAAGTCTCTTGTGGCACAAACAGGTTCATGTCCTCTTGACCAAACTTTCTCCAAATTAATTCCACCATCTCAGGATGGAGTCTCCTTTTCCCGGGCCTTAGCCCCTGCCATGACAGGATGTCTGCTCCCTAATTCAGGTGACCAGGGACCACAGGAGGCTCTGGTGCGCCAGTCTGCACAGAAGGCGCTACCTCAGACCCCTTGATGATTTATATACAAGACCACCGACATATTGTCGGTTCAAATTAGAACATGGTGGCAAATTAGAACAAGGTCTGGGAGGAAATGCCTTTGGGCTAGCAATACAGCTAACATCTTTAGGCAGTTTATATGCCAGGAGAGATGATGCTCCTTCCACAGACTCTGGGTCAAGCGGCCTTCCATGACTGCTCCACACCCTGTGTGGGATGCATCTGTGCACAGTCTTGCGATAACAGGATGCTCCCAACACTGGGCCTTGGGACCGGAACCAAGGTTTCTTCCAAATGACCACAGTGTTGTTCAGCACTAGGTTTATCTTTGACAGACCTGTTTGCACACTTCGGAGAGGCGGTAGAATCCTTGTTTTCCAGGACACACTTGAAGGTTTGCATGCTCACAGATGTAAAGAGGTTGTTGAGCCATGTGATTGTGGATGTCTTATAGTTGACTGCTTTTAAGTATTTATTTAAAAAAAAACTTTAATTCTAATCAATTCAGCATCCACTTACAGTTTTAACATCCACCAATTTAAGTTCTTGTCCATTTGCTCTGAGAAGAACATTCTTCAGGATTTCTCACATTCATCTGGGAAAGCCAATAATTGTGGGGCATTAGAGTTATCAGATTGGGGGCTGAGGTCAGGGAAGGCCATGAGCAAGGCAACTAGCATCTCTGTTGTCTGTTTTGATGTTGCACTTTGAAACATAAAAATATCATTGTATGAGGAATTTTACATTTTTCTGTTAACTTGAAGCCATCCCATAAAAGCTGCTCTTTGTAAAAAGTTTCTGATAAAAAACTTTAAAAGCACATAAAAACAATGACATTTTCCCTTTTGTAAATGTCACAAACTTGTTTCTTATTTTATCATTAGTTTTTAAGCAATGGCAATTTCCCTTCTGTAAATGTCACAAACTTGTTTTTTAGAGCAAATTTTTGACTTATGAAAATGTACTGTATATTTGAAATATTTCACTACCTTACTATGGCGCATTGTAGCAATAACCTCTGTGCAAACTTCTTATGCAATTCTGTCATGATTACATGAGCGTCTATTTTTTTGTAATCAAGCTTTCTGTAAATGATCATGGATATTCATATTGATCTTTAACTTTTAACAATGCTACTTGCATACTTAAATATATTGTTTTCTCTAACACAGACAGAGCAGCTAAATTTTTTGCATTATTCACCAATTTTTTTATAACTTAACATTTTTCAGTACACAAATATTGTTACGAGAGGGGGGAAGAGATATAAAAGAGAACAGTTAACATTTAATTTAGTTAAAGTTTTTCCAGCCCTTAATAATAAAACAAATACTTCTTACAGTTTTAACGTTTTGTTAAAGATTTATGGACATTTCCTATTATTTTGCCTCTAATACTACCAATAATCTATCTGGATCAGTACTAGTATAGTACTAGGAGCATTCAGTGTAATCACATGGGATGCAGCCAATTCTGATATCTATCTGCCTTCCTCATCCCTCGCCATCCCTCATACACTACAGAAAAATAGGAACATCAAACCATGTGATCAAGCATGTTTATTCATTTATAGATCAAGAGACACTGAAATGCTGTGAGGAAACATTTAATTGAAAGATGGTAAAAATGTTCTTGTGTTTTCCTTTTTTTCTCAAACTAGAATCCGCGGAACAGTAGCTCCTCCCAATAATGTATTTGCCAAAGTCTGATTGGTCCGTTTTTTTTTTTGTCATTGACTTACAGGGGCTTTGCTGAAACACAAAAGAAAGAGGTCTCTGATTGATTGGGCTCTGAGGAGGGGACACTTTCATCAAGCTGATGGCCAGTCTGATCCACAAACTGCCTCTCACAAGCTATTTGGTCAGTCTCTTTCTTCCATTTGTCCTGATGGAAACCTGCCCAAACCAATAATGGTAAGGATATCACTGGCTCTGGACCTTTTTGTTTTTATTGTTTCACTCATTGTTAATGGAACTTTCATTAATCCACAGGTTTAGAGAGACTATATAGGCTAACATATATTTTATGCTCCTGGCCATATGTTTATTTCTAATATGTGATCTATTTAATACTGGTATAGCATATAACCTTAAGTCAAAATGCAAAAATTATATAGGTAAAATTATAATAATAGGTAATGTTGACCAATGTTCTCAAACTGTGTAGTGGTGTGGATGATTAGCATTACAGTTTTAATCAACACACACACACAAATAAAATGACAAGAATATGTCTTGACAAGAAAGGGTTATTATTATTGTATTTATCTTACAAGTTTGTGAGTGGCATCTGGATCAGTGGTTTTCAACCATGGGTCAGATAATATCAGTAATGAAACCAGACAGAATTTAAACAGATAGAAGATGTTTTAAGAAAGACAAATATTTATGCATTTGACTTGGATGAATTGATGTATGTTTTTAGATGTTGGTCTGATACATTCCATCTAGATCTAATGTAATGGTCCGATGAGGGTCTTTCAGCACCATTAGTTATAATCTACAGGGATACTTCTATTAATTAAAACATGGCATTATGTGTGTAATGTGTGTTAAACTTGAACTCAAAGAGATGCCAATTTGCTCAATGCTCAAAAATGTCTGTAAATCATTTGAGAACCATTGTTCTTATGTCACCATAATTATTCTAGCTATAAAAAGAATATATTATTAGCTGTCAATGTAAGAGCAGTCTTTTAGCAGTTAGATTTTTAGGTGCTTATGGGCTTCATACTTGTAGAAGCATTTAACTTTTCTTTTTTTTTACCCTTTCAAGATAAGTTCAAATCCGTAATTGCTTATTCGAGAGACAGAGCCACAATTATGGGGGTTAAACGCTGTTGCATCATAAATTTGTCATTAGTATTCTGTTTTAAAATTGTCATTCATTTCATGGTCAGGCTAGGTCAGGTTGAGCATCTGTTTATCATAGACTTAGATCAGGGTTTCCCAAACTGTGGTTTGTGAGGGAACTGCAAGGGATTTGTGAGTTAGCACAAAAGTAGCCCTGTATAGCTCAAGACGACCAACTGAAGATAAGCAGGGTTGAGCCTGGTCAGACCTGGATGGGAGACCTCCTGGGAAAACTAGGTTGCTGCTGGAAGAGGTGTTAGTGAGGCCAGCAGAGGGTGTTCTCCCTGTGGTCTGTGTGGGTCCTAACGCCCCAGTATAGTGATGGGGACACCATACTGTCAAAAAGCACCTTTGGTGGTGGTTGAGGAGACTCCCCCCTTTTATATGTAAAGCGCTTGAGTGCAGATAAAAGTGCTATATAAATGTAACAAATGATTAATATTATTATTTAAAGCTAATAATTAATTAAATCATAATTTAAATAAAATAATTGTAAAATACAAAGTCAAAATAAATAATTTACTAAAAAGATATATAAATAATGGTTTACCTGGATGTTATGTAACCATTAACCTACATCAGAGAACTGTGAACATGTAAATGTGTTGTTAAAATATAGAAATATCATCTTAAAGTCTCAGGAGGTACTACAAGTACAGTAAATATTTATGTGCAATGGGTTTGGCTGACTAAAGAGTTTGAGAATCCCTGGCTTTGATTTACTATTTTGTGTGTGTGTGTGTGTGTGTGTGTGTGTGTGTGTGTGTGTGTGTGTGTGTACACTTAGGACCTACTATATCTGCTTTTCTGTGAGGGTCCAGAGACCCGTGGAATCTTCCGTCGTTCAGCAAATGCCAAAAGCTGTAGGATCCTAAAGGAGCGAATGAATTCTGGGCAAAGTATTTCACTGCATGAACAATCAGTTTTCGTCTCTGCATCTCTAATTATGGTGAGAACACAGTAATTTCAATTCAACAGTGATACAGTATACATACAAATTCACACAAATAATTTCTCGTCTACATTCACAGTTTAATTCTACATTTTCAATCTAAGTTATCATAATCAATGGCTTGAGCATAAGAATTGTACTCTGGCCTATATGATACATGTCTTTGATTATCCTTTTTTATTCTTGATTAAATTGTGTGAGTGTGTAGGAGTTCTTACGGAAACTGCCTGGTGGTGTTTTGTGCTGTGACTTATATGATGACTGGATGGAAGTGCTAGAGAGTGAGAATAGACATAACAAAGTCAGAAGGTGAGAACACCACACAAACATACACGTGTACATATGCTCGCACATACACACACACTGTATGTACAAAGTGTACTAAGACTGAGTTCCCACCTGTGCTGCGTTCCAGTCCAAAATTGTCATGCCCTTCACTCGCAAACTTCCCTCCGTCTCGTTCACTCGGATGTACGTCATTGCGAGTGCCCACTACTGGCGGAAACTGCAATGGGCTGAATTGGAACGTCCTAAGCCCTTGATCACTTGGAATCAGCTGTGGAGTTGATTTATTATTTACATTTTTTTTCCCTTTAAGAATTTGTTTAATGCAGCATCCAAATGTTTATAGGTGTGTTTGGGTTGTTTTAAATTAAAAATATATATTATTAATATATCATAGAGTTGTCTGTTGTGGCGGTGATTAGATGAGATATGTGGTGACGTCACAATCGTACTGCATTGTGGGACATATAGGTGCCTGAAGTGTACATTTGAAGCAGACTCGCTCCCTCGGTCAAAATCGAGGGAACGAGGGTCTGTCCATATAAACTTCCCTCGTCCACTTCACGAAGTGGAACGCACTTCAAAATGGCGGCAAGTTCGCAAGTGCGTGTCTAAAAGTGGACTGGAACGCAGCATTGGTATTAAGATTTTCAGTTGATCTATCACAAACAATGGTATTAGGTATTGGTAATTAATATTTCATTTATAGTTGTGCTCAAAAGTTTACATACCCCTTGCAGAATCGGAAAAGTTTTTTTTTTTTTTTTTTTTTTACAATATAAGAGGGATCATGAAAAATTGCATGCTATTTTCTTTTATTTAGTACTGTCCTGAAAAAAGCTGTTTCCCATAACAGATGTTTACCCATAATCCACAAGACAAAATAAAAGCTGAATTTAGAAAAATAACCCCGTTCATACGTTTACCCTGATTCTTAATACTGTGTGTCCTTACCTGGATAATCCATGACCGTTTTTTATTTTGTTTTATGATAGTTGTTCATGTTTGTCATCAGCAGTTAAACTGCCCAAAGATCTTCAGAAAAATCTGCAGGTTCTTTGGTTTCTGCATATTTGAACCCTTTCAAGCAGTGACTGTATGATTTTGAGATCCATCTTTTTACACAGAGGGCAATTGATGGACTCACACACTAATATTACAAAAGGTGCACACATTCAGTGATGCTCAAGAAGGCAACAGGATGCTTTGAGAGCCGTGGGGTACGCATTATAACATTTCTAAAGACCAAGGTTGCGTCACAAAAACAAAGAAACATCATAGAGCATAGGTACCCAGCCTGGTCTTATTGTTTATCTGCAGATATTTGAACACAATATTTACAGGTACAAAAATATGTTTTTCTGTACATTTGGTTAGATGCTGAAACATTATGGACGTACTAGCAGTATTTAAAATGTGAGCGGTATTACAAATTACAATTATAGAAACATAAAATTGTTTATTTTATAAAATAAATATATATATTTTTATATACATTTACCATTTTATAGATATATTTGTAGATTCCTTAATGCTATCCTTAAACCTAAATATAACTACTTTTCAAAAAAAAAAAAAATGTAGTGACAATAATTTGTTATATACATACATATTGTAAAAAAACAAACAGACAAAAAAAAAACCAGATTGATAACTCAATATTTTTTTCCAAAAATGGCAAAAAGCAGTCCCAAAGTAGTCCAAATGACGATGTGAAGCATACAAAGTATACAATAGTTTTATCTAAGATGCAGATTAAAATTTGAGTTGTTAATCACTGAAAATCTTATCCTGATCCACAGATCTCATTTAAAAGCACACATCACTTGGTGACGAGGCATACAAGAGGCAATGAGCTTTTGATATCATTGACATAAACCCTTTTTCATAACTTTTCTTGAGGCGGCTAATTTTGAATTTTTAACGAGTGTGGGATTTAATCGTTTTCAAAATTGCTACTTAGATTGTAGACATAGATTGCTGAATAAAGACTTGAATTTTGTTCTGTTCCTCACACAACCCAAGCATATGTATTCTGAAAATTTGGATTTCAGCACTAAAAGTAAAGTGGATTGCATTTATGATAATTTTATGGTACGTTTGTGGTATATTTTATAGTAATTTTTTTATTCATCATAGCATATTCAGAAAACTGCCATGTCCCACGGAAAACAAAATAAATTTTAAATAAGTAATGGTTAAACAATTCCAGATTTTTATTTCATTTTAATATTTTAAATTCTTGTTCAAATTATCTAATCCTTTGAAACGAGCTGCCACCAGAAGGCACAGAATGAAATTTAGTAAATGAGCCAAGTGCTTTTAATAAATTCGATCAACAACATAATCTTATTGATAAAAAAATACAATAGAATCAACTTAATTCAACTGATTTAATATTTATAGATTCATTTTGTAAAAAAAAATTCATCTGTAAAGTATTTAAATGATTTACATTTTAGATGCTATGTCAGTACATCAATATTATACATTTTAGTGTCTATGCAAACATAAGTAAATGCATGGTAGAACCACATCTTGCATAAAATACATATGAATACTATTGAGATCATGTTGAGAAACCAGGTGATGAAATAATACACAGAAAACAACATTTTGAAAGGAGACTTTTTGAGGATTTTTAAATACATACTGGAAAATACACAGGAAAAAAATGTGCTTTTAGAAGTCTTTTGAAAAGAAGAAAAGAAGAGGTGTTGCAGAGATTCTGAGGGCAATAACAATGCCTGGCTAGTGGCTAATCTAAATTTAAGGGAAAGTAAGTAGACCAGTATCTGAAAACCTCAAGGAACAGGCAAGGGAGTGAGTAATTTACATAGTTACAAAATCAAAGACCCTGCCCTTTAAATACAATAAAAAGTGATCACAAGAAAACAAATAGTAATTATCCTTCAAATGATAAGATCCACCAATGGGACATTTTGACATCCATTCGTCATGGCAAGACTCATAACTTGACTAGATGGCAAGACTAAAAATGTCTGCTTACATGGAAAATTAAAAGCTTCAGTATGAAAGTAAAATAATGACAAATGTTTTTGAAACAAAAAAGCTTGTTGAATTGCACTACTTAAAAAAAATATGCATTGCATTAACCCTGCTTGTATTTTGCATTTTTATGGGCTGCAATTCAACATGGTTGTATGTTTAAGCTGTTAATATTTCAATTCAAAACATTTCACACACGTTTTCATTATTAAAAATTCAATAATCCATATTCACCTTTCAGATTTCACTTCCAAAATGTTCATTCTGTTTAAAAATACAACCTATAATATTCGACAGGCAATATTCGGTACATTTTATTTCGCTTTACAAATTCGCTTCCACAAATTAAGTGGTTCAAATTCGACAGAAAATTCAACATTTGACATCCGGGAACGGCAGGAATATCAGTAGATTGCCGATTGATCATCTCCATAGCTGTTAGTCGGCCTCACCAGCAGAGGGTGCAAGTGTGGCTGTTGACGAAGAAAACTATAGAGCAACGGGTGAGAGACTCATTCATTCGTTGAATTACAGAAATGGAGCAAGCAGTAGGCTATTTGTGATTATTATCAGGGCGATGAATTGTGATGATTATCATATGGAAAAGCTGATAAAGACACAAAAGTTGTGTTGTTAAATTCTTCACGGTTACTTTTGTAACTTACATGTATGCAGCTTTCTCTACCGTGAACGAGATTATGTTATTCCCCGATGCTGATGTACAGATCAAACGTTAAATCATATTTCTCTTGGTTGTTTAGTTTTCTTAACTTTATATCTAACTGGGCATTCCCTCAATATGTAATTCTCCAGGATTCCCCTGCGGTCAGGACACTTAAAGGGATGGTTCGGAGTAAAATCAACCTAGGGTCCTTTGCGCCATGACCTCGAGCGAAACACCACCCCAGAAGTCTTTTTTCCCTTGGTCGAACATTATTAAAGTTAGAATTTATTTTAATATATCAGCTGAATGGCTTAGTGCAGGCGCTAATGGAACCTAGGCGGTAATGTTAGGCTATCTCGTAAATTACCCCACTAATAATGCCCGGAATGGTACCAAACTTATACAGTAGTACAAATAGGTTCTGTAACGTTACTCATAAAACGAGGCATTGGAAAGTTTGTAAGTACATCAGGAGTTTATTTAAATAACACTTGCCTGATGGCTATTGCTACCGCTAACCCGCATGTCGAGGCCACTTCAGTGATTAGGGAAAAGCACGTAAAAGTCCTGGCAGAAAGCGATGCATAAGGATATAGTGTAACGACGCCCAGTTCTAGGAATGCACTAATATTTTGTTGGTAGTACCAGTTTGCAACAATTATTAGTTAACACTAAGTTGTCAACACCTCGGAAAAAATAAATAAAAATGTTGGATATACTGGCTTTCTGCCAGGACTTTTACGTGCTTTTCCCTAATCACTGAAGTGACCTCAACGGGTTAGCGGTAGCATTAGCCAATAGCCATTAGGTAAGTGTTATGTAAATAAACTCCTGATGTACTTACAAACTTTCCAATGCCTCGTTTTATGAGTACAGACCCTATTTGTACTACTGTAGAAGTTTGGTACCATTCCGGGCATTATTAGTGGGGTAATTTAAAACGATCTAAGCGCATGGTCTAAAACGCAGGGCGCAAGTTCACTTAGGGCGTGTCCGAATCCACTTTTGCTAGTTTAACGACGGGAAAAATGGTCGGCGCGCATGGTCAAGGGTTGTCCCTATTCTCTTTATTACCCTATTGAGTAATGAGTGTGTTTTGGGATTTACGTGCGTTAAACCAATCAGAGTCTCATCTCCCATTCCCTATAAATGCCAGGTGCGCTCGCGCCATGGCAGATTCGCTATTTACATGACGGAATTTGATAGTGGAAAGACCGAAACGGAACTGCTCGTGCGCGAGGTAAAAGTGCACAAGCAGATCATCTACGGGACAATCTTTATGTGCACAATAATAATCTTTTACATTGTAATCCTTTTAATTTTAATATTTGGCTTGTTTGTGTGCTGCTGTGGGTTTTCACAAAGCGTTCATGGCCCCCATAGTATTTTGTTGTATGAATATCTGAACCTATCAAAAGCAAGAACAGAACCTCTGCTGTAAAACAAAACAAAAAACACTTTATTCTAGCTTCCTGTAATTTTTTAAAAAAAATGTTTTATCAACACTGGAATGTGGGTACGTTTATTTTAAAAAAGCAATATTTTGCACCAAAATTGAAAATTATGTTTTTGTCAAAGACTACAACATATGCGTAAGCAATGCTTTTATAGCTTGTTTCTCCTTTTTCGCAAGTGTTTTGATCAGGAGATTCAGTACTCTTTCAGAAGATGCGAAATAGCGACCCGTACCGTATAACGGTGAAAACATTCCACTATGACCACTATGGTCAAATATGATTGACAATTAGCATACATTTTGGATTGGCGATATGGTTCTATTAAGGGCAAGAACTCCCTGCGCATCCATGCAGCCTGGCATGGATAAGAGCAGAGAGAGCAGCAATAACCCCCCTTAGGATAAACAGAAAAGAACCAACATGAATGTATTGCAGATATCATTCATTTAAATTTTTGTACAACAATTTGAGAATTTAGTCTGATTCAAGAGGAATCAGAATGCCAAATCCTGACTGATGAAAGGAGGAGCTGGGGATGGAGGAGGGTAATTAGCTCCTGAGAAACGCAATAGCTGCTGGTAATACTGAAGGAGCTATATGTATACAGTGATAGGCGGCGTATTCCTGTAGGTAGACGTGGATCAGCTGATGTGAGCTTGACTAACGTGACCTGCCAGAACTGACACTAGGCTTGATTTATTTAGTATTAAATTTCCTTGGGTTTGCTGATGGTAAAACTTCTGTAAAATGACCCTGATCGCTATAATTTGCCTCTTACTTGCCTCAGGGGATTGAACAAACAAATCCCCTCAACCAGTTTGTACAAACAATATTCTTCTCAATAGATATTCATCATAGAAACTCATGTTGTTGTTAAAGTGCCACTCAAGCAGTTTGCTGCAGGCAAAGTAATGACAGTATTTTCTTTCTACTCTGCAGAGTTTTACATTTTGATATACCATTTGAAAAGTTCAAATTCCAATCCAATTGCTTATTTCTTGGAAATTTCTTACTTTTTGATATTCATATTCACTAGTTTGTGCTCACCTGCTGTTTGTGTGTGTCACATATTTGTGCATGAATGCATTTCCATATGTATGAGAGGGCTGACAAATTTATCCACATATTTTTAGGAAAGGTTATTTAAATATTTATTTTTATGTTTCTGTTATCTGGTTGCATTTGTCTGTCATTGTTCAAGCTGTATTGTCTTTGTGTCTAGTTTGCTTGCACAGTTGCCGGAGGAGAATGTTACCTTGCTGTGCCACTTATTTGGAGTGCTACACAGGATACACACTCAGTCAGAGGTGAATCAGATGACAGCAACAAACTTGGCCCTTTGCATTGCACCCAACATGCTCTGGAGGTCTTCCCAAATCAGCCCTGAGAAAGAGGGACAGAGTGTGTTGCAGGTAAGCCAGTAAAAATCTGTGTACTTTCTCACTTCTTCACAGTGATAGTAAATAACGTGTCCATGAACTGTTTTTTTTTTATAAACAGCGGGGTTAAAAAAAACTGATTTTTGTAGTGAAAATTCAAACAAATTACAAATTAATTATATTATTATAAATCAAATGTAGACTGATCTATGTAATGAAAATAATTTGTCATCACAAATTATATTATTATAAATCAGATTTTTTGATGATCATATTCTCTGGCATTATTTGAGAATGATCCAAAGAGCTGATTTGGTTAAACAAATGTACTTGTTTCATTAGTGACCGAATCAGAATAGTGCAGAATCAGAAATATTTCTTATTAATTTAGTTTAATCTTATTAATTAATTAAGGTCAAAATAAGAGTTTTTTTTTTTTTTTAATTGAAGAGATAGATCATTTAGAAATATATCATTTAAAACAGATAATTATAGTCTTATAACTTTCTGGTTTAAATGGCATTTTAAATCCCTGATTTTCAGTGTGCCCTCAGAATTTTTAAACCCACAGTTTATGTAAAGTAAAGTAAAGTCACCTTTATTTATATAGCGCTTTTTACAATATAGATTGTATCAAAGCAGCTTCACAGTGATAGCATGAAAATAATAAAACAAAGTTTGTTTCTAGAAGAAAATTGCATCGTCGTCCAATAGTAAGGCAGATCAATAATATTGTTGAATATTAAATGTCCCCAACTAAGCAAGCCAAAAGCCAAGGCAACAGTGGCAAGGAACCAAAACTCCATCATGTGACAAAATGGAGAAAAAACCTTGGGAGAAACCAGGCTCAGTCGGGGGCCAGTTCTCCTCTGGCCAATGAATGAACAGTGTATGATTATGATTCAGGCAGCATTACAGGTCAGAAGTCAGATTGGATCAGAACATTCAGAATATTTATCCAGTTCCATCTGGTTGGAAGTCGGAGTCATCACGCCGATATGGAGACGAGTTTGTTGAGGATCAGTGCCGATGGCTGTCGTGTCGATGAGGCCTTCACAGGGCTGATGAGGCTGGCACTTCAGGGATGCGTTGTGGATGGGTCCAGGTGCAGGTCCACCATCTGATCTGGATACAGCCCGGATCCTGCTTACTTCAGTAAACCTCGGAATAAACAGAAAGACTAACATTAGCGTAGATGCCATTCTTCTTATGATGTAACGAGTACATCAGGTGCTATAGGAAGTGTCCCTGGTTCCGACTGACCTAATTTATGCAGCCTAATAATCATTTAACTGATTTGAATAATAGAAATGTATAATGTTCTATATGAATTCTAGGTAAAAGAGATGCATTTTTAGTCTAGATTTAAACTGACAGAGTGTGTCTGCTTCCCGGACAATGTTAGGAAGACTGTTCCAAAGGTTAGGTGCTAAATAGGAGAAGGATCTACCGCCTGCAGTTGATTTAGATATTCTAGGTATTATCAACTGGCCAGAATTTTGAGATCGCAGTAGACGTGAAGGACTAAAATGCGTTAAGAGCTCGCTCAAGTACTGGGGAGCTAAACCATTTAGTGCTTTGTAAGTAGTCAGCAATATTTTAAAATGTATACATTGTTTAATAGGGAGCAAATGCAGTGTTGACAAAACGGGTCTAATACGGTCATACTTTCTGGTTCTAGTAAGAACTCTAGCTGCTGCGTTTTGGACCAACTGGACTTTGTTTATTAAGCGAGCAGGGCAACCACCCAGTAGAGCATTACAATAATCTAGCCTTGAGATCATAAACACATGAACTAACTGTTCCGCATTTTTCATTGAAAGCATATGTCGTAATTAATATATATATTTTGGAAATAGAATATATATATATATTTTGGAAATAGCATTTGGTTTCATCTCATCACACAGTGAACAAAGACATGACAAGAATTAAAAACAAGAACTAAGAAGCTATACAAGAGAATCAAACCTGAAACAAAGCAAAATACCTAAATCACTGTGACATTTAGCAGGTAATGAACATACAAGAGAGGCATTCTTAATATAGCTAGTGCCCACTTGGCTAATTAGATTGTTAGAAACCTGTTGTCTGAAACAGCTTTAGAAGTATATCATGTTACACACCGGAGGACACCACTGTCACAACTACCCACAGACAATATAATCACTCAGTTACAAGCAAAATAGCTTTATTGTGCATGTATTCATTCATGAAGTGCACTCACACTTTATCTTGTTCAGAAATAGAAGCAGTTCCAGTCCAGTATCGGAAAGTTATTCGTTCAAATCTAGGTCAGATTTGAACAAAGAAGTGGATTTTGTGCCCCAGGGCAGTAGATCCTAATTTGAATGCCAGCTTGCTAAGCACTGCTGTCATGCCGCTTAAACAGTTCACCCTCATTGCTCTTGGGAAGACAGTTTAAAACCACTATCACCACAGGTTGTCATGCTGGAGAAAAATCCATGAGCTATTACATTATCACAATCGCTTGAATTTTAAATAAGCACAAGCACCTTCTGGTAAGGGTGCTAAAGGGTGCAATAACCCGGGCCAACTAGTATGTGCACAGTTTATTCCTCAAGAGAAACTAATAATTATGTGACTATTATTAGCCTAAAGCTGGAAATGAGTCATGCAAATGATGCATCTGATGGCTGCTGACTTAGTCGTTGAGTTGTTCTTATTAACCTCAGCAGTTTACAGCAGCAAAATCAGATTTCCCGATGTCACCACAGGGATCTCTTATCTACAGGATGTTGACACAAATGCAAGCAGGGAAATCATTGACAGCTCGAATCGCCAGGGACCGTCGTCACTATATTGTTGGCACGAATACTGGTGGCACAATATGTGTTGCAACACAACAAGGGATTTATAAATCTTACTCCTTGGAAAAGTAAGTATCAGCTTCCTTGTAAAACACTTTTACAAGGTAAAACACTGTAAAAACCGGAATGAATCCAAAATGTTTGTCTTACTATGAACTGGGTTTCAAATCCAAGAGTGCTGAAACAGAGATTTTGCATGTCAAAGGAGATTCCTTGTTATACAGATTTTCATATTCAGGGCCAATAAAATTCAGGAGCATGTATAATTGAAAAACATATCCAGATACTCCTGACTAATATTCTATTGCTTCATATGACAGCTGTTGTTGAGTCATTCACTTCAGACTAACGGGCCAGTTGACATACTCTCACTCACTGCTGTGCAGTGTGTGTAGTGCTTATTGAAATTGTGAGAATCTGATAATCATACATCAGTTCGAATGAAAACATCACTCAGTGTCACATGTCAGTGCTTTGGACTTTCAGTTTGTGTTCTGATTGGTTCCTGTTTTCCTTTGTTCTTTTCTCACCACTCCTTCGTTTCTATGGTTACTGTCATTATCAGTTCAGTTGTATCACCTGTTTAGTCAATCATCATTATCTGTATCACCTTTGTTCCGTTAATCAGTGTCATCTGTGTTTGTATTTAAGTTCCGTCTGTTCAGTCAGTCTTGGTCCGATCTCCGTTATATTTAGTTTGTTGCTACCTGTTCTGCTGTTCTGAATTTAATTACATTAAACCTTCGTTCTTGGAAATATATCTTTGTCTCCGTCTGCCTTCCTGCAACCACCCGTGACAGAAGATCGGACCAGCCCATATGGACGACAGGGCTATATTTGTCGCAATTGCTCAAGAGAGCACAGAGTTTTTCTCCTTTGTGGTGAACTTTGTTCGTCGAGCCATCACTAGCCCCCTCGACGATGAAACCCTCAAGCTGCTCTTCTGGATCGGGGCCAATTTCCACCAGGCCACCGACCTCCCAAACACTGATGGTCTGGTCTGAACTGGAGGGAAGCCATCAGGTGTTTGGCAAGCGTTGTGTCCAGATCTAGAGAACAACTACCATTACCAGCAGCCGTCGAGACAACCCTTCTAGAGCTTCTTCATGTCATGCCCGAATGTCATCATGTCATGCCTGTCAAGCCCTTGGCAAAGATGGGGTAATGTCACGTGTGTCAGTGCTTGTTTGGACTTTCAGTTTGTGTTTTGATTGGTTCCTGTTTTCCTTTGTTCTTTTCCCGCCACTCCTTCGTTTATATGGTTACTGTCATTATCAGTTCAGTTGTATCACCTGTTACGCCTCACCGCCTGAGCCCTCGGCAAAGATGGCCGCCGCCTCACCGCCTGAGCCTTCAGCCAGGATGGCCGCCGCCACGTCAGAGCCTGTTCAGTCCCAAGACCTGTTCCTGCCCCAAGAACTGTTCCTGTTCCCAGACCTGAGACTCTCCCCAAGCCAGAATCTGTTCCTGAGCCTGTATCTGTTCCTGAGCCTGTTCCTGAGCCTGTTCCCAAGCCTGAATCTGTCCCAGAACCTGTGCCTGTTCCTGAGCCTGTTTCTGAACTCCCACCCAGCCACCCTCTCCCACCTCCTCCCATCATAATCTCCTCATCCACACCTCTGCTGCTTCCTGTCAGCCCCTCAGCTCACCCTTATTCCACCATCAGTGATGTGGGGTCGCCACGGCTCTGCCAGTCTCCAGCTCCATCATGGTTGCTGGATCCCCAGCCTCCGTGACCAGGGCTCCACCTCGGCCTGTCGATCCATTAACTCTACCTTGGCTCCTACCTCCCTCATCTCCACCGTGGCCCATCAGTCTACCAGCTCCGCCGGGCTCCCTCGTCCCCCCGGCTCGGTCTTGGTTGTTCGTCGGCCTGCCCTCGCCTCGGGACTACACACCTCTGGCTTCCCTTCGTCCCTTCGTCCCTCTGGCTCCGTTGGGCTCCTCACTCCCTCCAGTTCCACCTTGGTCCTCTGTCGCTCTGGCTCCACCACGGCCTTCTGGATCGCCGCCTGCGCCTCGGTTGCCAGAGCTGTCGGCATCGCCATGTCCCTCCAGATCCTCAGCATCACCTTGGCTTGTCAGCTCTCTGTCTACACCCGGGTATCCTCTTCCACCTGCTCCGCCTCCGTCAGTTGGCCCCCTGGAGTCGCCTGCCCAGCCTCCACAATGGCTCCTCCCTCCGTCTGCTCCACCCTGGCAGCCTGCTCCGCCCTGACCGCCTGCACAGCCTGCTCCGCCCTGGTCCCCTGAACTGCTGCCACCATCGTGTAGACTTCCCGTTCTACCGAACCCACGGCCTCGTCAGCCTCCAGTACGCCCACCCTCACACCCCCACACACCCCCTTGAATGTTTTACGGCGCGAGGACGTGCCTCCTGGGAGGATGGGGTAATGTCACGTGTGTCAGTGCTTGTTTGGACTTTCAGTTTGTGTTTTGATTGGTTCCTGTTTTCCTTTGTTCTTTTCCCACCACTCCTTCGTTTATATGGTTACTGTCATTATCAGTTCAGTTGTATCACCTGTTTAGTCAATCATCATTATCTGTATCACATGTGTTCTGTTAATCAGTGTCATCTGTGTTTGTATTTAATTTCCGTCTGTTCAGTCAGTCTTGGTCTGATCTTCGTTATATTTAGTGTGCTACCTGTTCTGCTGTCCTGTATTTAATTACATTAAACCTTCATTCTTGGAAATATCTTCGTCTCCTTCTGCCTTCCTGCAACCACCTGTGACACTCAGAATGTGTAAAATGTCTGCATGCCTTGATTTTTCCAGGAAAAATGTGCATCTGAATGTATAGCCACCATGGAGCTATACATTAGAGCTACATAAGTATATTATATGATTTTTATTATTTAGTTTTTATAATGAAAGCTTTTAAAACATTTTTCTTATGTTTCTTAAAATATATTTTTGGTGAAAAATGAACTTCTATTTTAAAAATGGAATTTATTAAAGAACTTATTTTTTACCATAAATACATCCAGTTGGCTGTGTATTAATTTAGCAGTTATAAAGACATATATTGAGAATTATAGCACCACCATAGTTTGAGCTGTAGATTAAGGTAGGTGTTGGTTAGGTTGTGGGTTATTTTATTTTTATTGTTTTATTAAAAGCTTGACTGAAGTAATTGTCTTAGATCTGAGATATTTATTGAAAGAGAAAAGTCAGCTGTGGTTTACAGGAATGGAGAATGGAGTACTGCTAGCGCAGCGGCTTGCAATCAGAGCCTTATATATAAGAAGCCAACGAAAAGACTTGAGGTGGTGGTGTCTGTGTGATTTACTCAGAGATTAAAAATAGAGTGGGAGATTTTGGGAGGAAACAGAGCTCAATTTTCTTATGGCTGAGTCTGAGATGATTGACATTATAGCCACATGATAAGGAGAGGAAGAGAAAGATTAACAGAAGTAATATATTATGAGTCATGAAAATTCTTTTCTTCCATTAATTTGAGAACCATGCTGGGCATTTGAAGGACATGAAATTCCATTTTGTTGAGAATAATGCACTGTGTTGCCTGGCTACCTAAAGGTGCCAATTATTAGAAACTGGTCTCTATAGCAACATATTTACTGGGATATGACAAGCACAAAATATGAGACCAATGATCTGACTCCAAAAAGTTTCACGTATGATGCAGGGTTTATAAATACGCATGCTCTGAATCCATACCTTCTGCATAATTCACACCCCATTGACTACCCATCAGGGGGTTGGAGAAGTCTATATGCCAATTCTGAATTCTGGCCATTCATGCTGGAGCATTATTTAAGCCTGTTTATAAGATTTACGAATTTATTTTGTATAGTAAAATTCCATCAAATTGAGTTGAATATTCCTTATACATTATTCATATTATGAATTAAGAATTTAGAATTTTAAATGAGTAAAAGCAACTAGAGCTTAACATATTTTATATAAATCTTAATGTACCTTACTAATGTTTTTGATTAAAGTTTATGAGGGCACATCAGGCACACAATGATTTTAGAATAAACACTGCAATCATGTTCCTTAAAAATAATTTGCCAGTTTTTATTTCATGGTGATGAATCATGGAGGGATCTAAAATGAGCAGTTGGATGTCTGTGAAACAGTGCACATTATTTTGTTTCTTAACATCCAAAGGCAACAGCTCATTTATTCAGTGCATTCTCACCTTGCTTCCCATCCCAATTATGGATACCAATTAATGCACAGACAAATATGCTGAATGACAGCAGGCTATATGAGACAATACCTACTTAATGTAGGTAATGTTAATGTAGAAAGAACAGTTTGCAATGTCCAGGACTATGTTCAATCATGCTTTTGCATTTCTTAACTAAAGCAATTGCTTTAGGAAAATAACAGCATGAATCAATCAGTTGATAGTTATTCATTTTCTGCCAGCTACTGAACCCTATGGTGTCTATTAAATACTGTTCAAATACTGTCTTTTTTTTTGCAGTGTAAATGCTGCAGTGCTACAGCATTCCATTCCCTCTGCATGCATTTTAATTTTCCATTTCTTTGGCCTGGTTTGCAGTTGAAATGAGTAGGAGTAAAAGATTCATTGGCTTTTTTCTATGAGAGAAGTGAGGATCTCTATGCAGATGCCAGACACGCACACACACACTGCCGTCACGTACAGTCTGTGCTATGAAAACTCTAAACTAATGTCTAAACACTTTAGAACTTGGACAGAAACAAGGTGGTAGTCATAGCATACCAAATGTGTCCACCACAGATGCACTTACATGCTCAGATGAATGTACAATACAAACTTCTGGAGCTGGTTTATACAGTGCTTCGGTCTCTGATATATGTGCTGCCATAGTCGACGTTTATGTTTGTAGGCCAGCTGTATCTGTTTTCCATATTGATGATGTTTTGTGTTTTTTTTTTATCTGTCATTCAGGTCGCCATGCTAATACAGTACCTGATAGAAAACACGCCTGCCATATTTGGAGATGATCTGGACAATCTGTTCACCAGGCAGATGAATTCAGAGCAGGAAACACATGATTACACAGGTAATTGTGAAGTTATGCCTTTTGGACCTCATTAATATGAGAAGCCTATTGAGGTACTTAAAAGACAACAATTTGCTTTTTTGACAGTGCAGTTTTACAGTACTCCCACACACATTTAAACTGCCTGCAGGTGTTTTAGAGTTTGACTTAGTAGTAAATTAATTGGAGCTAAAAAATAAATATATAACTTAATAAATATATAACTCTATATAACTCTGAAGTCTCTTATTGTCAATATTTTCTATCTAGGATTATCTATAACCTATTTAGAAGTATTTTTGCCCACCCACAACCCTGTGCAGAGGATAAAGCTGTTTGGAGAATGGATGGCTGTTTTTACCCATACAATGCAAGGGTTCAAATGCAATACTTTTACTTTTTAGGTTTACTTTAGCTTATAAAGCGCTTTGGGTGTACGGTAGTACACATGAAAGCGCTATATAAATGCTTAATTAATTCAGTAATTAATTAATTAATTACTCAGTCATTCATTCATAACTTGCTCTGCATCATGAGTATTGTTATTGTCAATATTTTTTAGCTACTTTCTAATCACAAAAAGAGTATACTGTTTGCTTGAAGAAATTAATGTTGCATTAAATGGAATTTAAATTAAAACATTTATCTGATACATTTTCTTTTAATCTTGGCAGCAGTAATTCATCAAATGATGATCAAATGATGGAGAAGAGCATTTTTTCTGTGCATATATTCAGATGTATGGGATAGTTGAGCATGTTTTTGACCATTTAAAGTAGCTAGTTCACAATTTATTTTTATAATCTGCCATAATTTATTTTCTTTGAGGAGCCACTTCATGTTCCTGGATTGCACTGAAGTGATGCTGTACAGTCTCGGTGTGAAGTATGATTGATCACAGAAATTCTGCATCATCCAGATCCGACATTGTTGTGATATGTCACTCTTTTGTATGAAAGAGTCCTAGTTTTGGCGAACCAATCAAATGTCATGAAGTATATTTGAGATTGCGCTTTACAGTATATTGCTTCTTGTTAATTTTGAATTAAATGGAAGATCAAGAGTCTTTGTGTTATGGGATATCATAGCCCTATGGTGAGCTCTGCTGAGTACTGTAAGGATGTAAATTTCAGCAGAAATGTAATTGTTCATCGGGGTATACATACAGAAAGACATTTGCATACATGCTTTTCACTGTATACATATACCTTCAACATACCTGTGATACCTTCATATCTGTGGTTTTCTGATCTCAGCAGATATTTTTAGTGAGTTTCATGTTTGTGGTTTGGAGCTCTTAGGAACATTCAATATTCTTTCAGAGCCATTCTGGTATGGTTTTGGCAGTTTGGTCACACTCCAGATGAAAGGTGAATGTTTGCCCTGTGGAGTAGGTTTCATCTAAGAATTAGCAATATACAGGCTAAAGTCACAGAAACCCTTTAAATCAGGGCTATTCAATTGGCGGCCGCAAGCCAAATCCGGTTCACCAATCATTTCCATCCAGCCCGGAAGCACCCCCACCTCCCTCCTCATATTTTCCTGACGGTGTGGCTAAATTGATACGTGGCGGCAGTGGCGCTTGCAGCTGTATGGCTACGCACTGTGGGTCCCGTATCTATGTCGACTGAACCAGCGATTCCAATCATTCATGAATCAGTCCTCCTTTTGAGTCGATTCTTTCTTTTCTGTGAATTGGCCAAATGCATTATGATGCTTGCATAACAGTCTGAATTAATGATTAAACAATAGTTTTGTGAAACGGCCTTTACATTCCAAACAAGACTGATGAGGAACACAGGAGAAACATTGTGCCATGAACAAGTTTAGAATACTTTTAAATCCCCAAATCACCACCTTTACAAACATTTAGCATGAATGTACTGTAGTAATACGTAACACTGACTGTATTTACCATGAGCAGAAATGTGAAATACTATGTTATTAATATATATATATTGTATTAGATTCATTAGGTGGGTAAGGGAATATAATTTATGTTATACATGTTATACATATGGCAGTTTATTTGTGAAGGTGTACTGTATGTATAGTTTTTATCAGTGTAACACCTTCAACATTTCTCACATTATCACAGTTTATTCGCTATAGTTTAGACCAGCCTTTCTCAAACTTTTTTCAGTCAGGGCACCTTTCAAAAGTGCATAAAATCTCAAGGCACCCCAGTGTAAAATATAATTAAAAAACACTGCATAACCCAAATGTAAATGGACATTTTATATATATTTATCTAAAATGAATTTACAATTTTATTAATCCGATCATATGTTTAACCCTTTCACACGTAAATTTAAAATATTCTGGCTGACCCGCCAGCGTGAGTTTTTCAAGTCACTGTGTCACTTTATGGTTTCCATGGTGACGCGTCATTGCTTGTCACGTGACACACCGCAGCAACAACAGAGCTGAATGAATGATGATCTGCTTTTATGTCATTTTTCCTTTTTTATTCAAAATATTCACAAATTTGTTAGATATGGCATGAAATATCTGATATTCCGATTGTCAAATATATGCAAGTGGAAGTGTTTTGTTTTTTGAACACAATTATAACGATCGCGTTAGTTGAGCTGTATGCGCGATGGGCGCCGCCATCTTAGTTTGTGCCGCAGACGCAGTTCAGAGAATCGGATCTGTTGGATTTACAACAAGTGAATTCATCCACTTCTCCCTAAATACATAAAAGTAAGTGGCAGGTGAACTGGGAGAAGAATAGAGTAAACTTTAAAGTTACTTACACAATGTGTATCTGATATGAATACAACTAATTATAATGGAAAGGATTATTATTGCCTCTTCCTTTGACAGCAGTGTGTATTTTACAAACTCTAAATGTATTGTTTTTTTTAGTACTTATGTCTGAAACCTAAAACAAACATTATGTGGATGAAAACACTGAAAAGTTGTGATATATGACAGCTGAGCGCGCCTGTCTCTGGCTCAGCTCCAGCCAACGCGCGAAAGCACATTTGAATTTAGCAGTTGATCACGTCATGCACTGACCGTTCTAATCACACAGGTGCTCCAGGGACCAGCCTAGACTGATCACACCGGTGTGAGCGTACGTGCGAAAGGGTTAAAAAGAAGAAGAATGTATTGATGTAAATTCAAATATATTTATATATGAAATGTCCGATTTTTTATTTTTATTTTTTAGCCTACGTAATTTTTTGGCGGCACCCCTGACACAGTCAGGGGGCACCCCAGTGTGCCGCGGCACCCACTTTGAGAAAGGCTGGTTTAGACAATGGTAATAAAATATGACAAGAACTCAGAGTTATCAAATCAGTTGATATTTCACTGGTTTTGGCCATCCTTCTGTTAGACTGTCTCACAAATGAATTAGGTTGAATAGCTGTCAGATGTCAAAATAGCAAAAAAAAACTTAAGCAAATAATAATATTTATGTCTGGATAAATTTTGGTCCCCTATTTTTATACATTTTACTGGTAGTCCACTGTATGAAGAATTTTTGGGTGTAATATGTCACAATTTACTTTATTTTGCTATCCTCACTTACATAAATTAACTATAGTGTCCTGCACCCACTAGTTGAAAAATATCAAAATTTATATCTGGTGTCAGTGAATTTTTGGTTTGACTGTAGATTAATAAAATCATATAATTTGACAGTGAGCAGCCAGCATGGTTTTACATTTGGTTACCAAGTCAGTCTCACTGTCACATTTATTTATTTTTTTTAGCCTATAATATAGGCTAATAATTATAAATAAAATAATTATTTACAAATAGCTATGAGCTTGTATAATGTCCTGGCCCAATTCCCTCCACTGGCCCTTACCAATCATGGCCTCTTAATAATCTCCATCCATTGAATTGGCTCTATCACTCCCTCCTCTCCTCTCCACCTATAGCTGGTGTGTTGTTAGGGCACTGATGCCGTTGTTCTGTGGCTGCCGTCGATTCATCCATGTGGATGCTGCTCACTGGTGGTGGTTGAGGAGAGATCCCTGACATGATTGTAAATCTCTTTGGGTGTACAGTAGTACACGAAAACACCATTCATTCAGTCATTCGTTCGTTCATTCATTCATTCGTTCATTCATTCATTAGTTCGTTCGAATAGTCCTGCTTTAAACCAATGTTTCACAACCCTGTTCCTCTCTACCAACGAACTGATGAGTTGAATCAGGTGTGTTTGATTAGGAAGAGTTCGAAAATGTGTAGAGCTGTTGTGCCTCCAGGAACAGAGTTGGGAATCACTGCTTTAAATGGTGTTCTTTACCAATGTCATAACTATCCCAGTTTTTTTTTTGAGCATGTACTGTAAATGACTTTATGTGCTTTATAAATATGTTTCATTTGTATTAGGTTGGATTCTTTTCTCAGATGTACAAACCTTACAAGAAACATTTTCAATTGAATGCATTCATTTACAAACACACACACACACACACACACACATATATATGTGTGTGTGTGTGTGTGTATTTTAATAATATTCAATTATTATTTAGTTCATATTAATTTACAGCTATTAATACTTTTTTATATAAAATTTTTATATTACCTAATACCTATCTTATAGGTAATATATAAATTACTCTTATCTATTACTTTTTATATGTATGTTAAAATGACAAAGCTGCAATACATTTTGAAATATTTTACAATTCTTTCTCTTCTCTAGATGCTTCATATCATCTCGTGCACTCCTCTTCAGAGGACACAGATCAAGACCTCACCGTTTCTTCCCAATTGCCTGAAGTTCATCCACTTTACCTTCCTTTGGCTGCTCTTTCCCTGAAAGAGAAGAGGAGACCCCGGCCCTTTCAAACTGATATGCCGTCGACAGAAGGCGCCTACAGCTGTGGAACACTGGATTCCATTTCATCTCGTTCCAGTGCTTCTGTGAGTATGCTGGGAGTTGGGGATCTCAGCCAATCACGCGATCGATGCCTCTCTGAGCCTTCCATGTATTTTTCCACACCCCAAACATCGGCACCAACTCATACCCCTGTTATCCGCCAATCCAGCTATGATGCCGCTGTAATAGACAGCAGAAATGAGCAGTCACAAGGCTCCATGGGGCTGAGCCCAGAACAACAATCACACAATTCTGGAATGGGTACCAGGCGACGACGTTACACTTTTTGGAAGTCGCCACAAATCCCCACGCGCTTCCGTCATCCTGCGCAGAGATTAGCCAGCATGTCGAGTCTGTCATCTACAACCACTTCTTCGCTCAGCTCATTGGACAGTACGTTGTCCCTTAGCTCTGCCGATCCAATCCCCAGCCCTCAAGATACACAGTCCCGGCCTTTTCTTTTCGGAGCTGCTGCGAGACTGCAGCCTCTCACACCTGAAATGTGCAGAAAGCGGTGGACAAGTACTTTTACTTACGAAGAGGAAGAGGACGTTTGGAGAGAGAGAGATCACGAGACTGAAAATGAGAAAGAGAGTGAATTTGAAGCATCTTTTCATGACTGTTGTGGAGAGAAAGTAGTGAAGGATGGAGAAAGACCCGAGGGTGAGGATGCCATGAGCTGTGAGTCATTCGGTGATGTTAATGAGGTTAAAGGTGCAACAAGACAATCTGTGTCTATGTGCAGCGTGAAGTTTAGTGTGAATCCATTACAACCCTCTGCCGCATACCAGATAGAGCCCAATCTTGATATAAACTCGCAAGCGATTTCACTGAATCCCTGCAGTGTATGGACAGTCCCACTGACGAATCAGGTTGGCAGTGATATACAGGAATCCCAGGTGACTCAAACACTAACACACACACCCACAATGACACAAAAGCAATCCAGTACCAATGGAGAAAACTCTGTAAGTCAGCACCAGCTGGAGCGTAAAAAAAATGCTTGTTCAAACATGCATGCCTCAGGTAGGCAGAAAGTGAGCAGAATGAAAATTACAGTCTTTCCTTTTGCTGGAAGAGTGATGCTAAAACATTCTAAAGTCACAGATCAAACTGCAAACATGCCAATGGATACAGAGCAGAAAGTTGAGCCAGGATTCAGTGTAGAAAAGGAGGGAAAAGTGCGAGAATCTGTTCAGGTACATATCCCACAGACACTGTTTTACGGTCATAATGTTCCGCTAGTGTTACTTTCTACACCGCCACAGCAAATGTCAGTCCAGGTGAGGACACATTGTACTCCCCCTGATGATGTTGGTGTGACAGATGCAGGTTTGTTAGATGAAGCAAATGTTAGCATTGTCGCAACTGATATTAGCAACGGAGTAAGCAGTTACCCAGCAGAGAATACCATTCAGAACGTCAAATGTATTAGTCATAGCATGAGCACAGTTGATGATTTGCACAGCCCTGGCTCTATTACTGAACCCGCTAGCCCCGCTGTTAGCATTAGGCGTGGTTATAATGTTAACCCAAGTATAAAGCTTATTCACAGCAATGCTAATCAGAGTGTGGCCTATCCGAAACCCGCTAGCAAATCCTCAGGAACCTTTCGCCACACAATCTGTATCAAGCTCCCTGGCAGCAGAGGAATGGCACAGAACAAGCCATTACCATAATTTAATCCTTCTGGTTATGTAATATTACGTGGAGGTGGAGTGTATGCAGCATTTGTTCTCAGTGTTTTTTCGTAAGAATGAGGTTAGGTATAGAGTCTGCAGGTTTTATGCAGTGCAGCAGGAATACGTGTTTTGAGTGTATTTGTGTGTTTGGAGTAGAGGCTAAAGGCATAAAATGAAAATGAACTTCCACAGGGATTGTACTGCATGGTGTGCCATTTCAAAGGCTTCTGCAGAGACGGCACACAGAGACGGGAGTGATGCAGTTGTGTGAATGGAAAACTCACATTGCTTCGGTTATTTTTTTATTTTTTTTTAAATGAACAATAAAAACATTAACATCACAAAACTGAAAACAAAATAGACCAAAGCTTAAACCAAAGTAAATTAATATGATTTTGTAATGTTAAGTCTAATATTTTATCCAACATAAGACAAAGGAGGTGGACAAAGGCTCTGGATGAGGAGATGGTGAAGGCCTGGAAACAGGCAGAGATGTCAGACAGATGGACCAGGGTGGAGTAGATGGTGGAAGTGTCCATAGAGGAGTGGATTGTGGTAGAATCCATGGATGAGTAGACGGCCGACGAGAGCCCAGAGCATAGTGGGAGGCAGCCAGGACGGGGTGGAACTGATGGAGGGAGGAGCCACGGTGGAAACTTGAGCCCGACCAACTGAGGTGATGCAGGGATATGGTGAGTTCCAGGTGAAGTCCGATGGACCAAGAGCCCCTGCGACACCGATGGACACGGGGGCTGAGGCGGAGTCCCGGGAACGAGCGGTCAAGGTGGAGCTGTGGGCTCAGATGGACGAGGTGGAGCCAGGGAATCCCTATGCCACTTCGGAGATAGTGACTCAAAGTCCCAAGGTGGATCCAGGTTGCATGGAGGAGCCACTGGATGAGCTAAAGGGGTGAGGAGAGCCAGCGGAGGTGGGCACGAAGAAGTGGCTGGCTTAGTTGAAACACACAGGGATGGTAGCGGCGAAGACAATATTGTGCTAGATGGGGATTCCAGCAATGAAAATGATGATTCATTGATTAGTGGAATTTCAAACAGCAGTAGAGGTTACATGGGTGGGAATCAGGGTGGGAAGCATTACCTCTGAACTCCAGTCTGTAAACCAATCATTCTCGTCCAGCTCCACTAACACTCCCACTGGTTCGGATGTAATGGCCGACTCACACACCTGGTCAGCCGGGACCTCAGGCTTCTCTTCCTGAACGGACAAGGCTGCTGGCTCAGGCTCTATAGCGGTCTCTCGGTCTGTGGTTGGCTCTGGCTCCATCTCCGCTGTGGGTGCTGGGTCTGGCTCTGGGGTCATGATAGATGGGAAGTGGGGTTGGACGCTGGCAGTTGGATCCTCAACTACCTCACTCACTGTAAAAGAAGATCGTTCCACCCATAAGGCAAAGTTGATATTCTCAGCCAGGGTCCAGCAGGAGTTTCCTCTCGGCATCACCACCTGACTTTGTCATCAAGTCCGACCCAGTACCCCTCCATGAGCGTGATGTCACTGCAGGCGGCCCAATGGCAGATGTTCAGATAATTAAAAAAATACAAATTGTGGCATAGAAAATTCCCCATAGGCGCTACAATTATGGAGGTAATCTCCATTCCTTTGTGGTCTGGTATTCCACAAAGTTGTTGCCCTGCTTCATGTTCTTTATCAATCAACTGTATGAAATGTAAGATGACTTGTAGGTCTGTGGCGGGGCTGCTCTGAAAAGGAAATCTGTTTCCATAGACATGTGCCACCAGAGAATGCTGCTAAGTGGCTGCCTACACTGTTTGTCTGAGCCAGGATCTGGCAATTCTCAAAGCATTTTTTATTACTTCACAATTTTGTATTATTATTTTTTAATGGCTGTATAACAGAGTAACACTAATGGACAAGTTTAGTTAAAACAACATTTTGGCTGGAGTGGTCTGGTATAGGAAGCGCAGTGTCCATGTGGCACATAAAAAGTAAGCATAAGATTGAGAGAGATAATTAAGACAGAAGAAAAGATTATAAAAACAGAGAAAGAATTTGTTTTTGAATGCATGAACCACAACATTCATGCAGAAACAGAAAATCATGTGATGATGATCACGCTCTTGACAGAGGTTAAACAGTAGACGTCACAAAGTGCGTCACTATAGGAACAAAGTAGGTGGCAGGAGAAGGGACCTACTGTATGTGAAGACAGCAAAAAAAGGTATAACCCATGGAAGCTGAACAGCGTAAGATGCTGTGAGAAGAATATTAGATGAACAATAAGGAGGAACAAGGGAGTGAGATGTGTTTAGATGTTAGTGTGCATCGTGTAGATCCAGTGAAAGACATTAGTGGTGATGTTTTAAATAATCATATGGTTCAGAGTCATGTTTGTTTTTGTGCTCAGTGAGTAGCACTGCTCTTCCACAATCCGAAGACATACAGCATAGGTGAATTGGAGAGACTGCAATCGTCAGTAGCTGTGAGTGTGAATTATTTACACAATGGCAAGAAATTTTTTTCTTCATGCCTAATATGATGGAAATAAAGATCTAACAAGGATATTGACAACATGAGGGTATCAACTTTTTGATACTTTCAGCTTTCTTTTGAAAATGTATAGATTTTGTCTTTTTATCCAAGTGGATGAAATGTTTTAAAGTTTCAAATCCATGTCTAATAATTATGATATTTGTGTTGTTGTTTCCCACCAAAAACATCCCTTTGCTGGAGGAAAAGTAATACTAAAAGTTGAAATTAATATTCACAAGAATATTTGAATATTTGAAGAATTGTTTGTTTTAAACATTTTGATTGCAGAAAAGAAACAAATGTTTCTTGATAAATTGGCATCTTTTCATGCTAGTATCACACACACACACACACACACACACACACACACACACACACACACACACACACACACACACACGCACGCCCAAAACATTTTTTTTATCATTTACTCACCCTCATGTCATTCCAAACCCGTATGACATTCTTTCTTCTGTGCAATACAAAAGAAGATATCCTGAAAAATGTCAGCAAGTCTATTTAGATTTACAGAATTTGACACATTAAGTCTGATTCTCCTGGTTCTGTATTCAGTTAATTTTTTCAGTCAGTGTAATGATAAATGATTGTGATCTGTCCATCCAAAGGTAAAATGATGGATGCAGGCAGTGATGAGGAGTGTTATGGCTAGTGATGATTATGGCCTGCTGTAAAGATGAGGAAGAAGTATAGGGATGTTTTTTAAGGTGCCATCAAACTAGACTTTGTGCTCCATTTACTTCCATTCAAACACATGTGAACACAGGAGAATAGAATTGCATGCTCCTTGCCTAACTTTGGTGAGCACTGACCTATGAATTTGCCTAGTGAAAAGGTATTTTACCAACAAAAAAAAAAGGATCTAAAGGTCACAGATTGACTTCTTAACTCAGTACATTTAATAATAATAATAATAAGATACTGTATTTTAACATATTGAATTGAATTTTTTTATGTGTGATTTATTATTTATTAAAGACAAAGGAAATGTCATATCCTATTGCCCATTCAGTTCAAGTCATTTCAGATGTTAAAAACTATTATGAAGCAAAGGAGCCAACTGAATTTGGCTGCTATTCTCTTATCCACCCCCTCTCTGAGACATGTGAATAGCTTCTCTAGGCGTTTCTGATGAGCTCTAAATGTCCGCAGCTGTTTCTCTTGTCACACAACCACACGATGAGTTGTTCTCAATCGGAAGACTAAGCCCAATATGGCTGCATATCTCGGCTGCCAGGTCAAACTCAAAGGACATCCCAATTTAAAGGATCCTTTGAAGGCAGCCTTCATTTGTGTTCTTCATTCTGCCTGTTTTGAGGAATGCATCAAGTGTATCCTTTGTATCCTCCAATCCCACAAACACAATTCGTTATTCACATTTCAATTCACAAAAAAATAATTAGCATAATAAATCGCCACTGAGCTTGTCCAATTTCACTATGTAATGCAAGAAAAAATATGCATGCATCTCTTTTGTTTTGTTTTAAATTAATCAAATAATGCAAAACTATGCATGATGTAAAATGTTGGGAAACCACAGATTTACCTGTACTTCATTAATAGAAAGGCAGTTAACATAAATTATTTTTCTAATTATAATTTTAATAGTATTTTTGCGTAGTGACCATGGTGTGGAATCATTTATGACGAAGCCATGTGCACTTAGACTGTCTCATTCTTGCATTTAATGCTGTGGACTCTAATGTACAAGCCTCTGAAGGACTGGACTAAGGACACAGCCTCACTATGGGTGCAGCCTTTTGTTTGAGAAGCACCCAACATTCCTCCTCAAAGATGGGCTTTTGTTGATCTGCTTAGACAGTGTCCGTGCAGTCTGAGATGTGTGTGCATTAACAGACACATGCATATTTGTCAAAGTTCTGTTAATGAATCATTAGCTGAGACAAATGATAAGTAGCTGAGATTTTGAACACTTCTCACATTTAACACTGCCCCCTACTATTGCTCAAAAGCTGTGTGTATGTTAATGTTTTTATTATGTGTAAGTTATTCATATGTGGTTTTCTCCTGATATTCCTCATTAGTCTACTGTATAATCCAAAGCAACAGAAAGTGGGGAGTTGCAAAGGTAACAGCAGGTGAAGAGCAAATCAATCTACACACTAATTCTTTCAACAGTCTTTATAAATGTTTTTTTTTTTTTTTTTTTTTTACCTAATTCAAGACTGATAAAAAGTATATCACGTGTTCTTTTTCTGGGTGGTTTTCATGTATTTAAACAAGTTATTGTGCTTTCATTTGTTTTGTAAATGTAAACACCATTATTACAGATTGTATATTTAAAAACACAATGTGTGTATTGTGCTCTGCTACAGTTGTAACCTTTTACAGGTAGGATATATATATACATACATACATAGGCTATATATAGGCTATATATGTATGTGTGTATATACAATAACTACTTGATCAAACATGTACACGTGTTAAAATAAATTCTAAAATCCATGTTATAGCTGGTTTTAAGATCTAGAGCTCATTTTCTTTAGTTTTTTTCTTTTCTTTATTCAAACAAGAACCAAATGGGCTTTTAAAAAAAATAAAATATTTTTTTATATTTTTTTAAAGAAAATGTAAAAACATCATCTGAAAGACAAAATGTTCAGAAAAATTTGATGTGTTTAAGAGACCTCTGTAAATAGATTGCAGGATGTGCTTAAAAACATCTTTGGTTAGCATTTATGTCCATAAATGGCAGAATGACACTTTTTCTGACAATTTGTTTTAAAAACCTTCCTATAGCGCAAACAATATATAGCACATGGCACTAGCAACACCAAGTTTATGGGTTCGTTTCCCAGGGAATGCATGAACTGATTTAAAAAAAACTAAAAAAAAACTGTATACCTTGAATGTGATGTAAGTCAAAAGCATCAACCAAGTGCATGTAAAGTTAAAATAAATGTAACATTAAAGAAGATAGTACATACTGGCTTTATCATAAGCATGAGATTATGACTCAGACATTGCGTGGAGCTCCCCCTTAATTCGTAATTATGGCTGGGAAGCTCTGAGATCATTTTGATTACCAAGTTGATAGAATCCTTATCTTTAAAACATGGTTGTATGGTTTCTGTACTTAATGCAAAGTTTTATAAATGTTTTCATGCACAGATATCTTGTTAGCATTTGCTGTTTCGGTCATATACATTTTTATATCTTAACAACTATTTGATGCATATTGAATTTTTCTTTCCTATTAACAAAAATAAAATAAATAAATAAACAGGACTCAAAGGGTGATTTCGACTGCAGAAGTGGGAAGCAGGGTTGTTCTAAAAGCACATGATGGCAGAATATTTATTCTCTACATTGCACATATGACAAAATATATGGTTTCATGTGATTTTCCCATTAATTACAGTATTTATTATTTAAACCATTTTTAAACAATGTAATGCCAATATCAATTCCTATGAGTGCGCAATTTATTTGTGAACAAATGTGAAGAGTATGGGATTACTCGTGTTTCCAAGGGTCATTCACTCCATTTAAAATCTAATTTGAGTAAAGTAAGAGGTAACCACTGATCTATATAATGACTGGATAGCTCATGACGTTCTAAACTGCCAGCAGGCAGTGAAGCCACCGGAAGTGTTCGAGCGGCCATCTTACGATTCCTTACCAGCAGAGGGCTCCAACGGCCGTTATCAGAGATTGGTAGCTCCAACGGCACTTTTAAGATTTTTTTTTATTATTATTTTTTATTGAACAATATCAATTTACAAAACCAAACAGGGAACAATAAAATGCCTATTACAAAATATACACTTTTCCAATCATAACTCCATCATAAATGTCGATGTGTGTATATATATCACATACAATAACAAACAAAACAAACATTCTTTAACCATTTTAGAGGGGGTGCAAGGAAAGAAAAATAAAAAAATAATTGCAGGTATAAAATCTTACCAAACTTAAAAGGAAAGAGACTCATACATGGATTTATACAATTGTCCAAGGGAGATTATCTATTTGATTATCTTTGGATAAGTGTTTTAAAGATTCTAAGTATTTTTTACATTCATTTTTAAAGTAATTTAAAGAGGGTTTACTATTATTCCACTTACTTTTGTGTACATGATATTTACCCATTGTAATAATAATGTTTAAAATGTATGACAACTTTTCCGAAAGACCATCTGCATAAACCAAAACCTGAAACAAATTTAGTTATGGATTATCAGTGTTGATATCAATATTTAACCACCTGAAAAGATCCTGCCAGAAGTTCAATATTACTGGGCAAGAAAAAAATAAATGATCAATAGTTTCAGGCTCTTCTAAACAAAAAACACAAGGATCTACCTCAAAACGGAATCTTTTTCGTAAAGCCTCAGCAGCGGGATACACATTATTAATAATCCAAAACTGAATATCCTTCATTTTAGGTAGAATTGGCTAGTAAAGGTAATTACAGAATTTGTTTTTAAATATTTCATTTTCAAATTGTTTTAATTTTGAAGGTTTATTGAAAACTGAAAATAACTTACATTTTAATACATTCCCTATTACTTTGTTATTACATTTTTATCTCCAATATATACTTCTCCAATCTTTAACTCGGGCAGTTTAACAGCTACCTTTGAATATGTAAGAGTGTTTTGTATTAGTTGTTTTAAAGCAAGAGGGATGGCTTTGCACAATGTATTAAATTCTCTAAAGGAACATTTTATCAAATTTCTCCATGAATGCATTATGCTGAATAGTTTGACCTGTTTCATCTAAAAGATCAACAACATATAAAACATTTTTTTCATACCACTCTTTTTTGAATAGTGTTTTTCTGTTTATTATAATGGTTCTGTTATTCACGGCACTTTTAAGATGATCCGCTGTGCAGCATACAAGAGTAAAACGGATGTAGAAAAACTGCCCACAGGTTGTAATTCAAGCCCTGTAAGTAGTAATTTATATGCACAATTGTCGCTATTCCCGTGTTGTTTTCTCCGAGGCAAGAGTAGGCCTAATTCTTCTTCTTAAAAAACAAACAAACAAAAAACACGATAAAACAGTCAACAGTAGCCTATAAGAAACCTCAGAGCAGCAATAATCACAATTAAGTGTCCATTAGCGACACCATTTGACAGCTTCAAAAGAGCTTCGTGCAGAGTCCGTTTACCATTACTTACATTAACCCATACAATTTGTATTTTCCATTTCCTGAACATGTACTTGCTAACTAATCAAACACTTTATTTGAACAAACTTGGTCTCTCTCTCTGCTCGTTCTTATATGCGCCCTGTCCACTGATCTAAATAATTTGTTGTTACGACGACTTGTTCCCTCGTTTTAAAGGGGTGGTAAAACACGATTTCACTTTTCTAACTTTAGTTAGTGTGTAATGTTGCTGTTTGAGCATAAACAACATCTGCAAAGTTACAACTTTCAAAGTTTAAAGCAAAGGGAGAAATTTGCTTTTAAAGAAATCAATTTCTAAGAACTACAAAAAACGGCCAGTAGGGACTACATGACATTCCTGCGGGCTTGCTGACATCACTAAGCCCAATATTTACATAAACCCCTCCTCCGATGAAGGATTCGCACAAAGGCTAGTCCTGAAAGATGGAGCAGTTCCAACTTTAAAAACAGAAACTGTTTACGGGCCACAACCTGTAAGTATGATTTATTTTTCGTCGTTGTGTTTTCCTGTAATAGTTCGTATTGTTAATTGTACGTTGTAGCAAGGAAGTAAACGAAGGACAACGCTGTTTGGCTCCACAAACCAGTTTGTTAAATGCTAACGTTAATTCATACTTATCCGACAAACATATCACCAGCGCAGCGATCTTGGAATGTTCGTGGTTGTTGTCGTTTATGTGATCAGTGTAAATTATTCTTTGATTATAGCTTATGTATTGTTTATCTACATGCTTGTTTATCTACAGGCATGCTAAACATGGTTTTGTGTTTGATTTGGCTACTGTTGTAAAGCCAATGTTTAGTGTTCGTATTGGATTAATAGTTCAGGCGACAGATATTTAGCTAAAATCGTTCTAAATATACAAAAGTAACAGTGTCATATAGCGATATGCAGTCTTAAAAAACATACCTTTCTGAAACCTCCTTTAATAGCCGTTCTTGAACAGTTTCTGCTCGATCCTCTCCACTAACATTCTCTGGGTCTGATTCGGGCTCAAACTGGCAATATTGACGCCGTTGTTTACTGAAGCACAAACTACCGGTAAAGATAAGGGGGCGTGACGTTTCCGAACAACGTGCACTTGGCGGTTAGCGAATCACAACACACTGGGCCAGCTAACCAATCTGAGCCCATTGCGTATTTTGAAGGGGGGGGGCTTCATAGAACGCGGAAATCATCCGACCGTTTTTACAAGGAGGGACAGAGCAGTGTAGAATAATGGTTAAATATGTGAAAAATAATGCAAATTTTTAAAAACGAGGCATGAACACATGTTACAGTGCACCCCACAAACACAATCAAGCCTTCGAAAAAAGGCGTTTTACCACCCCTTTAATAAATCTTGGACACGTTTAACTAATTCCATCCCTCATTTTGATTTAACTTATTACAACGTGGCCACAATATAGTAAAACGAGGGAACAAATTAGTAAAACGTGCTGAGGTAGCCTATTATTAATTCGTGGCCACAAAACAATATTGACCTGAATATTCACCAATTCACAAAAATATAAGTCTTTAGCATTCACTATCTAATTAATAGTATCAAATAGTTTTTCTTACTTGTGAAGATAGCTCTTCAGTGAAGGCCGACTAGTGTTCTAGTACAGCTTTTTATTCCTTTTGCAAAGAAATTGGCGTTTTTTAATTTTTTAATGAGCAGGAAAAATTACCGACTTTAAACAAATACCCATTTAAATGCTTAGGATGTTTGCGTTGTAAGAATGTACAGGGAGACTTTAGATTTTAAAACGGTGTCTCGTTAGGCAATGTTTTCTCAGTCAAATCATAAAATTTCCTATTGATTCAATAGAACGCATGAGCTCACTAGGGAATACCAATATGGCGGCGAGGTGGCTTCACTGTTTATGACGTAATGAGCTATCCAGTCATTCTATATAGATCAGTAGAGGTAACACTTTATTTTAATGGTCCAGAATTCTACTTACCATGAGTAACTTTGCAAGTTAACTTATTCTAACACCTAAAAACCTTGAGAAATTGACATTGTGGTTTTTGTATCATTCTATTATTATTATTTTTTTAAACCAGTGAATGAATCCCAATTTAAATCTCTGCATTACAAAGTGCCTCTTAAATTTTCTGATAGATGTAAAATAATAATAATAATAATAATATAGGGGGACAAGGGTTAACTGTCACTCCCGTTTGATTATTTCTCATTTTATTTTTGAAAGTCATTTTGACATACTTTCCTGCTGTTAAAAAGCTTATTAGATTATTTTCAGTAACATTTAAAACATAAAGAATGTAATACATAAATACATACATTCAAATAATAATAACAGTTTTTGTTCAAAAGATTTTGTTCAAAAGAAGACAAAAAGAAAAAAAGAAAAAGAGGAGATTAAGGCGTCTTTATTAAGCCCCTGAGGAGGAGAGAGATAGACAGACGAGATCCCCTGAGAGACAGCTGAGGAGGAGAGAGACAGACAGGAAGGAAACATTAACATGTATGTGTATGTGCGTTTGTGTATGAATAATGGAAGAATCTGATTTATAGAGGTGAGGCAGTATTTGCTTGCATATGCCAGTGAGATACACTACACAGGGAAATGATACTGATATCTTGATATTTGATATCTTGATATTGTTGACTACAAAACATTGTGCCCAGGGGCATCTGAATTCTTAATCCGCTGCGTCCCTAGAGGGCGCTATGAGGAACAGAAAACCCACGCCGCCATGCTGTAGGGATGAGTGCCCTATTGACTGAGCTAAGTCGAAGGACTCAAAGGAGTCCTCATCCCTAAGGTGCACACCCGCAATGTGATCCCAATTCCGACAGTATGGAAAATGCAAAAAAACAAACAAAAAGAGTCATTTGAAAATTCAATTCACCCTGTACTATATTGAAAACACATTATTTGATGTTTTACTTTGTGAATTTTATTTATTTTTTAAAATAAACACTCATTTAAAATCTGATGACTGCAACACGTTGCAAAGAAGTTGGGACAGGGGCAATTTAGGACTAATAGCGATGTGACAAGTTGAAATAAGGTGAAGTGAAACAGGTGAGGCAATTGTGTAATCATATATAAGGAACCTCCAAAAAAAGGCCTAGTCCTTCAAGAGCAAGAATGGGTTGAGGGTCGCCAATCTGTCAACAGATGCGTCAGCAAATAATCAAACACTTTGAGAACAACATTCCCCAAAGACAAATCGGTAGGATTTGGGGCATTTCACTACGAATACACTACGTCCTACGCCTGTCAAGGAAGCTACATAACAGGGCTAGCAGCCTGACACAATGGGTGGTGCTCAGAGGAGCGGAGGTCTCTAGGGCCTCGTTTACACTGTCAGTGAAATGTGACCCAATTCCGATTTTTTTGCTCATATGTGACACAGATCTGATGTGTTCTATGTGTAAACAGGAAAAAAACGCATGCATTCGGATATTTCGATATCGGTTTCAGGCCTCATTCATATGTGGAAATAAATCGGATATGTGCCAATGCGACTGTCATGTAAACAGGCAGATTGGATTTTCTGAGGCATTAGGCAACGTCTCCGCGGTTTAATGACGAGAGAAACCCCAACGTGCATCTGCAAAGGTACGGATGGCCCGACGAAACGTTGTGTCGTCGTAGGAGAGGAATGTAAACAAACATTGACACAACATATTGTTGTACACAACAAAATTTCGGACCCACTGCTCCTTGTTAAAGCCAATATTTAAACACAATATGCTCCCACCAGTCCTGAGATCTCTCTCACACACAATAACTGAAGCATAGCCTATGTGCAATGATGGCACTTTTCGTCCTCCTTCGCCTAAAAATCATCGTGATGTTTGGGGAAGTTCGCATATATCGCAGAGCTAGCATCAAGCATATTTCGCGTCCGCCCATCTGTGCAAGAGAATTTAACCCTTTAAGCATGCACAATGTTTCAGATAGTATGGCAAGTGTAAACACATGAATTGGATATGGGTTGAAAGAACGTGTAAACAGACGGTCAAAAAAAATCGGATAAAGGTAACAAATCAGAATTGGGCATCAAGACCTGCAGTGTAAACAAGGCCTAATAGAACAACTCTCTTTAGAGCTCTGAGGATGGAGGCCTTATGATAACAACTCTTCCGAGAAAGAGGAGGCCTATCTACATTCAGCTTCTGTCAGGGAGGCCTAAAGAAGGCCTAGCAACTTGACACAGATATAACAGATGGAGCTGAGGGGAGGGAACAAACAATGGTTAAAAAAGTACTCCCAACCTAGATGCAGGAAAAGAGTGCTATTACAACTCAGTGCTACTGCCCAATTCTGGCTCCTAACAGAGGCCTCAATATGCTGACTCTCTAAAACGAGAGGAGGCCTAACTACGTTCTATACTCAGGGCAGCTCAAAGGAGGCTCAAAGAGAGCCTACAACTTGGAATTGAGTATAGGGTGGAGCTCTGGAGGAGCAGAGGCCTAAATGTACAATTCTCTTAGAAAAGAAAAGGCCTTGCAACTTGTTATCAAAAGAGCAGCCAAGGGGGCTTAAAGGGAGCCTAACAACTCAGCAAAGTTACCACATCAAGGAGGCACGTAGTGCACCTAACAACTTGATACTGCTCCAGGGGGAGCAATGAGAAGCAGTGTCAAAAAAAGCTGTTACCAAGGAAGCTCAAAAGGAGCCTAACAACTTGACAACACTACCTACTACAAAGCAGGGGCCCCACAGGAAGATTCTCATAACAAGAAGAAGCCTAGCAACACTCCAGACCGAAGCAATAGCTAAGGAGGCTCAGAGTGCCCAAAACAGCTTCCAGAGGAGGCTTGATGGAGCTTAATCAACTCTTAAAAAAAAAAGAAGCCCTAACTCGGACCCGCTATTCAGGCAGAGTTCTAGGGAGCGGAGGCCTGAAAAAAGTGACTCTCTATAATGACAGGAGGCCTAACAACGCTCAACTACTGTAAAGGCAGTAGCCAAGGAGGCTCACAGAGAGCCTAACAACCTAGCATACTGCCTAGCTGAGCTCTGAGGACAGAGACCTCAGCATAACTCTCTAAAGCGAGAAACGGCCTTACAAAGTCCAACGCTCAGGACAGTTTAACAAGGAGGCTTACAGAAAGCCTAATGACTCAATACTGCTATCCAGGCGGAGCTCTGTTATTTACAGGAGGGGGGCAGTTATGTCCACACAAATATGTTTTTCATAAAGTCTGTCTCACAATGTACAAACCAGATCTAATCTGTCATTGGTACAGGCATAACTTTCCATAACTCCTAATTGTAATAATAATAACAATTACTACACTCTTCTGTCTCTAATTCCTCAGGATTAGAAACATAGATAGTTGACAATAGTATAATTTGAGCCAAGAAGAGGAGTCAAAAAAGGAAACTTCCGGTTCGACTCATCCCTGCTCAACCTACAACGCCCACACTCAATCCCACCTCACCGTAATGGCGACCACGGGGCCCGAACCGCAGAGTGCAGGTGCTCAACTCTCATCCCTCAGGAGAGAATCAAGCCCAGGTGGAACAATTACTGCAACTGCATTGTCATAGTCAATCGCACTAGTTCAAACATCAGATTCTATCACTCCGAAAGGAATCATACGAGAACAGACACGAATGCATCGCTATGAGTGCCTTAAACTCCCTTCAGATGAGAGCTGAACGCACTCGTGCAAACGCTTAATAGCCTACTATCTCTCTGGAGAGAGCAGAAAGGAAAAAGCTCCTTACCTGTCTCTTGTTGTCAGTTTTTGAATGCATCATACCTAGCACATCCACCTTAGGAGAGTCGACAGAATTCCCCTTGAGAAAAGGGAAGGCGTGAACGGAACTTTTCATTGAGAAATCCTCACAATGCTCGCATTCAGCTCCCTCAGGAGCTAAACGCATGTGCTCCTCATTCATATACAAACAAACAGTCTCCTGAAAACAAGAAAGAGGATCAAGTATTTCACAGGTGCCCTTTTATACTCTCGGTCGCACCAGTGGTGACATCATAGGCTGCCGCCTGCCAATGTCAAGTTCATTGTCGTGTTAAGACTCGCGGTGCGTCCCAATTCGCATACTATCCGTCCTAAATAGTATTCGAAAACAGAATTAGTATGTCCCAAATCGTAGTGTGTTGAAATGAGTGTTCCAAAGAAACCCGGATGGTCTACTATTTCCGGTCAGAATCCAAAGTACAGATCAATGCGCACTCTAACGGCTAATATTGCCCACAACCCATCGTGCGTTGGACGAGGATTCGGTTAGAACTACAAACACGAGTGAAAAGTGTTAAAAAACTACAGACACGGAGGACACGCGAGTCCGGCGGTTGTAGCTCTAGAGGTTTAGATAAAGGGGTTTGGGTGATTAATTATCAGTATCTAACCTGACGAAAATGTATTTATTCAATGTTGTTTACATTATATTGCATCTGCAGCAGCATTGTGAACTTTTGTAAAGATACGTTTAGCCATTAACTTTTAAATGCATCATTATATTCAAATTGCAAACACACGAGGAGTGTCCGCAATCTCCGCATGAAAGACCCATGACTGGCAGATGAACGTGCTACTACATTTCTCTCCGAAACGGTAGGAAATTAAATTAGATTGAATGGAGGATTTGAACTGTGACAAGATGATTGACGGCAGTTTACGGTGACAGGATGCACGCGACAGATCTGTCCGTTAAAGATGACGAAGTAGTATGTCTCAAAGCTTGCCTACTTTTTTTGCTACACTCTCAAAAGTATATACTTTTTCTTCACAAAAAGAGTAAATACTTTTAGGGCGTAGTACAAGTAGGCGAATTGGGACGATTGGGATGCAGCATCAGACACTGCTTCAGACACTATCACACTGGAGGTATTCCCCATAGTGCCCTCTAGGGGACGCAGCACGAGTTCCCTTTCGAAAGAGAACCTAGTGTACATAACTGATTACAAAAAAGTAAAACTAAAAAGAACCAGTTATTTCAACAAAATACATCAAATGTGAGGTGTCACGCAGGGAATTCTGGGAATGTAATTTTATGGTTTTCACTGTAAATTATTCAGTGACTTGTTCTTTTTCACTACATTAAATGTATGGTTAGATCTATTAGTTATTCGCTGTATGTAGTACGGAAACTTTCTGTTAACCAAGTAACTGTTTTTCAATGTAGCATTAGGTCTTTTACCATTAAAATCACGATAATTTTTTACAGTGTCGAGTATTTGTAGACTGTCTGCTTTATATCTGCTAAAACTTTAATGTGATGGCCCCCCAGCAGACATGCTACTGACTATATAACTTTGCAACTACATGTCATCTTATTCTTATAAGATTAACCCTAACAATTAACCCTAACCTATCAGTCTACTAACAGTCTATTAATACTCTAATGAGTTTAGTTGATATGTAGTTGCAAAGTTACTTATAGTTAGTAGAATGAATAAAGTGGACCATTGAAATAAAGTGTAACCTTTCATTTTCCGGACAGAATTAGCATATGAATTAAAGCACATACTAGCACACATTTTGGGGGGATTGGAATGAACTCTGATTAATTGAAACCTCCTTAAGTACACACTCCAAAACATGCTGTCCCTCTTATCTGAATACCAAACAGTGAAGAGCTACTCTTTCATAAGGATGTCATTTGAGGTTATGTCATGAAAGGCTCGAAAAATAGAATGTTAAAAGAAATCTTTAAAAGACCCAGATTTTATATTATTTAATACAGAAGTCAAGTATCATCATGGGGTCAAAGCTATTTGAACAGATTTAATGCTTTTATGAGCATATATTCTGTGATTGTATAAATAAATAAATCACGGAAATGGGGCACGACAGGGCATAAGTGACTGAATTTAAGGCTTAGATCAAACCAGCAGTTGGAGATGAGAGCTTGTGTGTATTGTTTTTTTTTGTTTTTTTGGTCTGATTTGCCTCCTGGGGTGTTTCCCAAAAGCATTGTTAGCCAACTGTGGTCACTGTCATTACTAACTGTGGTTCTGTCGTAACCAACATAGTTGAATGATTTGGCATTTCCTGAAACCATAGTTTCAATAACCATTCGCAAACACTGTTGCAAACATACGTGGTTAGAACTGTTAGAAGCATCGTTTCTTGTTAAAATGACATGTGATCTTAAATAGATCATGCTCTTGAGCACAATAAGCAAGCTAACATTCAGTACATTGTATATCTTTCATCCCATTTAAATATACACATTTTAAAGGCACAATATGTATTTTTTTTTATTTAAAAATATAAAAAATCACTATATCTATGTTATATATTTTTTAAAGTTGTGTATTTACATTATCCCGACAGTTCCAATTAACTTCTAAATCCAGAGAAATTAATATTTTAATTCGAAGACACGGACCGTGTCTTTATTTCCGTTTTGTCGCCGTCAATGCCGTCATATCCGTGTTGTCTCTGGTTTCCGCTCGTGCTGCCATGGCAACCAGAGCTATGAACCAGAGCCCTCTGATAGTAACCAAACTGACGCGGACAACTGTGTAGTTCGCAATGTCTATTTGCACGCTGTTGTTGTTTCGTTCAAACATTATGGACCATGGCAAGCAGTGTTGGGCAAGTTACTTAAAAAAAGTAATTAGTTATAGTTACTAGTTACTTCTCACAAAAAGTAACTGCGTTAGTAACTGAATTACATCATTACAAAAGTAACTAATTACCAGGGAAAGTAACTATTGCGTTACTTAAAAAAAAAAAAAAAAAGTTTAAATATAAGAAATTTCTTGGATACCCCCAATATGAAATGTTAAATGAATGAAATTGACATTAAATAGAACATCTTATTATTATAAAACATTGTACACTAATATACACTATTTTAATGTTGCTGTGGGACAATGTGAGAGACACCTATTAACTTAAATATTAAAATATTATCATTACTATAGTGCAACAATAAAACAATAGATGGTTTAGAACTTTTAATATTTATTGCACAGACCACAACTGGCCAACAAATAAGTCTAAAAATAAATTATGCTTCTTAAGAAATGTACCAAAAATAAATAAATAGTAGCCTAATAAAAATATACATACACATACACTAGTGCATATAATTAAAATGATAAAACTCACACCTTTACAACTGGTAGACATTCTGTATAGCCTACTTGAAGTATTTTCTTCCTCACAATAGTAAGTTTAACAAAAAGTGCTTTCAATATAATACTGAACAATGTATCAACATACATAATAATAATACAATATAATCTTTTGGGGGTTTATTTTTATAACCTACAGAGAATGTCATCATTAGAGGTTATTTTAGCCAAATTCTAGTCGTGTTTGCCGCACGTGCACACAACCGTCAAACAAATATGTTTGAACGTTCCCTGCAGGCTATTTTGGAGTTTATGTTATATAAACTAATTAAAACATTGCATATGATACCAATATGCTACAGAGATTATTCAAATGCTGATATGTGTAATTTATTTATAAATAAAGTATTTGCTCGGACACATTCGGTCACTGTCGCGCACTGTCGAGCGCGTTCTCGGACATACTCGGTCTCTCTCGCGCACTGTCGAGCGCGTTCTCGGACGCACTCGGTCTCTCTCGCGCACTGTCGAGCGCGTTCTCGGACACACTCGGTCTCTCTCGTGCACTGTCGAGCACGCTCGCGGCATTCGCCTCGTTTTTGTCGAGTCCCGCGCCTCATAAACACTCACACACCAGAGAAAAAACGTTGCAGTTCCTATGGCTGAGAGAGAGCCTACTCGGATGAAAACCGCTTCAGTGAGCTCAATTAAAGTAACGCCGCATTTTTATTGACAGTAACGGTAACGGCGTTGTAATGGAGGAAGCAGTAATTAGTTAGATTACTCGTTACTGAAAAAAATAACGCCGTTAGTAACGCCGTTTATTTATAACGCCGTTATTCCCATCACTGATGGCAAGCATACTTTGGAAAAAAAAGGAGAACTAAACCGAGAATCAATATCAGCGCGGTGTTTTCGAGATGTCGAGAGCTCCCATGGACACTATATAAACGAGAGCTCCACGTCCGAGACTTCGACAACTCCTACATGTACTTTATTAAACAGGTGAGCACATTTACATAAAACTAATCAAGGTTATATAGTTCAACAATGATAAAATGTTAGAATATGATCTGTATGTTATTCTAATGTTGATCTAGCTAGCTTACTGCTAGTCTCATACAGACAAACTAACGTTAACACATACATTTCAACACATTCAAATGCAGTTTAGAGTGATAGTGTAATGTTAGACCAAGTGAAACAGCGTTGCGTTACCTCTCAAGTTTAATTTGTCTAATAAACTGACCTGTGAGTAGTAATTCTGCGTGTAGTTCGGTAGAATGAAATGTCCATATTCCTTTTATATCTGCGGGACTCGCATCGCGTTTGGAGCTGATAGCTGTCTCTTAGCAATCCCGAACTGCTTCATATCACAGTCATGATAAAAGCATCGATGTATTCAGTAATCCATATACATTATTAGATCAGTCGGCTTGACGTTGACGACAAAATCCATAATTCATAGCAAATGTTGCGTCATCAATCTACGCCTTTGTTATTGTAAATAGGTTAGCGACCCCTAGTGGAGAAAAAATCCCATACTGTACGTTTAATCTATATATTTTAGCATGTCATTAATCATCGTTTTTGAGGACTGCATGTAGCATGTGCATACATGTTTAAAGGAACCCCGGAGTATGATGTAGGAGGGAGTCCGTGATGAATCAAACATCAAATAAAGCAAAATGACACAGAACAAAACATTGAAGTAGTCTTCAGTTCATGCAACAGCATGTCAGAAAAAGTACATTACTTGGAGAAAGCAGCTGAGGGAGTAAAGTGTCCGCCAAATTCTGCATGATGTATACGGGAGTAAAGTGTACACTAAATACTGCATGTCAATGTGAATTAAATACAAAGATCTGTCATTAAACTCCAGATGGTGCGGGCTGATAAGTCCTTAACCCAATCTGCTTGCAATCACATCATTCTCTATAGGGCAGAGCTGATTGATTCCTTCTGTATCATTAGCCAATGCACTTGCTGCTGAACATTCAGATACTTCCTTATAGTTTGCTGTAGAAGTTTGCAGTGTGCTTTCAGAAACCCTACATCTTCCCCAGCTCCACCTGTATAGATCTGCTAAAGGGGTGATTCGTGCATGCTTGTACAGCAGCAGCATGTCGTGTGTGTATTGGCAGTGGCAAGTTCCATACTTGCTCTGCAGCAGCAGCAGTTATAATCAATAGTAGCAGCAATAAAAGCAGAAGCAGCAGCAGCGTAGCATATTCATTACCATGCCAAACTCTCAGAGAGTTGTCATGACAGAACTATTGTAAGACTGAAAATACTGGTTGAGGCCTGATTTATGGGACAAAAGGGCCCGGCTGGCTAATTAACATTTGAACTCACAGAAGCACATGAACTAACAACAAAGAACTCACACAAGAACATGGTTTAATGTGAATGTTTATCATTGACTGTTTTGCTTTTGGTGTCATTTGAAATGTCTCAAAGTGAGTGGTACAGATATCTCATATCCAGATAGATAAAATAAAAGGAAATAAGGTTTATAGAAGTTCATAGAAAACTGGTTTAGAGATAAGGCCAGATAAGGCAACCCCCCTTCTGTGGGATAGAAGCCATTTGAGGGTGGTCTCACCCCATCCCCCTTGTCACCTGGTCAGAGGATAAAGGAAGGTGTTCTGGCTCTCTCTGTCTCTTCTTCTTGGCTGGACGTGGAATTGGATAGGTGGTTTCTCTCTCTCTCTCTCTCTCTCTCTCTCTCTCTCTCCCTCTCTCTTTCTCTCTCTCTCTCTCTCAGGTCAAGCTGGGTAAGACTATTTGATGTAACCAATGTATAACCATGTTTTAGATATTTGAATTGATTGTGGAATTGATCTCTGATATCTGAAATATTAAATTGTTACATATGATTATTATAACTGATTTTGACATTGTTCATTTAATGGTTAAAGGAATAGTCAAACATTCGTTCACTTTTAGTGAGGCAGATTATTAAAACCTTTCATTTATGGAGTCAGATGAATTAACGAGTGAGTACATGATTAATGTATTGCAAATTTAACCAACCAATACTTTGCATGAGTGAGGACAGAACACGTGACAACCTTCCCCGTGTATTGGCGAACCGGCAGATTGGGCCAATATAGCGGGCCTTACACTATTATAATGTTAAATACATTAACTGCAATCTCAAAATGAATAATTAGCAGAAGTTATTTCTCCACCACCAGCACATGACGTCATTAACGACAATTTTCAACAAACTACACTAAGCTAAATTAATGTTAAACTAATGACAATGTTGAACTACCATGGTTCAAACGCTAGTGGTATTTTTAAATGACATGACCCTAATATGTCCTAAATTGAATATGGTTCACATGAATATGGTTAACATAAAAATCTTGTCTATACACTGTAAAAACTAAAGGTGCCTCAAATATCCTGTCGGATACTCAAGGAACTTCAAAATGTATTTTAAGTGCCTCAAAGCTCTTTCTCCTATAGGGTTACTGGTCGAACCATTGACTGTCTTTGCGGTTCTTTCAGGAACTTATCTGATTCTTTAAGCACTTTGTATTCAGTTTTGAGGTTCTGGAGGCACCTTTTCATTACCGTGAGACGTCGAAGTGCTTTGGGGGATAGTTAGAGGAACTCATATTCTATGAAAGGGTTCTTGTAAGACCTGTAACATTTAAGTGGTTCCTGGAGGATCTGTTTTGTAAAAGCCAGCATCTGGAGGAACCCAAAAGTTCTGTGAGGCCACGATAAGATGTAGTAGCCTACAGCCTTTCAGATGCACAGTTTATGCCTATTATTATTATTGTTGTTGTTATCAATTGTTGTTAATAATTATTAATTAACACACACACACAGACACCCTCAGAGAGAGAGAGAGAGAGAGAGAGAGAGAGAGAGAGAGAGAGAGAGAGGGAGAGAGAGATTGTTTACCAGTTAGCCAGAAGACATGAGGTTGAGATCAGATCACACATTTTTGTTCATTTTTGTTACATTTTTATTGAATAGATTATGGGTAACATAAAAAACAAAAAAGCAACTAGGAATTTTACAACCCAGTAGATTTATATTAATATAGCCTAGACATCTAGTGGTTAGCTATCATGCCCACAAAATACGTCAATAATAAAAAATAATTTTTTTTATTTATTATTTTTAACATTTCATATTGAAATAAACAGTGCATTATTAAAAGTGAAATTTGGTTTACCATGAAATGAAATATAAATTGTACATTCATTTAATAGCTTAATAATAATAATTATTATTATTTTATGCATTTAACCAACAAAGAATAGCCTACAATTGTGACCCTCAAACGAACAGCAGTAGCCTATATGAAATTTTTCATATAACAGGCTATGCTTAAACTGCTGCTCAACAATTAATACAATTAGTTATCTTTATGTTGTTATTGCCATAATGAAACCTATTACAATCTTTGAAAAAATAATTTATTATTATTAATATAATTATTAATCGGAAGAAGAAGAAGAAGAAGAAGAAGACGTCCTGCTCGCGCGCAACGCAAGAAGCGGCGATTTCAAATTTAAAAAAAATAACGGCTCATGTCATTTAATCAAAATAACTCCTTCATGTGACCTCCCCATTAAAGGTGAGTAAAGTCGCCAAAATTAGTATTTAAAATATATACTATGTGCAGGGGCGTAGCACCAAATTTTGGGCCCTGGGTACAAACCATCTTGCTGGGCCCCCATACCAAATACCATAGTGATACCAATGGGTGGGGTATTGCATTTTTATCATAAAAACACTTAAAATGTAAACAAAATAAGCCACACTCTTATTAATATATTTTTGTTTTATTGTCAAAAGTACAAGATAATTGATGATTATTTGTCTGTTTAAAATAAATGCAGACTATAGAATCACAGGGTACACTAACCGCCAAACTAGACATTCAGTCTTTGGATTACGTTTTTAAAATAAGTCATTTTCAATCATTAAGATGTGCATTAAACTGAGAACAATCCTGTACTGTAAGAGCGTGCGCGAGCTAATTTGCATAACATTGCGGTAAAATAGGCGCTAACAATCTGTGTTTTCGCGGGTGTTAGATTTTGACAATGGAGGGAAATATACCGTGTTTTCATGTAAACTTCTGACTCTGGGGAGAACTGCAGCAGAAGAGGAGACAAGCTGCGCAGCTGCCTGGAGTGGCAGTGTGTTGAGCTCCCAGCTCCGCCTCCGTCTGCTTCTCACTCCATTATTTACCCAGAAACATTGTTTGCTCGCTATGTAGGTTGTGATACTATAAAGTATTGATATATAATTCAAATAGAGTACGAACATAAATGTATGCTATTCTACCTGGAGTAGATATTTATGTTAAAACAATGTCAATGCTCGATGATGCATTTGGAGCTCACCTTTCTTTTCAAAAAACTGAGTGAGCAACTGCTTGCCCTCATTTGCCTTTCTCTCTTTAATCTTCTTTTCTTTTCGTTTTTGAGCCCCTGATTTTCCTTTCTTAAGGAAAGACATGACTCTTCCCCTGTCTTCCTAGTTCCTATCACGGCTCACTCCAGCTCCTGTCTCATCAACTGATTCACCGACCGACCGCAGGTCCGCAGCAGAAGCACCTGAACTGCGGGTCGTACCATTTACATTGATTCGAGAGGGGTGGTGGGGCCCTGCACAGCATAAAAATGACTTTTTTTATACCAAACCAGTGCCTAACTACAAGTTTAGTTTTGCACAGGAACTTTTTTATTTGTACATAAATGCTATACAAATGTTAGTGCATATATATGTATGTATAGAAAACTGACTTCTAAGGCCCCCCCCCCCCCTGCCTCGGGCCCTGGGTACTCGGTACCCTTTACCCCCCCTTTACGACGCCCCTGACTATAGCTGTGTCCCAATGTGAAGACTGCATCCTTCGAAGGCTGCGGACTTCAAACGATGCAGCCAGAGCCGATCAGCCCTATACGCACACTACGCAAGGTGCGTAGGGCCCCGCAAATTACTCAAGGCCCCGCCTCCCCTCGTGTCAAAGCGCGTCAATCAATGTTTACAATATCGATGAGAAAATGAAGCGGAACTATCTTTCTGGTCACGAAAAGAGAGAGAAAAAAACACCATGAGAGTTAATTGCGGCAACAGTTATCAGGTAGACTTGTGTGCTCTCCTCTCAAAGTTTGATGTCAGCAAAGAACAGTAGGCTAAAGTTAAGTTGATGTGCGTTGATTTATTATGTTTAATAAACGACAAAGGACAACGGTGTTTGTTTATAAACTGCAGCTCGGAAAAGATAACCGCGTCGCGCGTTAACATGCGATCATATGCGCGTGCATGAAATGAAACGCGCACTTTCCAGCAGAAACATCTGTTGTGAGTTGGGACCAGTACAATATGGGCGTGATGGCACTCCTCATTATAGTTTTAAAACAAGACGATGATTATCTAGTCGCTAAGTCAAGGTTTAGTTACAACTCTGCACTAATGCAATATGGAAAGCAATGTATTGACATTGACTATTGATAGGCTCCATTGAATTTAAAATGTTGATTGGCTGGAGATTCTGGTCAATATGGATGCACATCCCTCAGTAAATAATAACCATCAAGAATCAAGAGTATCAAGAATTACTTTTATCATTTAAAAACACAGTGACATGCTATGGCGCCATTTTAGCTTTTATTCATTCACATGATATGCATTTTTGATATCAATAATTCAATTTGTACTATTTAAAATGTGAATTCTTGATATTAAGAATTAACTTTTTACTAGTAACAATGTCTTCTGATATCAGGAATTACATTTTCACTAGAACTAGTTAAAGGAGGGATTGTAGTGGGAACACTTGGGTGTCAGGTGTGACTGTGTGGCAATGGCAAATAGTTCATGGCTCACGGGTCAGGTATGAGGGCCCCTAAACAGAATTTTGCTTAGGGCCCCAGGGAGGTCAGGATCGGCTCTGGATGCAGCCTATGCGTCCTCCGAACGACACACCATGTAGCCTTCGTAGGATTTCCTAATTGTGCAGCCAGGTGTTCCCGATTACCGCTCCAGGCGCCAAGCAACGGTGCGAGAGTATGCTGCCATCCTGACAATTCATTTGATATAATTAAGTAAACAGCTATGGAGCCAGAATTGGCTATTGTCATTTTTATGTTTTATATTTTACTGGAGGACCAGGTCATGTAGGCCTACTTTCGGCTTAGCCGAAGATTCAAATGTTCATTTATATCTTACCTTGATGCGATTTTGTAGGCTAGTGTATTCTTTTTATTATGCACATAAATGGACCATGGTAAATATATTTACACAGGTTTTCAACCCTATTTGAATATAAAACTCAGTTGAATATAAAAAGTCCAGTGCGAATGTTACTCCCACTCGTCATCGGCAGCTGTCAGTCACTGTTGCTAGGCGACAAGAACAATCCTCCTTCGCTAGACCGGTCCGAGCGCTTCAGATGCGCCCTTTGAAATGGGACGGTGCTGTAGTTAGCAACAATTTGTTAATATTGTGACAATAGGCCTACATTTTGTTAGTTTAATTTTCAAAATAACCAGTGGTGGTATGTAAGGAACTACATCGTTAATACTCGAAGTGATTTTCCCACACAGGACAGCAACACTACAAAATTATTTTACAATATGATGCATTGTTTTACAATAAACTACACAAAAGTATATAGTTTAAATGTATCAACCTTGAAAATATTCAGAAGTAAAATGCAACATATGCAGTAATATAAAAGCAGAACCATCATAAAAACCCTGACAAGGTTTTTTTTCCTCCAGAATTCCTTTACTTTAATGTACTTAAGGTATCAAGAGTAAGAGTATGCAAGATAAGTTTGCTTAACTAAGGTTTGAAATATATGACTAGTAGTTTTTCCCCAAAGCGGTATTAGTGGTTATTTAAAGTACTTCAGTGTAATAAAGTATCTCAATATTTATTCCATGAGTCAGCCCTGCAAACCTGTTGGTAGACGTGGATAGTGTAAATATGCAGTCAAACACTCTGGAGAGCATCCCAGATGATGTCCCACCAGCAGGAGGCCTTACCAGGGTCTCTATTGTGGAGCCCATCCCGGTCCAGCAACAAACCAGGGTCTCCCACTCAGCTGAATAAAAGTCTACATCATTTTTTCTTATTTTATGTACTGTAATTTAAATGTTTATGTTGATTTTGATATGTTTAAAATATGTTGTAAATAGTTGGGGGAAAAAAGTTATAGAAGAATTTGTTTCATGTAGAAATTATGACTGTCATTACAAAAATAAACAATGTCCCGAGCAAAGAATTCTCTTTTATTTACACATTTAAAGTTGCATAATTTTTTTTTCCTTTTAAAAAATATAAGTGAAAAAAAGTTAAACAAGAATATATATATATATATATATATATATATATATATATATATATATATATATATATTTCTCAATGATTCTATCAAGAGGAGAAAACAGTCTGTCCATTCTCTCTTGTGCTCTCCTCGCCTCTGCAGTCCCATGTCTTCTCTAATCAAGTCCAAAAACTCGTCCTCTCTGTCTTGCCTTCATCGTGGTGCTGGTGCTGATGCTGCTGGTCCTGGTGCTGATGCTGATGCTGCTGCCTCTGGCTCTTCCTCTTCTTGGTCACACACTGCTGAACTCGGCCCTGGTGTGTCCTCAGGGATTGAGGCAATGAGGGTGCAATGCCTCTGTCCCAACATCTCATCCATGAGGACAAACCAGGGCCAAGTTTCAGCAGTGGGTTTCCCACTCACACCCTCTCCTGTCCCAGGACACGTGCAATCCTAAGGCAGAGCAAATTAACCATGGCTTGTTAATAACAACAGCACAATACATTTCAGCAAAGATGTGATCTCAACTTTCTTACTTTGTATTTTTAAAATCATATTCATGAATACTCAAATTTGGTTAAGCACAGCACTACAAAAACACATAAAAGTGAAACCCCAATGCCTTATCTACTGCTTTTCTTATTGTTGTGGGCTTTATAGGGTGAGTGATATTTCTTATTTACACAAGTTAGACAGACTAGTGCATATATTACAATAAAATTTAATTTAATTTATTTCGTTTATTTATTTTTTTAATTGCAGTTTAATAAATTGAGCTGTCTGCTCCTTGCTCCCTGAAACAATTATTAAACTAATATTAGCACAAGTTTTGCCTCAGACCACCTGACAAATGAAGCCACGCAATGGTGATTTAAGTTAAGATGAAGTTTATAAGAAAGAAAAACTTGTGGCTTTTAACTGTGGTTTCACTAGCTATTTGAGTAAATGAAAACATAATACTTACATTTAAATGTGAATTTGCCGTCCACCAGCGAACTCTCGGCCGTCATTTTTTTTTTTTTTTTTTTAAATGCTGTCGTCACCGACGCGCGATGACTTATGGGGTAGGATAGTCCGCTAAGTGTCCATTTATGTATCCTTCCTTTCACGGGGAAACGAAGGGTGCATTTGGCGTCGCTTTAGCCTTCGTCGCGCCGCGATTACGCAACCGGCCTTCGAATACGGACTTCGGAGGATGCAGAATTGAATTGGGACAGCCTTCATCGCGCCGCGGTGACGCAATCGGCCTTCAAATGCGACCTCCGAAGTGTGCAGCCTTTGAATTGGGACATCCTTCGTCGCTCCGCTGTGACGTTTCGACGCGCCGCTGTGACGCAATCGGCCTTCAAATACGGCCTTCGGAGGATGCAGACTTCACATTGGGACACAGCTAATGTGTACACACATTAACACACTAACACGCTTAATTGTATGGATGTTTAAAAATGTCTGTTTTAAGCTTTTTAACCGCTTAATATTAGGCTAAAGTTACACATTGACAGTAGGCTTATAGCAGAATAGGACTGTTGTTTTAGCTGCGATGCTAACGAAAGAACTTTGTGGGACGAAATGAGCACTGCACTGTTCAATTACAAACAATGATTTTAGTTATTATGTTAACTTTTAGACAATGCAGCACGCTCTTTTTTATTGAACTATTTGTTGTCATTGGTATTTGTGTTAATTCGTTGTCCATAGGCTACAAACATGTTTTAAGGATACTTTCCATAACGTTACTCTTACGAAAATGAACCAAGGGTTTATTATAGTAGAAGTCTAGTGACGTTAAACATTGTTTTCTGTCGGATTGATCAGCATTTGTATAACTACAGTTTTACTACAAATACCATGGTAAAATCATGGTTAGTGTAGCAAAAGCATGGTTAATTTGTGGTTACCATGGTATAACTATAATAACCATGTTTTTGTTTTATTTGTAGTAAAACCATGGTTAATTTTCGTTATGGTAGACATACTGATTTTTATACTGTACAAACTGTATATTATTATTTACCCTAACCATTTCCTTTGATCTTTTTCTGTCCTCAGAACATCCCGTATACTTTATTCCTATGAAATCGGGGTTTCACTGAGCTGCAACAAATGTAAGTAGGCCTATATTTCTGGACTTCAAAATAACTGAAATGGTTCTTGTCAATCAGGCCTTATTCATTAAAACACTAGCAATTTATTAGCAAATACATCAATTTATGTGCCTCTTATGACTATTATTCCTATATGTTTTGTGCACAAAGTCCAAACTTCTCAAAACTCTGCACATATGGAGAACAAGTCATTTTGAGCAAACATGCTAAGTTTCATTAATTTTTTTTGATGTTCGGGAGGCTAACAGCAAATTTGAAACTATCAGTCTATAACTAAACTAAAACTATACATTTCAATTGAATCACTATTTGTCCACACGGGCCATTGCTGCTTGGTCCCCAATGATTGCCGTTTGCGGCGATATTTTTTATTAATTTATTCTAATCAGCATATTAGAATAATTTCTAAAGGATCATGAGCCACTGAAGACTGCAGTAATGATGCTGCAAATTCAGCTTTGACAGCATAGGAATAATATATACTTTTTAATATATTAAAATAGAAAACATTTTAAATTTGTTTTAATATTTTACAATATTACTGTTTTTATTGTATTTTTCATCAAATAAATATATTCTTGATGACCTGAAGAATTGACTCATGAATTGGCTTTTATAGGGACATCTCTAATGTGAGGCAGTGGACAGTTTCTGATGTCATTTGCTGGCTGACAAAAAATGACCTCTCTGCACTTGCCCCGTCTTTTGAAGGTGTGTAAATAGTTCAACAATGACTGTTTATAATTGCCCACTGTGCAACAAGAAGACATTCTATCTTACCCATTTACTCAAACACATTGGACTATACCATCAACATGAGCCTCATTTCCACATAACTTGTGGACTTAATGGGTGCAGCCATAACAGTAGTTGTTTTACTTCCTACCGTTCTCATGTTTATCGAAAACACAAGGAACTGTTAAAACGCAATCATACAGTGAACAGCCATCAACACGCTGATCCTGATTTAGGATCGAGCATAGTACAAGAAGATGAGCATGATTTAGAATCAGATATCCCAGAAGAAGACTGTGACCTTGTACAGACTGATCAAAAGTCTTGCAACCTTACTCACGAACAATTAATTGAAGGTTTAAAAAAAAGCCTTTGCTTGTTTGTTTTAAAAATACGTGAAAAACACACAGTGCCAGCAGTTGTACAGAAAAGTGTTGTTGAAGATCTCAGAACAGTATGCGACACATTTATCACACATTACACAGAAGCCATCCGTTTTCATCTGACAAATAAGCAAATAAACATTGAAGATGACCATGAGCTCCAGGCTTTGCTAAGTAATGGCTTGTTTTTTGAGCAGTGCATTAAGAGCATCAGTTCTGAATGGATGCTGGAACAATACTACATCAAAGAGCTGGATATGATACAACCCATTGAGATATGCCTCAATAAACAAGAGAATGAAAAAATCATTTCATTCCAGTACATTCCTCTGCTTGCTTTGCTGCAAAAGGTTGCAAAGAACAAAGATGCTTGGGCTGCTCTTAATAGAGCCCAATCTGTAAATGATGAAATTCTCACAGATTTCACAGATGGTGAAATGTTTAAATCAAACAGACACATGACCTTTCACAGCTTACGTCTCCATTTTTATGTGGATGAATTTGAAGTGGTCAATCCACTTGGCTCAAAAAGAGGAAGACACAAACTAACTGCTGTCTATTTTAAGCTTGGAAATCTGGACCACAAGGATACATCCAAGCTACAAAACATTTATTTGTCAACACTGGTCCACCATCGGTTCCTCAAAAATGAACTAACATCTTATGCTGAAGTACTTCAGCCTCTTATTACTGATCTTGCAATGTTGGAAACTACTGGGCTTATGTTGTCATGTGACGGAGAAAGTAGGTTATTTAATGGTACAGTGGCATCTGTATCAGCAGATAACCTTTCTGCTCATGCCTTAGCAGGACTCACCAGAAGTTTTTCAACTGGAAGAGTTTGCCGCTTTTGTCTGGCAAATGCAAAAGACATCAAGACTAAATTCACAGAGGATGAGTTCATCATGAGGAATGCTGCCAATTACAGGTATCATCTTGATGCTGTTGAAGAAGATTCAGCAAACTCATCAGTCTATGGGATCACTAATGCCTGTTGCCTTTCAAAGTTGGAGCATGTGCCCTCTCCAATATTACACCTCTTTCCACCGGACATTATGCATGATTTCTTTGAAGGGATCATACCAATGGTCCTTAGTCTAAGTATCTCCCAGTGGCTAAAATCTAAATTCTTTGCACTAAGTGACTTAAACTATGAGATTGAGAACTTTCCATATAGCAAAAATGATGTGTCATCAAAACCTGTACCACTCTCAGACAGAGCTCTCAAAAGTGGCCGTTTGGGAGGAAGTGCTATGGAGAATCTTACTCTTTTTCGACTACTGCCATTCATGATTGCAGAACAAATTCCAGAAACCGACTGTCTATGGAGTCTTTACCTCCTTCTTCGAGAGATAGTGGACATTGTCATTGCTCCTGTAATAAGGAGATCCTGGATTCCATATCTTTCAGAGAAAATAGTTGAGTTTTTGTCCACTTTCCATCAACATTTTCCTGGTAAAATCACCCCGAAGATGCATTACATGATCCATTATCCAAGGTTAATCCTATCTTATGGTCCTCTGGTGCATCTGTCATGTCTCCGCTTTGAAGCGAAACACCAGTATTTTAAAAGAGTGGCCACAGTTCTTGGGAACTTTAAAAACATTTCAAAGACTCTTGCCAGACGACATCAATTTAGACAGTGCTGGGAACAATCAGATACTTATTGCCTAGGTATCAATACTGAAACTGCAGACACACGAAATATTCCTGTGGAGGCTCTGCCAATTGACGCACGCAAAGCCTTAATGTCTCAAACAACCTCTGTGCCTGTGACTGTCAGTAAAACAAAATACATCTATGTAAACAATGTTGCTTACCATGTGGGAGACTACATCATTGTCAACACAGTGCATGCAGAGGAGATACCAGTGTTTATGGAGATCCGGGGAATATACTGTGTCAATCAGACTTGGCTTCTGTGTGGGAAAATGTTCATTCCCTCCTACTTCGACAATCATTTCAGCTCATATGTTGTTGAGGAGAAGCATCAATGGACTGTTGTGAAACCTGGCGAGGAGATTGGCTACCACTGCCTTGATGGTTACAGGAAGTCAGATGGGCAGATATCATTACCACTTAGACACTGGATTACAGTCAGTCCCTTTTGTTAATATTTTCCCCCCCTCCATTTTCCCACTTTTTTCATTTTCATCTCAAAAAGTTAAAAATGTTAATTATTTAAGTTCTTGATATAACAATTTAGTATTCTCTCTTTTAGAACACCAAATAGATGGAGATACATTGTTGGCACTAAATGAGAGGATGGTGGAGCAATTGGTGCCAATAATAAAACAAAGAATTAAATTCAATCGAATGATGGACAACCTGAATATAGTCAAGAATATGGACAAGAATCATGAGTAAGTCAATTTAATTAAATCTGAAGTTTTCTGTTTTTCTCAACTTTAGTTCAGCATCAATCCAATTGAACATTTTGAAATATATTAAGAAATAACGATAATCATGATGATAATGGTTATTTTGCCCTGTAGCTTAGTGCTCACTTCATCTGGTGGAAATGGACCATCATCTAATATAGTTCATGAGACAAATTCAGGACAAACTTGGCCAACCATTTTCAAATTACCAGAGTTTCCAGCTCTGTTGAAACAAAAAATGGAAAACAACATGGCTGAATTGCACCATCCAACATTCCGTTCTAAATGGAGGTCGCAGATTGTGCAGGTGTTGTTTGACTATATATGCACCCTAACTTGGTAAGTCACACATATTATTACTAATAGGAAACATAACATGTTTACATTTTGAATAGACATCTGTGTAAATATTAGTTGATCTGCTTTTCAATGTACACAATGACACTGCATTTACTTTATAACCACAAATGTATAATTTTGTCTAAGGTATCCTACACAGCAGCAGTATAAAGAAGTGTGTACTGCACTTATTGAGATGTATCCAAACTTGAGGGACCAAACAGGCATTGGACATGTAAGATGATTTTTTATGATAAAAATTGCATTGTATCACTGTCCTAAGTTTGTGTTTAAGTCCTTTCCACCTTTGATGGAATTCATGAAATAAATAACATGTCCCCATGTTTTGACTTGAAGCAGTGAATTAGTAGTATTAATTCTACATTAGTTCGAACATTATTTCAATAGTTTCTGTTATTTAAATGGTTCATGATTATTTAAATGGTTCAAAATTAGTTAGTGATGTCAGAAGTTTCATTTGTGAATAAACTTTTCCTTTAATACCTGTACTACTATTAAATTGTTTGCAGGAATCCTGGCATGGAATGCTGAGAAACAAATTCAAGAAGGAAAGGAAACCTCTTGTAGATCTGAATTTAATTAATGTGCCAGGACAATACATCAGAAAAGGCAAAAAAAGAAGCCTGGCTGAAAATGAAAATGATCCTGCTTCAATTGCTGATGTACGTTTAATACACTTGCATTTAAATGTTCTGCATCATTCCAGTTTTGTCTTAGTTTTGTATTTGTCTGAGAGTGTTGCTCTTTTGGTCACTTCACTTTTGTTAACTTTAAACTATTGACTTTAAACTATTACAACTATTGTTTTTCCATTACTCAGATGACTACAGAGGATGAATTTAGTATAAGACAGCACATAAGCAAGATGAAGACAGAATGTGAGAAAAAGAAACCTAACATCTCCATGCTGAAGGATAAAATGAAGAGAACCGAGAGAGAGAGAGAGAGAGATGCCTTCATAAAAGAGAGAACCACTCACGAAATACTGATTCAGTACCCTGCCTTGCGCTTACCTGCAATTGTAAGATTGACATATTTTATTTAAATACAAACAATAATGTGCTTCAAAAAGTATTTAAAGTGACATTAATATCTATGGTAATGTAATTCCTAAAGAGATCTTTGTCAAATCAGATTTTTTCAGAAATGAAAACAACATATAATATTGATGTGGACAGAAGAATTTTGACTGGATTTGGGACCGCTGCAGAGAAAATACTGACTGAGGCACAGAGAAGATGTGTGGCTAAGGACCTTCTGGCTATGTACACCACTGCAGTTCAATCACATGCTGAAGAAGCACACAAAGGTGAATATTTTGTATTGCTTTTATTAGCAATAAAAAATTAAGCAATTAAAGTTTAAATAAGTAAACTATCTGTTGTAGGGGTTGATTGGGACCCTTTTTCATCTCAATGACAAAAAAGTGTCCTAATCAATGTGAATTCACCCTATTAGATTTTTCTGTGTTTGTGAACCCCTATCACACTCAGCATAATAATCTATTCAACAAGTAATTTGTTCAGTAATAATACTTTGTGCACAACAACTACTATATATGATAAAGGGTGTATTCTATAACTGTATTTTTCATATTTGTATATGTATTGTTAAAATACATTGTGCTTATACTGATCACATTTATTGTACATATTGTAATAATTCTAACCAAAAGTTATTGGAGAAATCACATTTCTTTTATGGAGCCCTGTTGCAGAGAAACATCAGTAACCTTTAAAAAAAAAAAAAAAAAAAAAGTTTTTATAGTTTATTAAACCGTTATTTTCTCCATATTTGTAGGACTAATGGTCATTGCAGGAATCCTTGTCTTGCCGTACCTGTTACATGATGATCCTGCTGGACTGTACATGATAAACAAGATCAGTTTTTATATATACATGCAAATGTTTTGGGCCATTGACAATTAAAATAATCAACTTAAAATTTTGCCAGTTAATGCTAGTGATTTTGTGCATTTAACTGCTCCACAACCATAAAAGGCTTTACTACAACAATAAAATGACATTGTATATTATGTATATTGTTAGCTCTGTGACCAGTTGCATTTGATGGTCCTAATTTTTAAGACACTTTGAATAAATGTTTGTGGAAAATTAATGAATGTAAATGTTTTGTAATAAAAATGTATCTTATTCCTTTTTTTTTTCAACCAACAGCCTCCACAGAACCTCACACCAACTATGGTGATTACAGGAGACCCATTTGGTGAAAGCAGCATTGCCGTTTTTCTTGATGGCGAAGAACTGCTTGCTGATGAACCTGATGACATAACAATGGGTGTAGGCCTTACTATGAGTGCCTACTTTCTGTTCAACATTAAGTACAGGAAACCAACTAAAAATACATTGACTTTTCTGCAGTATCTGTTGGGCATTCAGAAGGAGAGCATCAAGCTACCTACAGTTGTGTTGAGGCTTATCAATTACTTAAATGCCCTGTGTGAATTTTCCCAGAGTGAAAATGTTAACATTGACTGCATTATAAATTGAATTGTTGTACATTTGAATGGTACTGTTTCTGAGGAACCTGGAATATATTTTAAAGTTATTAGATTTTTTTTTATATATCTATATTCTATTTGAGTCATATTTATCTTTTACAGTTTTGTCAAGATTTAAACTCTTAATGTATAACAATATTAACATTATACATTTGCTTCCATGAATTAGATGTTGTGTATTGACTATTCTGAATGAATTTACTTGACTATAAGGTGATTATTTATTGAACTTTTTATTTTTATGGATGTTATTGTTGTTTATCAATAAACAAGGTTTGTTTTGTATTTGGTTTCAGTTTTTCATTTTGTTTATAAAAATAATAAATGTAAATAAATAAATACATTTTATTTATTAGTAAACAAAAGGGGAGGGGGAGGGGGGGCAATAAATAAAGTTCAAATTGGGAAATGGTGCTTTGAAGCACCAGAGGTGGTTCCTGATCATTCTTAATAAAAGGGTTCCTCAAGAAGCCCTTAAGGTTTCTCAGAGAACTGCCCCTTTTGAAAGAGTGCCTAGAGGTTCTATAAACAATCAGAATCAGAAAGAGCTTTATTGCCAAGTATGCTTGCGCATACGAGGAATTTGTCTTGGTGACAGTAGCTTCCAGTACACATACAATATAAAGTGACAAGTAACATAGGTATAAATAAAAAATAGAAAAAATAAAAATAAAAGATTATAAATTATAAATATATATAAAGTTATAAGGTGCTATAATGAAATGTCTGAGGGAAGTATTGCACATGTTTGTTCCACAGTAGGGGAACATTTAAGTGTTCATGAGGTAGATGGCCTGGGGAAAGAAACTTTTCCTGTGTCTGGTTGTTTTTGTGCTCGGTGCTCTGTAGCGTCGACCAGACGGTAACAGTTCAAACAGAAAGTGTGCTGGGTGTGACGGGTCCAGAGTGATTTTGCGAGCCCTTTTACTCACTCTGGATGAGTGCAGTACTTTGAGTGTGGGAAGGGTAGTGCCAGTGATTCGCTCAGCAGTCCGAACTATCCGCTGTAGTCTACGGAGGTCGGTTTTGGTAGCAGAGCCGAACCAGACGGTGATGGAAGTGCAGAGGATGGACTGGATGACAGCTGAGTAGAACTGTACGAGCAGCTCCTGTGGCAGGTTGAATTTCCTCAGCTGACACAGGAAGTACAGTTTCTGTAAAGGGTTCCGCCGGTGTGGCAAAGTGAAGAACCCCAAAAGGTTCCTCCAGGATCCTTTAGTTTTTACAGTGTAGATTAAAAACGTTCACTAACTTTTTACCCCAAACCGTTATAGGTGTTATGTTCCTCTGGTTATTTAGCATACACTGTAAAAATAAAAGGTGCCTGGAGGAACCTTTTGGGGTTCTTCACTTTGCCACACCGGCGGAACCGTCTGTAGATCCTCTAGGCACCCTTTAAAAAGGGGCGGTTCTCTGAGGAACCACACAGGTTTCCTGAGGAACTCTTATATAAGGCACTGTGTGGAACCAGTGGGTGCCTCCATGAACCAAATTTCAATTTTATTTTATTTGTATTAAATTAATTTCATGTTGTTACTATGGTTACCACCATTAACTTCTATTATAATAAACAAACTGAACCAAATACAAAATAAGAATTGTTTATTACATATTTTAGATCCATTTTAATACATACACTTCCATGCACTTGAAAAAAAAAGCTAGTAATAGATTAATATCAATGAATACACACACACACAAAAAAAAATAGTATAATATAAGGAACATGAATAATCAACCATGTGTATACAATAGGCTACACAAGAAAAGACATCTCAACAAAATGCATGGAAAACACATGTTCCATGTAATAAATCAATGTAAAAAATTACAATTTTGACTAATTAAAAATGTCCATCTTCACTTAATTTTAAAACGTGTTTCAGTCCGCTTGTTAAGTCTGACGTCACTGTTTCCAAGTCCAAAAGCTCTATCAGATGCCAAAAACAAACAACAAACAGTGCTAATATACACTCATTGTGCTGTAATATTCCTGAAAATTAGGATCCTAACCTTTATCTCTATTCCGAAATCTCAGATGGTTAGTTATTCAGCTATTTTGAATCATAAAATGTTGAAGTCTGGGATGCCGTGAGACTGGAGACTGAAATGTACACTATGCCTTTTGAAAAGCTTAAATGTGTGACTTGAATCAACAGTTCCCATAAATGGTTGTTGAGTATTCTCAATATCTAGAAACAAGATAGAGAAAGTAGAAGTAGAGGCTTCGACCCGGAAACAGTATTCCTTATGTCACAACAAGCAGAAAACATTTTCCATTTTAACAGAGTTAAGGTGCAGTAAAATGATCTGTTGTTCTGTGAATGTTCACTGGTGAATTCAGTCATTTCAATAAGAATCCACACGATCAGCAATTTTGTCTTTTTGCCTGTGTAATTTCACGACATTCACAAATGTGATGCACCTTTACTCGCTGCAACATAAAATGCAATCAATTATAAAATCTTCACAAGGGACACGTGAGGTACTTAACGAGTTAGAAAAGTGAAAAGGTGCATCAGCTTCATTTTCTGTTTGCTTTTCCTCTTTTCTGGTTGATGGTCCAGGCACTTCAGTGATTTTCAGGTCTACAGGAGGATTTTTATTCTTGATCAAACTTGTATTTCAGCTTACCGAGATCCCTGCAAAGTACAAAATTTACTGTTAGTAAGGTTATTAAAGTTATTAAATAATTTCCTCAGCCTTGTGACGTTCCAAACCTGTTTGACTTTCTGTCTGTGGAACCCGAAAGCAGATCTCAGGCATAATGCAACCCGTCACCATTCAATATCACTGCATGAAACACAAGCATACATTTTTTTTGTAATTCATTCAAACTATTCTTATGTACACTTGTCTAGTTCAATTCAATGCAACAATTTATGTAAAAAATAGTTAAGCTCCAAAAATGTCCCAGAAAAGATCCTAAAAATAGTCAATGAGTTCACAACTCATGTGTTATGGGTTGTGTTGTAAGTCTTCTGAAGTCATATAATAGCTTTTTCCTTTTTTTTTTTTTTGAAAAAGACTAAACTTTAAGTTAAAATTCAGGGTTCAAATGTCTTATATTCAAATGCATATGATTAAGGTATAGCCTATAAAAAATGCATAGCATTTTTAGCTCCAAACCTGTGATATTATTTTTCTGAGTAACATGAATGAGATTTGAGAGCATGAGGGAAGATTTTCAGAGAATAACTTATTAAAAAAGTACACAGTCAAACAATACAATTTCACACAGAGAAAGTTCATAGTAATAAAGTACTTGCATGTGGTGTATAGGTAACTTACTGTAATTCAATGTTGCCTCTGAAATGTTCAGATTATTTTAGAAATGTACTGGTTGTTCTGGGGAAACAAAAGAACAAAGCTGATTATTCACAATCATATTTATTGACCAGTAAATGGCTTTAAAATGGTATTTGAGAGAATGAGGGCACCTGTAGTAAGTAAAGTTAGGCTAAACAAAAACAGACCAAACTACATTAACCGGCTTTTGTTATTCATAACAAACGCCAATGACGACAGCAGGAATCAGCTACATTAGTTAGGCTATCTCAGCAATTTGAAGACACAGTTTTACAGAATATGTTGAATTGAATGACTAAATCAATCTAAGACAATAAGTCAATAATTTCAATTTGTTCATTAGCTTACGTTAGATCAACGTAGTTAGCATCGCGGCTAAAACCTTCATAGATACTGTGCAATAAACGAGTGGTAAACACTGTAAAAAAGTAGTAATGTATAATCAATTTAGTTTATATATATTTTACAAACCTTGTAACGGAGAGCCGATCAAACGGCGGAAGCTTTGATGAGAGGACGGAGCCGTTACCCGATGACGTCGATCAGCCGAGCTTTGTTGCGCGCGAGCAGCGCGAGGATCACTGAAGCGACGACAGCAGAGGAATAGCAGCAGTTTCGTGACAGAATAAAACTTTTCTCCTCCTAGTTCTTCTTCTTCAAATAATAATTTATGAAGAAGTAGGTAAAAATTATTATTTTATTACTATTATTTATTCAATAATAATTAATGAATTCTTCTTATTAATATTATTATAATTTAGTGTTGTTGTTTAAGGTTTAAATTAATCAACAAAATAGGCCTATAGATACTAAATAAATGTAAGCTACAGGTGAAAAAGACGTAGGCTACTGTTAAATGTATTAAAAATGCATTAAAGTATATTTGTATTGTAGGCCTACTAAAAACACACTCAAGTACATTTTTAATAGTACGTCTTTTTTCACCTGGGTATGTTGGCTATACTGAATCAAACTTAAGTAGCCTATAATAATAATAATAGGATAATAATATTCTCATTCTGGCCTCACAGAACCATTGGGTTCCTCCAGATGTTGGCTTTAACATAAGAGATCTTCCAGGAACCACTTAAATGTTAAAAGATCTTCCAATAACCCTTTTATCGCATTCAAGTTCCTCTATTTTCCCCCAAAGCACTTCGAGGTCTCATGGTAATGAAAAGGTGACTCCAGAACCTCTGAACTAAATACAAAGTGCTTAAAGGATCCCATAAGTTCCAGCAAGAACCTCAAAGAATGTCAATGCTCCTCCAGTAACCCTACTATAGGAGAAAGAGCTTTGAGGCACTTAAATTACATTTTGAAGTTCCTTGAGTATCCGACAGGATATTTGAGGCTCCTTTAGTTTTTACAGTATACTTGAATAAGATCTGTTTTGATCAAAGATGGCCTGTGTAGAATGCGCAATGTCCCTGGTCATTCACTAGCAACTATCCTGAATTGTTACAATACCATTTTCCAATTTTAAGTACCCTGAAAAAAAAAAACACAAAAAAGCAAAAGCACATAAATCACGTAATCCCAACATGAACTTTATAATATGTTATAACGTATATTATAATGTTATAACATCTATTTTATAAATGTACGTGGGTTGCAAACAAAATTTTGCAAGAATTAAGTATCTTTCTATAATATTTGTGTTGAATTAGCTAATTTTAGTGAGTTACATCATCTCCTTCACAAATATTTGATTAATGCTGTAACAACTGCATGTGCAAATAGTGCATCGTCAAACACTTACTAAAAATATATTTTCAGACAGCCTGGTCTCATTGTTAATATGTAGGTATTAATATGTAATTTTCAAAGATAGAAAACATACTTTTTGTACGTTTGGATAGATGCTGAAACGTATGATACGGACGTATCTGTAACATTTAAACATAACATTATTACGATTTTACAGCTACAAAACGTTAACTATTTACGAATCTTTCATATCACAAAGATATCTGTATAATTTCCCTTTTACCGTTTTATAGATAAATGTAAGATCCCTTAACCCTACTCCCAAACCTAAACATACCCATTTTATCCAGAATATAAAAAGGATAAAATGTAGGCTAATGGACAGAAATGTGTAGGGAAATGGCAGTTTTATTAAAGGCACAATATGTAACTTTTTTGCTTTAAAAATAGCAAAAATCACTATATCTATGTTATATATTTTTTTTAGTTGTGTACTTACATTATCCCGACTGTTTCCAACAACTTTCAAACCAGGAGAAATTTGTAATTTAATTCGAGAAACGTCCCGTTTCTTTATTTCCGTTTTGTCGCCGTCAATGGCGTCATATCCGCGTTGTCCCTGGTTTCCGCTCGTACTGCCATAGCAACCAGAGCTATGAACCAGAGCCCTCTGATAGTAACCAAAGCGACTGACGGTAGTTCGCAATGTCTATTTGCACGCTGTTGTTGTTTCGTTCAAACATTATGGACCATGGCAAGCAGACTTTGGATAAAAAAGGAGAACTAAAACGAGAATCAATATCAGCGCGGTGTTTTCGAGCTGCCTAGCTCCCATAGACAGTATATAAACGAGAGCTCCACGTCCGAGACTTCGACCGCTTCTACATGTACTTTATTAAACAGGTGAGCACATTTACATAAAACTAATCAATGTTATATAGCTCAACATGATGAAATGTTAGAATATGATCTGTATGTTATTCTAATGTTGATCTAGCTTACTGCTAGTCTCATACAGACAAACTAACACATACATTTCAACACATTCAAATGCAGTTTAGTGTGATAGTGTAATGTTAGACCAAGTGAAACAACGCTGCGTTACCTCACAAGTTTAATTTGTCTAATAAACTGACCTGTGACTGTGAGTAGTAATTCGGCACTCGCGTGTAGTTCGGTAGAATGAAATGTCCATATTCCTTATGCGGGACTGGCGTCGCGTGTGGACCTGATAGCTGTCCCTTAGCAATCCCGAACTGCTTCATATCACAGTCATGATAAAAGCATCGATGTATTCAGTCATCCATAAACATTATTAGATCCATAGATTAGATCGGTCGGCTTGACGTTGACGACAAGATCCATAAATCTTAGCAAATGTTGCGTCATCAAACTACGCCTTTGTTATTGTAAATAGGTTAGCGACCCCTAGTGGCAAAAAATTCCATACTATACGTTTAACAATATACCATTAAAATATATTTTGAGCCACTAATCCTACTCCTACCCCTAAACCGTTACCTACCCTTAACAATTTCTTAAAACTACGTAGGCTACAATTATGAAGAAAAACAACACGTGTAATCAATCATTTATTTATTGCGAAAATGTCAAAACCGGTACCAAAAATCATTCACATGACGATGTGTTGCAGTCGCAGTCCTCTCTGGCAGTATACAGAGCAGAATTTAAATTATTAATCCATGAAAATGTTAATCCGGTTTCGCTCTGTGTGAAGGCGCGCACGCTTCTCCATTTCAAATGTAGTTCATCGACTGAAACACGGCATGTCGCAATCTGTGATGAAGTAGGCGAGAGCCAAAGAGCGTTTGATATCACTGCCGTAAAACATGTCGTAACGCTTCTTGAGGGCGCAATTTTTGAATTTGAATTCATCACGAGGGCGGGATTTGACGTTTACGGTCGCTGCTGAGAATGGAGATGAAGATCGCTGGATAAAGTACTGAATTTGGATCTCTTACTTGCAAACGTATGGATTATGTAAGCAATAAGGCACGAGAGGCTGTGCTGTATCGTGAATAAGTAACGGCTGAAGGGCGTTGTTAGGCACGACGCGAAGCGGAGTGCCTGCAACCCCTTCAGCCGTTACTTATTCACGATACAGCACTTGCCTCGAGTACCTTATTGCTTTTATAAAACGGTTGCCACACAATACAAATATTAAAGCCGAAAAATATTTATCTATGCAACTTTCATGAAGTAAAATCACTAAAAGCATTCCTTCCGCTGGAAAAAATAGTCCCTGACCGTGAACAGCAACAGAAGTTACATAAATTATTTCGCCAATAGATGGCGGCAAAGACTGTCTTATGAATGAGTCTTATGAAATATAAAAGATGTAGGAGAACTTGTAAAAGTAGGTACACAGATAGAACGAGATTTTTTTGAGTCCATGAGATGAGGAAAAGAAGAGAAATCCTTCAGATCACGATTCACACCGCAAACCAGCAGCAGCCAATACCAGAGTTGTCCAGACTTGCCAAAATTCTATGCAACATGACATCAGAAACCTTATCATTCCCATAACTCTACAAGACACGCATGTAACTGCTATGGTGGACACTGGCAGTACTTTGTCACTAATCCAAAAGTCATGTTGGAAACAGTTAAGCCGTCAAGAACTATACCTACCTGGTGGGGGACAAACTTTCCTATTAGCCAACGGACAACGCCAAACCGCTGTTGGAAAGGTGGTGTGGAAGAGTGAAGTGCAGGGTCGTCCAATAGAGCTTACCCTGTAATGAATGACACTGACTTAACAGTACCCATCATACTGGGCATGGATTTTCTGTTGAAATCAGGAATGGTCTTGAATTTCAATAATGCTCAGTATGGTTTTTCCCCAACAGAAGGTGCTGAAACACCAGTCTTCTTTCCATTCCTTCATCAGGACATTCATTCTACCATTAACTTTTACCTTGCCATACCTTTACAGCCTTGCAGTGATGAAGTACTCCATTCTATACACCAACTATCGGAAAAAGCAGACACCGACATGCAGACACAGCAAGAGCTGGAAAATCTCATGTTAAGCTGGCCCACTGTTTGCAACCAGGAAATTGGATATACCAATTTGGTCAAGCACCGTATCATCACCACAGATGAACTACCTGTTAGAAAGAGAGCATACAAGGTTTCCATCGAAAAACAGAGTTTTGTTGAAGGTCAAATCAAGGAGTTGCTTGATAAGAAAATCATTCGACCATCTTGCTCTCCATGGGCATCGCCAGTGGTGGTGGTACAGAAAAAAGACAGTGAAGTGAAATCCTTGTAGTCTTATGGTCCATCTGATGAGACGTGATGATGGTTTGGGGTGTTGAAATGCCCATGTCAATGCGGCATGATCAGTTAATACTTCAAATAGTCGTCCTTCGAGATATGGCCTCCATTTCTCCACTGCCCACACCACTGCTAGGCACTCTTTCTCAGATACTGAGTATGATCTTTCTGCCCCTCTCAGTAGTCTGGATGCATATGCAATAACGTGTTCTTTCCCTGCACATTCTTGTGTAAGAACGGCTCCCAATCCAACTTCACTGGCGTCCGTTTGAACTCGGAATGGTTGAGTGAAGTCAGGGGAGGTTAAAACGGGAGCTTGCATTAAGTCTTGCTGTCAAAAATACAAACCATCCATGTCAAAATTATCTGGTTATCTACAGTCTACACCCATTGTTGAACCTGGCTACATGATGGGCATCGATCTCATGGGGCCTTTTCCAAAAAGTGTCAAACAAAACGAGTATCTACTTGTTATCGTGGATTATTGTTCTAAGTGGGTGGAGATGTTTCCCCTGAGGTCTGCTAAAACCCCTCAGATAGCCCGAATTCTGGTAGAGGAGATATTTACCAGATGGGGAACGCCAGCCTACCTGGTCTCAGATTGTGGTGCACAATTCACCTCTCAACTCCTCGGTCAGGTGTGCAAGCAGTGGGGAGTCATTCAAAAACTGACCACAGCCTACCATCCCCAAACTAATCTGACAGAGAGAGTCAATCGAAACTTGAAGACCATGATTGCCTCTTACGTCGGAGACCACCATAAGCTTTGGGATAAATGGATTGCCGAATTCAGGTTTGCTATTAACACAGCCTACCACGAAAGCACAGGTTTTACACCTGCTGAAGTAGCGCTTGGACGTAAATTAAAAGGTCCAATGGAGAGAGCTCTACATAAACCGCCTGACCCTAATAACCCTGCATATTCCATCCTTGACAGACAACAAGAACTCCTTACTATTGTGAAGGAGAATGTGAACCGAGCCCAAGCTAAGCAAAAGCGATACTATGATCAGCATCGTAAGCCAGTGCATTTCCAAGAGGAGGATGTGGTTTGGGTACGGACACATCCTTTATCTAAAGCCAATGAAGGGTTCATGGCTAAGCTGTCTGCTAAGTGGAAAGGGCCAGCAAAAATTAACAAAAAGTTAGGGCCAGTTAATTATTCTGTTTCTTTTATTTCTGATCCAGACAGTACTGAAACGTATCACGTGCAAAATCTTAAGATTTGTTATGGTTATGACAAATCTCCTTCTGATGAGAGGGGTATGTAACAGTATTAGCTGTTACTTTGGTATTTCTTTTTCATACTCACCACTAGGGGGCGCATGGGCGTTAGAACCTCTTGTATTTAAAAGGGAAGTAGTATAGAAGAAGTCAGTTTACATCAGCCCTACAGTGGCATATCCAGTAGTGCCTCCTTGGATGTTGGAAGAATTGAGGGTTGATTTAGGACTGTTGGAGGAAAGAAAGAAAGATGGAGTGGATAAGTATGGGGTAAGAAATTATATAACAGGAAAATACAAAGAGTGTGTAAAGGTTTTTACAGATGCGTCTAAAAATATTGAAAAGAGAGTAGGGGTAGCTTATGTAATCCCTGAGATGGGAATAGCAAAGGCAAAAAGGATAAATGATGACCTATCAGTGTATACTGCTGAACTGGTTGCCATATGGTTAGCACTCGTGTGGATAGAGTCTAACAATTGTCTGCAGGCAGTGATTGCCTCTGATTCAAGTTCAGCAATGTTTAGTGGTCAGAATTATCGGTCTGATTCAAGGGAAGATATTTTAATCGAAATTTTACAGCTGGCAAGTGGAATACAAGCATCAGGAAGGAGGGTGACATTCTTATGGGTTCCAGCCCATATAGGAGTAGAGGGTAACGAACTGGCCGATGAGCATGCAAAGAGAGCAACAGACAAAAGCAATATAGATGTAGATGTAAAGTACAGTAAAGCAGAAATAAAAAGTATAGTAAAGGCGAAAACGATTAAAAAGTGGCAACATATTTGGGATAATGGGTACACAGGAAGACATCTTTATAGGATACAAGGGAAAGTGGGAAAAGACACACAAATAACCAGATCAAGACAGGAAGAAATTTTACTAACAAGGATGAGGTTGGGTCATACAAAGTTGAATAGTACAATGTTCTTAATAAAAAAGCATGGAGATGGAAATTGTGAGTATTGCCAGAACAATATACCTGAAACAGTAGAGCATGTAATAATGTACTGTCATAAATACAATGAGGCAAGGCAGAGGCTTGTTTATGAGTTGAAAACAAAGAAAATGTCTTTAGAAATTAAAACACTATTGAAAAGAAGCTCAAGGGAAAATTTTGATTTATTATTTCTTTTTTTGAAAAGTACAGGCCTGTTAAAAAGGATATAAGTGGTTTTTTTTTTGTTTTGTTTTTTTAAGTTTAACGTGCTGGTATATTTAGTTTGGGAATAGCTAGTAACTCCCGTGCCTACTCCAGTCCAGTGGTGGCGGTAATGCACAAGAAATAGTTGCAAACCGCCAATCAAGAAGAAGAAGAAGAAGAAGAAGAAGAGTTTGTTTGGAAGAGGGAAGTGTGGTTTTCTCCAAGCACCTCCTGCAACACTCATTGGAGTCCTGATTGAGAAACTTTGTTTCCAGTTCAATCATGTAAGTTTTGTTGTTCCTAATGTTGTGCAGTTGTTTTCATTTGATGTATGTAATATATGATAGATATCTTTTCTTTTTGTAGATGGACTCTTTATACGTTACTTTATATTTTGAGACTGTATAAGGCTCAACTGAAATGGACATCAAGTGGTTTCTAACCAATGGATTGATCTCACTGCATTACCTTGTGGATTATCAAATATCCTAAGTACAAGACTGTGACTCTGTGGGCTATCTAGTGTTTTTTGTGGATTTCCTTGGATTACTGGAAGAACACTTGAAGGTTTTTTTTTGGACTTGGACATCATCCTAAAAATGGACTAATTCATCTTTCTGTGTAGTGATTCCATTAATTACTCAAAGAATCACTCAACTACAAGATTGAACTGATTGGATAGTTTTATTTATTTTCATTTGTCATTCTTTTTCTATGTATTTTCATGTGTCATTCTTTTTCTGTGCAGGTAAGCTATAGTGTCATTGGTTCTGAATTTGGAAGTGCATACTGTAGTGCTGTGCATGGGCCTGATGTGTTGCATTTGTTTTGTCTTGTCCAGAGAGTGATGGAACTAGAAGCAGATGCCATGGGACATGAGCTACTTTTTGTAGATGAGGCCGGTTTTAACCTCAGTAAAACCAGGAGACGTGGCAGGAACATTATTGGACACCGTGCCATCATCAATGTCCCAGGACAACGTGGTGGTAACATAACCATGTGTGCAGCTATAAGCCAAAATGGTGTTGTTCACCATCATGCAACCATAGGTCCATACAACACTGCACACATTATTGCATTCCTGGACACCTTACATGACATGCTCACTGTTCAGAGACCAGAGCATACCCGATATGTCATCATATGGGACAATGTTAGTTTCCATAGGGCTGCTTTGGTCCGCAACTGGTTTACAGACCACCCATTCTTCATGGCACTCAACCTCCCTCCATACTCTCCATTCTTAAATCCCATCGAGGAGTTCTTCTCTGCCTGGCGCTGGAAAGTGTACGACCGTCATCCTCATCAACAGGTAGCCCTTTTACAGGCAATGGAGGAGGCATGTGGAGATATTGACCAGGCATCATGTCAGGCCTGGATACGGCATTCAAGGAGATATTTTCCCTTGGACTGGAGGATATCGCATGCGATGTGGACGAAATTTTGTGGCCGGACCCAGAAAGACGACATGAGGTAGGCTGATTGTCTTTTTTTTTTTGTATTACTATTTTGTGTTCTGACTTTGTCTTGGTTTTGATGAGTGTGAATAAACACCAATACTTGAAGTTTGGATCCTTGTATGTTTACATGACACTATGACAAAAGTATGACCTCAAATTGACATCTGTACACAGAGAAAGCAAAAGCCAGATGTGTTTTGTATTCATACCATCAGTGTGTAGTTGGCACATTGTGTGCTTAGTAGATGATGGCTTGTGTTTACTGTTTGATACGAAAACACAATTTTTACGAAGGTGTGAAGAGTTAATCTAGCTGTGTTCGCTTTTTCAAGAGAACTACAATGTTTTGATAATTGGGTGAAAGGTTTTCTTATTTGTGTGTAGAGTTTTGCAAAAATAGCCAATAGTTACAAAAAATGTGCTTAAGCAATCAGAAAAAACTGTAATACAGTGCAAATAGTTCCGTCTCTTTGGATAAAAGGGAAGTGGAAATAAAAATTAATAATAGGCTGAACTGTACCATGAATGATACAGTAACTGTATACTGTCCGTAACATTTAGGCTACCACTCTCGCCTTTTATTTACACCAAAAGGCAGGTAGGCGTGTGTGACATATGTAGGCTATAAATCATTTAGAAAATTTAATAGAAACAAAATTTATATTTATGAATGTAAGCATGTGTAGCCTACTCAGTTCACATGAAAAAAAAAAAAAGAGAGAGAAGCTAGAATCAGTGAACGTACATTAAAACTGACAAAATTACCAGGTTTTGGATTAATTAAAATCATGAATCAATTTTATTACATACTGAATTGGTCGATGTTTCTCTGAGTTTTCTTTATTATGTTGGCTTAAGAAAGCCAGCATATATTTAAACATTATAATTAATTATTATTATTTTTAATTATTATCATTTTTATTATTATGAGAAATTGACTCCGCCTAGAACTTTAATGCTTCACCAAATTCAGCTCAGACCTTCAGACTGGTCTGACTCACTTATATCTTTTCTAACTGGTCAGACTTACTTTCCCAAAAAATCCATTGACTTGCGATGAAGGCCGTACTACTTAATCCTGTCCACTAGAGGGGGCGACAGGATAATAAGTGTTTTCTACTCTTTCCCTGTTTGCATCAGTTTAAATGACAAATAAATGCATGAATTTAATTCATAAATAGGCCATATCTGTGTATCCACTCTCTAGTATATTTTAAGATATTGTTATTCACACTGATTTTTACAATTTAATGTTTGTCCATCTGGAACTTTTATTTGTCATGAGCTCTAGCCTATATTTTAAGATGTAGCCTACTAGAAAAAAATATGATTCAACAACACAAACTCAGTTTTTACTCGGCAAATTTGTTTTCCTTTCAAGTAGGCTATAGCCTACAAGTTATCCTGCTTTTTGCCATGGCTTGCCATACTGCCCAGAATAAACAATATTTTCTCCACACAAGATGTTTAAAAACCCTGCATGTAGTTTTTGTGAAGACAAGCACATATCTTACAAAGGTTCCAGTTCTGTTTAGGCTATTGTAGTTTGTAATGCTTGTTATGTTCCTAAATTGATATAGGCCTAACACATTTAAACATCTATCTATCTGTCGGTCTGTCTATCTATCTGACTGACTGACTGACTGACTGAGCTTTCTTTGTGAAAAATAGCAGACCACCTTTTTTAAACTGTTATTTAAAACGGTGGTCTGCTATATTTCACAAAGGAAGCCCATTTGTGCGGTCGTTGGCGTTAAACGAGAAGGACATTCTGAATATGAGCCTACTGTAAAATTAGCTGGCTTAAAAATGTGGATTGATCAGTGCAGTTATTCCAGACGCCTCCTGATGCTATTCGTATTGGAATTGTGTAATCAGATTATGAACAGATGTTTTCAGAGGTGGACAAAGAAGGCTACACAACTTCCTTACTTGAGTGAAAGTACAGATACTACTGGTCAAATATTACTCTGTTACAAGTAAAAGTTGTAAAGACAGATTTTTACTTAAGTAAAAGTACAGAAGTACTTGTTTTTAAAAGTACTTAAGTATCAAAAGTAAATGTCAATGCATTGTTTTATTATTGATGCATTGTTGTGTGTAATACTTACAGTACCTTATGCCTCTGAATCTATGCCTGCCTACCTACCCTCATATCAATATCAAATTTATTTCTAGAACACAGTTCCAGGATTGAATGTGAGATTGAATAAGTGCACTCAATAACGTCCACAATGGTTTCAGACACCCAAATGGCTGTTCCCTCAAATAGTGCCCTATTTAAAGTTTTTTGGCTTTTTGTATGAATATGTTTGCCTTACTGTTATCTATAAGCTAGTGTGCACCAAAACAATGACAAAATTTGCATTTAGAAGACCAAACCCAACACTGAAAATGAATATCAGGTTGATGTCAGAATCCAACGCCAGATTGACATTAATCTCCAACATTGGACAGACGTTGTATTGTGGTTGAAAACGTCTCAGGTTACGACTGTAACCTATGTTCCCTGAGAACAGGGAACGAGACACTACGTCATTGACACTTTGGGGAACACCTCAGGCGTGACAGGTGTCTGAAATCAATATCAACTCACGGCAATCATGTTGACCGGCGACAGCCCGTGAATCATTAGCGTGAATGATTAACGCGCGACCTGGATGTATATAAGGGCGCCTTGCAAACATGACAATATCCTTTCGTCTGAAGGGACTGTTTGGTAGGCAGGCCCCGATGCATGGCAGGGAGACGTAGTGTCTCGTTCCCTGTTCTCAGGGAACATAGGTTACAGTCGTAACCTGAGACGTTCCCTTTCGAAGGGAACTGGACACTACGTCATTGACGCTTTGGGGAACGATATACCCACGCCGCCATGCTAAGGGGAGTGCATGCCCAAAGGCAGTGACAACTGTCAGAACCGGCAATTCAAATGAACGCTAGAACCACTCACCCTCAGGTCACACTGGGCTGTCAGTGACAGCACTCCCTACGGTCATAGCCCAAGCTATATGATACCACAGAAAACCTCCATAAACATAGTTTAGTGAAAGGTCTACCTGGGCCTGCTCAAGGGCCTAGGACCACAACTTCAACTTCTTAGAAGGGGTCCCTTCTAGGGAATGTGGCTAGGGAACCAGAGGGAACCCCAGGCAGTCACTATTCAGGGGAACGTGCCACCTGAAATGCCACCAGGCAGGCCTGACCTGGTGTCACTACATAAGACACTAGAGTGGCAGTGAACCACTCGGCCCGGATCTCAGAGACGGGATATCCTGGAGAGTATGACTCAGTATAGTGTTTCTCTACTCGATCCACGGATCTACCCAGTGTTTGTGGTTCCAGTTAACTCTTTGGTTACTGACATTCTTCAAAATATCTTCTTTTGTGTTCAGCAGAAGATAGAAATTCATACAGGTTTGAAACAACTTGAGGGTGAGTAAATGATGACAGAATTTTCATTTTAAAGTGAAGTATCCCTTTAAAAGACCATTCAGCTCACCTGCGGCATGCGGAGTGAAGACTCCACCAGAAGTTTCAATAAACCTGGGGTCCACCGCTTTTACATGCCTAAAAGAGGCGCTCACACTAACCAAGCCAAAGCGGGCCATCAGAACATAGTTCTCATCATGGGCCCAGCCCCAGGCCTGGTGTAGCAAGAACGCCTGGTGAGTCAGGAAGAGAGAGAGGGCTGGAAGAAAAGGCCCTCCAGGGAGATCAACCCTTACTTACGCTGTGCGTGTTTGTGCTGGATGACCTCCCTTAGATCCCTCTTCTTGAGGGGAGGCTCGCCTTCTCTGTGTCCTACTCCTCCATGGAGGGGGCGCACGAGAGGCGACACTGGACCTCTGGTCCTGTCTACGGTCCTCGGATCGAGAGGGACCAGGGCCTCCCACCTGCCTGGGCTTGGACCCGGATCTCAGCGGTAAACATGTTTTAAAAGCAGCTGAGCGTGCCTTCGCCTCTCTAAATTTTCCAACCACCGCCCCCACGGAGGTACCAAAATGTTTAGATGGCGAAACTGGTGAATCGAGGAGAAAGAATTTTTCTTTCTCCCCGATATCAGCCATGTTAAGCCACAGATGCCTCTCCGTGGCCACCATCGCCGTCATCGATCGACCGATCGCGGCAGCAGTCTGTTTAGTGGCCCGGAGAGACGGATCTGTGGTTCGGCGCAGCTCAGCAACCGCCTCAGGGGACAGCCCCGTCCCCTGGTCGAGATCCCGCAGCAGGTCGGCCTGGTATGCTTGCAGCACTGCCATGGTATGGAGAGCAGCGTCGGCCTGACCTGCTGCCGTGTATGCTCTGCCATTCAAACGAGCTGTTACTTTGAGCGGTTTGGATGGCAGGGTTGGAGCTTTCAGTGTCGACACCCAGCCAGACACGAGATAGTTAGCAAACGTCTCGTCAAATGTCTCGTCAATCGGCGGTATCGACACATACCCATGCTCCCCGATCCCCTCAACATCAGCGAAATTACCCCGCTGATGTCGGTGAATACGGGCAGAGTATGGGTTCTTCCAAGCCCTCTCGATCTCAGTGTGGAGATCAGGAAGGAATGGAAGGCTCACCAGAGCTGGTGGCCTATGTTCAGGGAGAAAACGATCGTCAAGCCTGCCGCGAGCGATCTCTCCCCGAGCGCGCTGCCATGGCAACTGAAGTTTGTCGGCGGCGCGCCCCATAACGTCCACCAGCTAAGCATACACAGGGCAGGATGGCGAGCCTCTGGATCTAATTCATCCTCATCAGCCATCTCTTGCCCGTCCTGAAGAGCACTTGCTGCAGTACCAGTAGCAGAATCGTCTCCATCCACCTGCAGCTCGCTCTCGCCAGTCGATGACGCGTCTGAGAGGTTTACACACCTCTCAAGACTGTCAACGAGCTCCAACTGGGAGCCCCATGAAGCGAGTCGCCGCTCTGCCTCGGCACCCGAACCACGAGGTCCAGATGCTGAGCTCTCTTCCCTCGAGAAGAGAGCCAGACGAGAACGGAGCGTTCTCAGAGAAACACTCACAGTTTGCACAGGATCGACGCTCCCTCGAGAGCGTCCCGTGCGTGCTCTTCACCCAGACAGAAAACGCACATTTCATGTGTGTCACCCGGCGACAAAAACCTTGGGCACGGGTCAACACATTTAAGGAAATTATTTACCTTTTGTGTGTGCTTCATTTTCTCTCTTAACTGCCGTTAACTCGCTTGACGTTAAACCAGACAAAACAGTCCCTGAAGACGAAAAGATATTGTCATGTTTGCAAGGCGCCCATATACATCCAGGTCGCGCGTTAATCATTCACGCTAATGATTCACGGGCTGTCGCCGGTCAACATGATTGCCGTGAGTTGATATTGATTTCAGACACCTGTCACGCCTGAGGGGTCATCGACAGGGGTGACCCACATACCACCCACGATCATCGACAGGGGTGGGTGTTGTGAGGTTTTCGCGTGCAGCCATCATAGGCAGCCGTGCACGAGCGCAAAACCTCACAACACCCTCCCCCTGTCGGTGATTGGTCGGAACACTATTTGTTTTGGTTTTGAGTGGTTGGTGAAACCAGTTGTTTTTGTGTGCAGATCTCAGAGCCTAGGCTCCCTACAGAGACGCGTTTTTTTGACGGCATGCTTATGGGGCGGCCAGCTAGCGGATCGTTAGGAAAGATTAGATGAATGTGATCATTTATGTTTGGGCCTGAAATCGCTGATACAACCTTTAAATAGACCCAACATATATAAATGGTAGTTTACACTACTATTCAAAAGTTTGGGTTCAATATATATATATATATATATATATATATATATATATATATATATATATATATATATATATATATATATATATATTATTTTTTTATTTTTTTTACCAACAACATTAGAGTATGTTTGAAGTTTTAGTTTAGTTCCATTGTCCACAAGTGGAAATTTGTCTTTGGCTTGGTTTTACTTACTAGTCATATGGTTGATAGTGCCTCAGAGATGATGATCAGCTAAACTCTGCTACGGTGCAGGACATCAGCATGGAAGGATCTAGGAACACAACAAACCATTTGTCACAGAGCCAACAATATTATTATACAATGACAGGTTTATTAAAAGCAATGAAGCTACAGCAGAGGTGAAATGCAGAAAAGAGAAAGAATATACAGAAAATTATTTCTTAATTAGGCTAACAGAATTTATGTTTTTAGGTTTACTTTTTAATTGTGTTGTGTTCAAAACCCTATAACACTTGTGGTGTTCCCGGTCAAAAATGACTGGCCTATACAAAATAGCTTATAAATAACTTGTTATGCTATATTATCACCCAATATTGGATTCTATCTTTTTGTCAACTTGTTTTCTTTCAATTAGGACTGGTTTTATATTTCTAATTTGCATCTGATTAATTGTAGGCCTCATTTATCTGAGAGTAGGCATTTATGAATAATTTTGGAAATATTAAGTAAAATATGAACATTATGTTCATGTACACATATGCATGTGTGCTTGCAAACATCGAGCCCTTGGACCTGTGCATGTGTCGATACATGCATACACACGCTACCCAAATGCATACACAGGCTATACCCAAACACACACACACACACACACACACACACACACACACACACACACACACACACACACACACACACACACACACACACACACACACACACACGTTAAAACACACAAACTATTTTGAGTATTACACACATTCTTTTTCACAGAGAGAAACTTGATCCTACCCTGAACTGCATCTAATATTAATTCATCCATCTGACATTGATACACACACAAAACAAATCAAACTTACATTAACATTAAAGTAGACTAGTTTGATCAACAGTGCAATTTTTTTCATAAATGCCTACTCTCAGTTAAATGAGGCCTACGACTAATCAGATGCAAATAGATATTTAAAACCAGTCCTAATTGAAAGAGAACAAGTTGACAAAAATATTGAATCCAAAATTGGGTGATAATATAGCATAACAAGTGATTTAGGCTAACTTACAGCTTCCTCACTCACTTGTTTCCCACTTCTCTGGCAGCAGCTTTCTTCAGAAATGTTGAAGTCGTGGAGCTTCCCTCTGTTGTAACATTAGAGGGATTATTTTGTTGCTGCTGAAATCACAGAACAATTTTTATCAATATTTGTTAACCATTGAGCTAGTTTTAAGCTAATTTTAGCACTCCATGTAAGTGACGTCACCGATTAACAATAAGTTGCGTTTATGTTTAATTAATTAGCTCACTTCCAAGCAAAATCTTTACAAAACTATCAAAACCTCTCATCTACACATAAAATGTGATTAAAGGCCCAAACTTTCATAAACAAAAGCTCAAGCTAACTTATAAAGTTAGCCTAACGTTTAACAGCGACCTCTTCTGAAAACGGTTGAGATGCTAATGGACTTTTTCGAAGACACTAAACCATTTCTATAAAGTAAATATTCAACAGAAGCGTGTCAATTACAAGTAAGAGAAGTGTCAAGAAAAGTTATGTGTATTATTTGTGTGATTTTTTTTTTTTTTTTTTTTTTTTAGGCTAAACTCATCTGAAAGCAGTGAAAACAACAGCGAGAGACGGGGTTTTGCTGACAGTTGCAGTAGCCTAGTGCAGTCCCCATGGCAACTCATCTCCGCTCCAGTGTTTGAAGGCGACTCGGAATGTTCACGCGGACGCACATTAAAACGCGTCAAAGTCACACAGCATTTACAAACATAAACATCTAGAATTAGAACCTTACTTGAATAAAAATCTCATTATTACATCATGGATTTAAAACTCAATTTGAAGTTCTATTACCCATTCATAGGAGCAAATTACCACTCCTGCACGTGATAGTGGGACAATTGTGGCTTTTTTTTATAATTAAAAAAAAATTTTTTGTTGTTTTTACGAACACTCAAGCCCCATATTTCATTTGAACGCGTGCTAAAAATGCTCATTGGCAGTATTTTTTATACCACCAACACTTTGCTTTTGATATTGCTACAGCTATAGGTCAGTTTCACCATTTTTTAATTCTGTGCTTTCAGATTCTTTTGAACTGTAACAATAAATTAAAACAAATGTATAAATTAAAGATGCCCTGTAAGCGCTCAGAAACACGTGGACCGACCATCGGCTTGCCACTGGTGTGCCGACGGTGGCCCAGCAGCGGAAAAACGCTGGTGGCGTGCCACCCAAAAAACGCTGGCAGACCGACGGGGTTTTCAGATTGGTCAGGTTGCCGATGGTGTGCCGCCGGAGGTCCGACCGTGTCAAGCCGCTGACTTTGTGCCGCCCAAAAAACGCTGGTGGACCGCCAGGTCATTGTTAACTGGCAATAATTAACATTGTTAGCATTGTTAATTAACGCAATTGTTAGCGTTAATTAACGCGTTTATTGCAACTTTTTCATATTTTTTCCATCAACAAGACTAACGAATGGCTCGACACAACCCGTACTGGGGATAAGACTAGACAGGGCTTTCTTCTTTGTAGACCAGAGTTCTCAAGTGCCAGGGGTTTGCTATTTTCCTTTTTTCCGAACTGTAAAGTCAAGTTTTTTTTTATTTATTTTTTTATCATGAACCACGCTGTGTTTTATTCATAGTGACTATATAATGCATTTTCCTTCAAATAATCTAAATGTTGACTTTCAAAAGTAGGCGCGTCAGAAGGCTATATTCACTCTATTTTGGTTCATTTTTGGTGTGCGCCAGAAAGATGTTCAAGGAGACTGAGACGCGCTAAAGCAGCGCATCATGTTGTTTTCTTTATTTTTCAAAGGCATGACAGTTTGTAGTCATTTTGAATGTACACAAATAAAAATATAAATTTTACTGTTTCGAATGACAGAGTATTAAACGACAGAATATTAAGTTATTTCCCCTGCTGAGCAACAAATCCAAGTGATAGCGCCGGCGCATCGCTCGCTCACACAACATCTAGGCTATTATCAGTTCAGTTCTGGCATTGCTAACTTGACATCACAGCCTGTTCATTATTAAAATAAAACACAGTCAACTAAATATATAAAAAGTTATTCTGCTTAATTTAATTGGTCTTTTGTACAATATAAAGGCTGTGCCGCACAGTCGTACTTGCTGTTATTCCAAACTCATTTCCCTTGCTGTGAAGATGATGATTTAGCCTACGTGTATATTGGGACTCGACTGAAGTATGAAGCCTTCTTTACATTACTAGTTAGCATCCAAATGTTACATTGCAAATATGGAAACTTTGGACCGAATGAGAGATGCGCGAAACCAATGTCCGTACAGTTTCAGTTTCGATTCAAATAAATTTGTTTAGGCTTGGCGTTTAAAATAGGCTAAATGTTGTTTATAATAAAGGACACAATAGGCTATTATTATAAGCTATTAGGTTATATTTTTATTATACGTGGCTACTTATTTTTCATTCTTGTTGTTTTCTGAATACCATTCATTTAAGGATTTGACATAGGCTACAGTAAGGGGAAGTAAAATACGCATAGACATAGCCTATATGTTATTAATAGTGTTTATAATGTTAATGTTGTATTTTATTTCCGGTCTTTTACACTATTTCTGACTAGGCTAATAATAAAATGCGCACATCTTTGAGATATAAATTAATACATTTTAATAAAACACAAGGCCTACATCATAAAACTCAGAAGAGTATGTATTTTAATATCTCTGTTGTTCTCTGTTCTCTGGTTGTTAAAGGAACACTCCACCGTTTTTTTAAATAGGGCTTATTCACCTTCTTTCCTACATTTAGGTAGGTGGGCAAATGCATTTTTGTCTCAGTGCATGCATTGTTTTAGTTTGACAGGGTCGGCGCTAGCTTAGCTTAGCATAATGAATGGAATCCTTTGTTGCCAGCTAGCATGTCCTGAGTAAAAGTGATATAAATTTTTTTTAAAACCCACCTAATTACTTCTTGTGGCCTGCGTATTCACAACAAGTACAAATAGCGATGCAGATTAACACTAGACGATTTCCTATGCAGATATTGACTTGGGACTATATTAGGGGGAAGCACAGGTGAAGCACTGCTACTTGGGCGCAGAGATATCACGCCCAAGTAGCAGTGCTTCGCCTGTGCTTCCCCCTAATATAGTCCTTAATATATAAGTCAATATCTGCCTAGGAAATCGCCTAGTGTTAATCTGCATCACTATTTGTACTTGTTGTGAATACGCAGGCCACAAGAAGTAATTAGGTGGGTTTTTTAAATTTTTTATATCACTTTTACTCAGGACATGCTAGCTGGCAACAAAGGATTCCATTCATTGTGCTAAGCTAAGCTAGCGCCGACCCTGTCAAACTAAAACAATGCATGCACTGAGACAAAAATGCATTTGCCCACCTATCTAAATGTAGGAAAGAAAGTGAATAAGTCCTATTTCAAAAAACGGTGGAGTGTTCCTTTAAGTCAGTCTGAATGACAGTTCATGCGTTTAGGCTTATTATATAGTCAATGCATTATTCTTTTCTTTTTGTATTAGTGTTAAAAATATTTAATTTACAACTAATTATATTGATTTATATCTTTTTTTTTTTTTTTTATAAAAAATTATTACTGGGCGAGGGCGACCATGGTAGCGTAGGTGAATTTATATCTACACAGAAGAAAGCCCTGTCTAGTCTATTCCCCAGTACGGGTTGTGTCGAACCATTCGTTAGTTTGATGAAAAAAAGATGAAATGTTGTTGCAATAAACGCGTTAAGAATCCGCACAACGGAGGACTCTTATTCTGCAGTGCAGAACTGAGGAAGAACTGATGACGGGACAGTTTGATCTTCGGCTGACAAATCAGAGGAAAGGGGCGTTTCATTCCCGCCCACGTGTAGAAATCGAATATTCAAGTTGTTGAATATTCTACCTCAGAACGAAAAACGAAAAATCAAGCTGAATTCTTGTTTTTCTTTTTTTGGAAAAAAAATGAAAAATCGAAAAAGGAACTGTTTTCTACGGTGGCCGAGAGAGCTCAACGCGCTGCAACTGAAGAAAACACATGCAAATAGAAAAAACACCCGCAAATTAAGAAAACATCTTCATCAGTTTCACAACACATGTTTGCTCCAAATACTCACAACACAACCAAATACAGAAACGCGCTGCAAAAGTTCACAACACAACCAAATACAGAAACGCGCTGCAAAAGTTCACAACACAACCAAATACAGAAACGCGCTGCAAATAGGACAGAACACAACGGAAATGTTTCCGGGGAACCCAATAAGTGACGGACGGACGGCTGGGACATGGTTATCTCGTGAGCTTTACCTATGCCCTACTCTCTTAAAAGGGCAGACGGCAGAGCCCTTGAATTGGGCACTTTGGAGGGAGCGGGGCACTTGTGTGCCATTATGTTGATGAAGGGAGCAACGAAAGACAACGTAATTTCCTCATTATTTTCACCTGGGATGTTCCCATGACCACGCAGCGCGTGTCCATCAGCTGAATAGCTGTTCTTACCAGAAATATAGTATTATTGCTGTTAACATAACTGTTGCAAATAAATATACATTTTATACAACAAAGTTTTTAAAATATGCGTTATATCTGTGTGTGAGTGTCTCAACTTTAAAACTTGCCGTCTCATATTTGGACCCTAGCTGCATTCTAACATTTCTTATGAAACTTATTTTAACATAACATGATAAAATGTGTACAATGTAACTGATGTATAGATTAATGTCTTTCCCTCTTTCTCTCTATCTTTTTTTATTTATTTATTTATTTTCGTCTTCAGCTCATTGTTCTTTTTAGTATTCGTATGACATTGAACCGTCTATGCATTGAACATATTGTAAATACATTTTGTATATTGTATACAAAGTTGTATGTCATAAACGTGTCATCTCTTTTTTTTGCAAAAAAAATTTATAATAATAAAAGTAGACAGCTGTAAGCACGTCCCAGCCGGGTCCGTCACTTATTGGGTTCCCCGGAAACATTTCCGTTGTGTTCTGTCCTATTTGCAGCGCGTTTCTGTATTTGTTTGTGTTGTGAACTTTTGCAGCGCGTTTCTGTATTTGGTTGTGTTGTGAGTATTTGGAGCACACATGTTTTGTGAAACTGATGAAGATGTTTTCTTAATTTGCAGGTGTTTTTCTATTTGCATGTGTTTTCTTCAGTTGCAGCGCGTTGAGCTCTCTCGGCCACCGTAGTTTTCTCATTTTTCTACGTTCAATATTAAATAAAAAACGACTGAACGAATGATACACGGATTGTTTTCATTTCTCGCTATTCCATTCCAAACAGGAAATGAAATGATCAAAAAGTACACGGACCTTTCTTAAATGAGTAAGTTAAACTGCATTCCATAAATGCGACTGAAAACGTAATTGATAAGACAATTGAATGCAAGAGTCAAAACATTAATGCCACGATTTTAACATGCATAAATAGGAATACGTACAAATGTGTACGTCGGTAGAGTTATTCATATGTAAATAATTTACATTTTTGTGCTGTCAATACGTAAATATCATACGTTTTAGTGCTGTAAATACGTCAGTATTATACGTTTCTGTACGTGTGATAGAACTACACTTTACGTAAAAGCACACACGTATTCTCATGAGATCACCCACTTTACCACTTTGAGAACAGAGTAAAAAAAAGCCTTTATAGATTACCCCACAAAAAAAAGTATTACCTTTAAACCTTTTTATTTCAGAATTGATCTCATTCAATTGTGTCTATTTCTCTCCAATTTAATCAATTAATCTGTCTTTCACAAATGGATAGTCTAACAGAACAACAGATTTTCAACATCAGCAAAGAGTGCTTGATAGATTGATATATTCTTAATATTTTTTGACAATAACTCATGACAAAATATATTTTAGTTTGCAGCTCATGTTACAAAAATAGAAACATCTCCAAGACCACCTGACGTATAACATTTTTAATAGTTTATGTATTTAAATTACAAGCAAACATAACATTTTTGGGTTCATTTATCATCTTTGAAATATATACATTGAATTCACAGGCACAGGCTTAACATTTTACAGTATCATCTCTCAAATAAGTTTCACCCATATCGTTTCAATTAGTATTTCATTTAAGACCTATAACGGCTTCACAAATAAAAATTACAACAATTAATTCTTGCAGAACTATGAAAAATCCAAATAGACATTTATATCTACACACGGTGTGGACAAACACCCTCACACGCACTAATGTCACACAAGATCAAATAGCAACATAGGAATTTATTTTATGCATTAAAATAACTATGCATAACAGTTAACTATACATTCAGTTCTTCTGTGGCTGGATTTAATGGTATGTGTAAAATCCTCTTTTTGCAGCAGTTCAAAGCAAAATACCCACCCACTGGGCGAGGGTATCCTATAAGGATGATACAATACAACAGTCACCTCTGTGTTAGCTTGGTTTAAACAGTTGGCGCCCTTGACAAATCTCTCTGCAGACTAAATGTGCTTTTAGTGTATTTTTTACAATCCTATCACACCATGTCCAGTGCAAATAATTTCCCCTAATTTCCCCAAGCTGGGGCCACTGCAGCAGCCGCTGGGTTAAGTGCCTTGCTTAAGGGCACAGTATCTGCAGTAATCAAGCCAGTTTTCCTTCTAATTATCACCTCCATTACTGTAGCTGTATCACTGTATTACTGTAGACCTACATTAAAGTCAGGTCCAAGTAGGTAAATTATATTTGATTTATAGGTTTTGTTCACTAAGTATTTTTTTTTATTCTTTGCATATGCACATAAGAAAAGCCCCAGAAAGAGTTTTTGCACAATTTCAAGACTTTGTCCACTGCATGTCATAAGCGGCAAAAAATACTGACAATAATTAACACTGTCAGATAAAGGCTACGGTCTCATTAAACTGCACCAGTTATTCATACTCGTCGTTGCTAGAGCAATGGGAGTTCAGTTCATACATACTTAATGGCGCAAGAATAATTCAGCAAGGTGTGAATGAAAGCTCACCCCAGAGACCTGGCCAACCTATTATTTTTTACAATAAATACCAACACAGGTAGCATTATAAAAATATAATTGTCATATATTTACATTTTATTTATTAAGCTCAGATTGCTTAGATTGGGTACTCTGGGTTCGAGCAAAAATTCCGAGCTTGGAGCCCTCCCCTGGACTGCACGCCAAATACGCATAATCTTTACTCGGTTTAATTTGATGTAAGTGTGAACTTGTGAAAAGCCCCTTTAAATCCTACCAAAGGTAGAAATACACTGTATGACTTTTGCCCCTGTTTACAGTCTGGACAAGTCGAAGCTTGAAGTCAGGAGACAATCAGCAGATTTTGGAGCCTCAAATATCCTGTCGGATACTCAAGGAACTTCAAAATGTAATTTAAGTGCCTCAAAGCTCTTTCTCCTAGTAGGGTTACTGGAGGAGCATTGACATACTTTGAGGTTCTTGCTGGAACTTATGGGATCCTTTAAGCACTTTGTATTTAGTTCAGAGGTTCTGGAGTCACCTTTTCATTACCATGAGACCTCGAAGTGCTTTGGGGGAAAGTAGAGGAACTTGAATGCGATAAAAGGGTTATTGGAAGATCTTTTAACATTTAAGTGGTTCCTGGAAGATCTCTTATGTTAAAGCCAGCATCTGGAGGAACCCAATGGTTCTGTGAGGCCAGAATGAGAATATTATTATCCTATTATTATTATTATAGGCTACTTAAGTTTGATTCAGTATAGTACATACCCAGGTGGAAAAAAAAGACGTACTATTAAAAATGTACTTGAGTGTGTTTTTAGTAGGCCTACAATACAAATATACTTTAATGCATTTTTAATACATTTAACAGTAGCCTACGTCTTTTTCACCTGTAGCTTACATTTATTTAGTATCTATAGGCCTATTTTGTTGATTAATTTAAACCTTAAACAACAACACTAAATTATAATAATATTAATAAGAAGAATTCATTAATTATTATTGAATAAATAATAGTAATAAAATAATAATTTTTACCTACTTCTTCATAAATTATTATTTGAAGAAGAAGAACTAGGAGGAGAAAAGTTTTATTCTGTCACGAAACTGCTGCTATTCCTCTGCTGTCGTCGCTTCAGTGATCCTCGCGCTGCTCGCGCGCAACAAAGCTCAGCTGATCGACGTCATCGGGTAACGGCTCCGTCCTCTCATCAAAGCTTCCGCCGTTTGATCGGCTCTCCGTTACAAGGTTTGTAAACTCGCCAAATAAATATAAATACAGAGTCTACTCACTATAATATATTCAAACACACATATAAACTAAATTGATTATACATTACTACTTTTTTACAGTGTTTACCACTCGTTTATTGCACAGTATCTGGTATGAAGGTTTTAGCCGCGATGCTAACTACGTTGATCTAACGTAAGTTAATGAACAAATGGAAATTATTGACTTATTGTCTTAGATTGATTTAGTCATTCAATTCAACATATTCTGTAAAACTGTGTCTTCAAATTGCTGAGATAGCCTAACTAATGTAGCTGATTCCTGCTGTCGTCATTGGCGTTTGTTATAAATAACAAAAGCAGGTTAATATAGTTTGGTCTGTTTTTGTTTAGCCTAACTTTACTTACTACAGGTGCCCTCATTCTCTCAAATACCATTTTAAAGCCATTTACTGGTCAATAAATATTATGTTGTGAATAATCAGCTTTGTTCTTTTGTTTCCCCAGAACAACCAGTACATTTCTAAAATAATCTGAACATTTCAGAGGCAACATTGAATTACAGTGAGTTACCTATACACCACATGCAAGTACTTTATTACTATGAACTTTCTCTGTGTGAAATTGTATTGTTTGACTGTGTACTTTTTTAATAAGTTATTCTCTGAAAATCTTCCCTCATGCTCTCAAATCTCATTCATGTTACTCAGAAAAATAATATCACAGGTTTGGAGCTAATAATGCTATGCATTTTTTATAGGCTATACCTTAATCATATGCATTTGAATATAAGACATTTGAACCCTGAATTATAACTTAAAGTTTAGTCTTTTTTGACAAAAAAAAGGAAAAAGCTATTATATGACTTAAGAAGACTTACAACACAACCCATAACACATGAGTTGTGAACTCATTGACTATTTTTAGGATCTTTTCTGGGACATTTTTGGAGCTTAACCATTTTTACATAAATTGTTGCATTGAATTGAGCTAGACAAGTGTACATAAGAATAGTTTGAATGAATTACAAAAAAAATGTATGCTTGTGTTTCATGCAGTGATATTGAATGGTGACGGGTTGCATTATGCCTGAGATCTGCTTCCGGGTTCCACAGACAGAAAGTCAAACAGGTTTGGAACGTCACAAGGCTGAGGAAATTATTTAATAACTTTAATAACCTTACTAACAGTACATTTTGTACTTTGCAGGGATCTCGGTAAGCTGAAATACAAGTTTGATCAAGAATAAAAATCCTCCTGTAGACCTGAAAATCACTGAAGTGCCTGGACCATCCACCAGAAAAGAGGAAAAGCAAACAGAAAATGAAGCTGATGCACCTTTTCACTTTTCTAACTCGTTAAGAACCTCACGTGTCCCTTGTGAAGATTTTATAATTGATTGCATTTTATGTTGCAGCGAGTAAAGGTGCATCACATTTGTGAATTTCGTGAAATTACACAGGCAAAAAGGTCCATTGACCGTTGTCAGCAGTGTAGCGATGTAATGTATGAAGCACCACACAAAATTGCTGATCGTGTGGATTCTTATTGAAATGACTGAATTCACCAGTGAACATTCACAGAACAACAGATCATTTTACTGCACCTTAACTCTGTTAAAATGGAAAATGTTTTCTGCTTGTTGTGACATAAGGAATACTGTTTCCGGGTCGAAGCCTCTACTTCTACTTTCTCTATCTTGTTTCTAGATATTGAGAATACTCAACAACCATTTATGGGAACTGTTGATTCAAGTCACACATTTAAGCTTTTCAAAAGGCATAGTGTACATTTCAGTCTCTAGTCTCACGGACTCCAGACTTCAACATTTTATGATTCAAAATAGCTGAATAACTAACCATCTGAGATTTCGGAATAGAGATAAAGGTTAGGATCCTAATTTTCAGGAATATTACAGCACAATGAGTGTATATTAGCACTGTTTGTTGTTTGTTTTTGGCATCTGATAGAGCTTTTGGACTTGGAAACAGTGACGTCAGACTTAACAAGCGGACTGAAACACGTTTTAAAATTAAGTGAAGATGGACATTTTTAATTAGTCAAAATTTTAATTTTTTACATTGATTTATTACATGGAACATGTGTTTTCCATGCATTTTGTTGAGATGTCTTTTCTTGTGTAGCCTATTGTATACACATGGTTGATTATTCATGTTACTTATGTATTATACTATTTTTTGTGTGTGTGTGTGTATTCATTGATATTAATCTATTACTAGCTTTTTTTTTCAAGTGCATGGAAGTGTATGTATTAAAATGGATCTAAAATATGTAATAAACAATTCTTATTTTGTATTTGGTTCAGTTTGTTTATTATAATAGAAGTTAATGGTGGTAACCATGGTAACAACATGAAATTAATTTAATACAAATAAAATAAAATTGAAATTTGGTTCCTGGAGGCACCCACAGTGGTTCCACACAGTGCCTTATATAAGAGTTCCTCAGGAAACCTGTGTGGTTCCTCAGAGAACCGCCCCTTTTTAAAGGGTGCCTAGAGGATCTACAGACGGTTCCGCCGGTGTGGCAAAGTGAAGAACCCCAAAAGGTTCCTCCAGGCACCTTTTATTTTTACAGTGTAGACAGATTTCACAGAAAATCACGTAGTGTATGATGTGCACAGACTCCAAATTTTTCAGCTTCAGTCTACGATCCCATCCATTAGTAGAAAATCAAACAATTTTTAAATTTTGAGCCAATTTTAGAACACGTTTTTTATTTGTCACGTATCTCCTAGCAACAAGACACATGTTTCTGAGTGAGTTTGTTGTGTTCAGAATAAATTGAAAGTCTATTAGTGTGTGATCCTCAGTTGTGTATGATGCCCAGTTTTTCAGCAAGTGTATGATGTCAACGTCTTAAAATCTGTTCTAATTTTAAAAGTCATGTAGTGTGTTCCACTATGGAGTTTATTTGATTTTCTAGCTGTTACACTGTAAAAATAAAAGGTGCCTGGAGGAACCTTTTGGGGTTCTTCACTTTGCCACACCGGCGGAACCGTCTGTAGATCCTCTAGGCACCCTTTAAAAAGGGGCGGTTCTCTGAGGAACCACACAGGTTTCCTGAGGAACTCTTATATAAGGCACTGTGTGGAACCACTGTGGGTGCCTCCAGGAACCAAATTTCAATTTTATTTTATTTGTATTAAATTAATTTCATGTTGTTACCATGGTTACCACCATTAACTTCTATTATAATAAACAAACTGAACCAAATACAAAATAAGAATTGTTTATTACATATTTTAGATCCATTTTAATACATACACTTCCATGCACTTGAAAAAAAAAGCTAGTAATAGATTAATATCAATGAATACACACACACACACAAAAAATAGTATAATACATAAGTAACATGAATAATCAACCATGTGTATACAATAGGCTACACAAGAAAAGACATCTCAACAAAATGCATGGAAAACACATGTTCCATGTAATAAATCAATGTAAAAAATTAAAATTTTGACTAATTAAAAATGTCCATCTTCACTTAATTTTAAAACGTGTTTCAGTCCGCTTGTTAAGTCTGACGTCACTGTTTCCAAGTCCAAAAGCTCTATCAGATGCCAAAAACAAACAACAAACAGTGCTAATATACACTCATTGTGCTGTAATATTCCTGAAAATTAGGATCCTAACCTTTATCTCTATTCCGAAATCTCAGATGGTTAGTTATTCAGCTATTTTGAATCATAAAATGTTGAAGTCTGGAGTCCGTGAGACTAGAGACTGAAATGTACACTATGCCTTTTGAAAAGCTTAAATGTGTGACTTGAATCAACAGTTCCCATAAATGGTTGTTGAGTATTCTCAATATCTAGAAACAAGATAGAGAAAGTAGAAGTAGAGGCTTCGACCCGGAAACAGTATTCCTTATGTCACAACAAGCAGAAAACATTTTCCATTTTAACAGAGTTAAGGTGCAGTAAAATGATCTGTTGTTCTGTGAATGTTCACTGGTGAATTCAGTCATTTCAATAAGAATCCACACGATCAGCAATTTTGTGTGGTGCTTCATACATTACATCGCTACACTGCTGACAACGGTCAATGGACCTTTTTGCCTGTGTAATTTCACGAAATTCACAAATGTGATGCACCTTTACTCGCTGCAACATAAAATGCAATCAATTATAAAATCTTCACAAGGGACACGTGAGGTTCTTAACGAGTTAGAAAAGTGAAAAGGTGCATCAGCTTCATTTTCTGTTTGCTTTTCCTCTTTTCTGGTGGATGGTCCAGGCACTTCAGTGATTTTCAGGTCTACAGGAGGATTTTTATTCTTGATCAAACTTGTATTTCAGCTTACCGAGATCCCTGCAAAGTACAAAATGTACTGTTAGTAAGGTTATTAAAGTTATTAAATAATTTCCTCAGCCTTGTGACGTTCCAAACCTGTTTGACTTTCTGTCTGTGGAACCCGGAAGCAGATCTCAGGCATAATGCAACCCGTCACCATTCAATATCACTGCATGAAACACAAGCATACATTTTTTTTGTAATTCATTCAAACTATTCTTATGTACACTTGTCTAGCTCAATTCAATGCAACAATTTATGTAAAAATGGTTAAGCTCCAAAAATGTCCCAGAAAAGATCCTAAAAATAGTCAATGAGTTCACAACTCATGTGTTATGGGTTGTGTTGTAAGTCTTCTTAAGTCATATAATAGCTTTTTCCTTTTTTTTGTCAAAAAAGACTAAACTTTAAGTTATAATTCAGGGTTCAAATGTCTTATATTCAAATGCATATGATTAAGGTATAGCCTATAAAAAATGCATAGCATTATTAGCTCCAAACCTGTGATATTATTTTTCTGAGTAACATGAATGAGATTTGAGAGCATGAGGGAAGATTTTCAGAGAATAACTTATTAAAAAAGTACACAGTCAAACAATACAATTTCACACAGAGAAAGTTCATAGTAATAAAGTACTTGCATGTGGTGTATAGGTAACTCACTGTAATTCAATGTTGCCTCTGAAATGTTCAGATTATTTTAGAAATGTACTGGTTGTTCTGGGGAAACAAAAGAACAAAGCTGATTATTCACAACATAATATTTATTGACCAGTAAATGGCTTTAAAATGGTATTTGAGAGAATGAGGGCACCTGTAGTAAGTAAAGTTAGGCTAAACAAAAACAGACCAAACTATATTAACCTGCTTTTGTTATTTATAACAAACGCCAATGACGACAGCAGGAATCAGCTACATTAGTTAGGCTATCTCAGCAATTTGAAGACACAGTTTTACAGAATATGTTGAATTGAATGACTAAATCAATCTAAGACAATAAGTCAATAATTTCCATTTGTTCATTAACTTACGTTAGATCAACGTAGTTAGCATCGCGGCTAAAACCTTCATACCAGATACTGTGCAATAAACGAGTGGTAAACACTGTAAAAAAGTAGTAATGTATAATCAATTTAGTTTATATGTGTGTTTGAATATATTATAGTGAGTAGACTCTGTATTTATATTTATTTGGCGAGTTTACAAACCTTGTAACGGAGAGCCGATCAAACGGCGGAAGCTTTGATGAGAGGACGGAGCCGTTACCCGATGACGTCGATCAGCTGAGCTTTGTTGCGCGCGAGCAGCGCGAGGATCACTGAAGCGACGACAGCAGAGGAATAGCAGCAGTTTCGTGACAGAATAAAACTTTTCTCCTCCTAGTTCTTCTTCTTCAAATAATAATTTATGAAGAAGTAGGTAAAAATTATTATTTTATTACTATTATTTATTCAATAATAATGAATGAATTCTTCTTATTAATATTATTATAATTTAGTGTTGTTGTTTAAGGTTTAAATTAATCAACAAAATAGGCCTATAGATACTAAATAAATGTAAGCTACAGGTGAAAAAGACGTAGGCTACTGTTAAATGTATTAAAAATGCATTAAAGTATATTTGTATTGTAGGCCTACTAAAAACACACTCAAGTACATTTTTAATAGTACGTCTTTTTTCACCTGGGTATGTACTATACTGAATCATAATAGGATAATAATATTCTCATTCTGGCCTCACAGAACCATTGGGTTCCTCCAGATGCTGGCTTTAACATAAGAGATCTTCCAGGAACCACTTAAATGTTAAAAGATCTTCCAATAACCCTTTTATCGCACTCAAGTTCCTCTATTTTCCCCCAAAGCACTTCGAGGTCTCATGGTAATGAAAAGGTGACTCCAGAACCTCTGAACTAAATACAAAGTGCTTAAAGGATCCCATAAGTTCCAGCAAGAACCTCAAAGAATGTCAATGCTCCTCCAGTAACCCTACTATAGGAGAAAGAGCTTTGAGGCACTTAAATTACATTTTGAAGTTCCTTGAGTATCCGACAGAATATTTGAGGCTCCTTTAGTTTTTACAGTGTAGGTAAACTTTTTTTCTTGAAAAATGGAACAGAGTTTCTATTTAACATCTTATACTTCCTGTATTTATGTCATCTCTTCCATGCAACACAGTTTTTTCGAAAGAGATGGTTTTAAGTGTCATTTTCAATAAGATGGAGAGGACTAAATGACAGCCGTGGGTGAGATAAAAATGATAAACCGCATCACCAGGATGGGAGACTGTTATACTGCTTTCATATGCAAATATGTGTTTATAAAAAATATGATATTCTAAAAGAGAAAATAGAATGGTGAAATCTTGGGTGCTTCCTTAGGATTGCTGGATGGCATTGCCCTTCACAATACGGCCAATTAGAGGCAGGGCTCTGAGTTCCGCACGGAAGCTGTGATTGAGCCAACAGTATATAAAGGGGTTATAGCAGGTAGAGCTCATGGCCAACCAGTGGAAAGTAAAGTACAAGGCATTATTAGCCTGGATCATTTTACTTGACAGCAGCACAACGTAACAGTTTAGAGGAAACCAGCAGACAGCAAACACAGCCACCACTGCGATCAGCATTTTCAAAGTCGTCTTCTTCCTCCTGCGATGAGCGGCCGATTGAGCCAGTGTGACATCACCGACGGCATTCCGGAACCAAACCTTCTTGGCCACCACGAGGTATGATAAGGAAATAATCGCTAAAGGCAACACGTAGAGGAGGACAAAGGAGGCAAGATCCAGATATTTCCAGAAGAGATCGGAGGGATGAGGGAAGCTGGGCAGACATACCATCCGTACTCTGTTATTGCTAAAAGAGTCAAGAAGAGAAATCTTTCAAATGGATAGTTCACTCACAAAATGAAAATTCTATCATCAATTACTCGCCCTCATTTTCTGCAAAACCCAAAAGATTTGGCTTAATCTTCTAAAAAGCCTGGTTTCTCCTAAGTTTATTTTATTTTATTTTTTTATCCTGTCACCTGATGAAGTTACAGTTCCTTGCAACTGTAGTCTTCGGCTTGCTTAGTTGGGGACACTTAATATTCAGCAATATTATTGACTTGACTGCACTGAAAAAAATCTGTATTGTATAAAGCGCTATATAAATAAAGGGGACTTGACTTGACTTAAAACACTGAGAGGTTTTTGTCCAAAGTCTTGTGAAGAGATATGATCACTTTATATGATTAACAGATTTAATTTAGGCTTTTATTTACATCTAAACATTGATCAACATAAATAAACAAGGCACACTGGTAAACATGGAAGCTCAAACATACATGTGTGATGCACAAGAACCACTGAGGTTTGTTCTAGCATATGATGCACAAGCTTCTGTGTTTGTCAAATCTGATGTGTGCTATGTCCAAGACCTGGATTAAACAGCTTGATTTATATGGATTCGTTTTACGAAGCCTTTGTGACCTTCATGACCTTTCAGATCTTTTAAGTTTTGGTTACCTGCACATTCAATAGAGGGACAGAAACCTCTCAGGTTTCGTTAAATATATCTTAATTTGTGTTTCGAAGTTTAACCAAAGTCTTATGTGTTTGAAATGACAGAGTGAGTAAATGATGTCAGAATTTTCATTTTTGGGTGAACTAACCTTATAACATCACACTATTGTTAATGAAGAAAAGCCTATTATTTTTTCATTGTTTTAAGCAATTTCATGTAAAATAATTAATTAACCATGATAAACTAAATTGCATTTTTCAAGCTCATAACTAAAACTCATACAGTACAATCAAGGATGACAGATCAAATACAATGAGAGGCTTCACTGGGCAAAAAAAACGTATCTCTCTGAAGCACTTATCTCTCTATTCAGGCATGACTTTGAATGCAGATTTTTTATATTTTTAAATTTAACAGTGATTTCTTGTGCCCCTGCACTGTAAAAATGTTTTCACCATGACATTATAACATTCTTATTATTTCATCTAATTAAATTGTCACAAAGTAATTTTTACTTGATTTTCAAAATAAATAAGAAAGATTAGGAGAAAATTCATACATAAATTCAAAGCGCAGCAGTTTCTGGTAGATGGCATGAGGTAGAGAGAAGCAGGACCCCATCAGCCAGATGACACCGATCCAGGCTACGCCCTGAAGCCGAGACATCCGCTGTTTCATTGGATGCATCACCACCTGATGGACAGCAACAATCCCCAATCATGACTGCACATTGGTATTCACTGATTCACTAAGTTTTGATAAGAGGTGTGAAAAAGCTATTCACTCTAAAGGTTTCATTGATAATATTTTACAAAAGGCTGTTTGTGAGAACATTTACCTGGTGTCTATCAATGGCGATGGCAACCAGTGTAAGAACAGAGACATGGACAGAACAATACTGTGCAAAGCGGCTCACATGGCACATCACTTTCCCGAACACCCATGTACTGTAAACAAACCGAACCTGAGAGATCCAGATACATGAAAGAATTAAAAAGCATGCATGCACATGTTCACCCCCACCCAATCACAGAGAGATGAATCATGCACATTCTCTAGTCTTTGCTAAACAATTAACAATGTTATAGAGACAACACACCAAAACTCTAGAGGAATTATGCAGCATTATCCTACTCTTTTGCAAACGCTCTGTTTTGTTTGGAGACACCACCACCAAACACCAGTACATTATTAAACTGCTTCAGCTATTAATTGGCTCAGTGACAAATAAAGATGTCCAAGAAGATAACAGTGAGAAATCTTTTATAAATCCTGTTTTAAACCCATGTGTCAAGTTCTTAAACATTCTTATTCATGTTGGATGTATAATTTTAAGAACATTATTGTTTGTTTGCTTTTACAAATATTATGACTTCATGTGTCTAAAATTGTCAAGTGCTGTAAGAATAAAGTATTACATACTTAATAATTATTCACGAGTGTACAACAAACATTTTCAAAAATATTTTTTACATTTATTTTTAAAGTAATTAATATCAACTCCAAAAGACAAAAAACTGTCACAAAGGTGTAATATTTAATTGTTTTCTTGTCACATGATAAATAATGGCTTTTGTTGGTAAGCCCACACATAGATTTGGCAAAAACATATTAAGAAAAAATAATAAATAACCAACTTAGGCTATAGGCTACTAAGATTTCAAGAATTTCAGCCTTTATATTTTCCAATCTAAGGACAGTTACACATTCAATTTATGTTTTCTTTTTTGAGCGAATTGTATTGTTTAATGCATTTTTAATAGCTAAATCCAAGATTAGGACTATGAGCGATTGACCTGTTACAAAATTGCCAAGATTTTGAACTGCATAAAAAGGAACGAATAGCCTAATAATTGTATTTTAATAAAATAATATAAACTTACCAGTGTAAAAGGCGTGTTGAGGAGAGTTATAAGGATGTCAGCAATGGCTAAATTCATGATGAACAAACTTGTCACTGAATGCATTCTTTTATTCTTAATAACAACGTGACAAACCACCACGTTTCCGAAAAGCGAGATGACGATAATAACGGAATATGAGACGATGAGAAGCGCTCTAATCGTCGGTCTGTGAGATTCAGACTCGTAATTCGCTCCTCTCTCGTACATCGCGTCCAAAGAGAAATTAAAAAACGTGGAGAAATTCTGAAAGATATAAAACTGCGAGAATACATCCAAGGAGGTGTTTCTGAATGTCATCGTAACGAGATTATCCGGAGCAGGTGCTGTGTCAAAAACACCAAGGCGCAGTTCTGAGTCACTTTTGGACACAGTTCGGTGATGTTTGAGTCAGCCTGCTGCGCGAGCGTCAAGTGAAGCGGATTGGATGAAAGCCAGGGTCAGTGATGCGTCTCAACCCCTGGCATGATTCTAATCACAGTCTTCGCTGCCACTTCACAGACTCACACACACCATCACCACTTCTCAGTAGTAGCCTATGCGCCTCACTGAAGAAGGTCACTTTTAATTGAATTGAAACCCTCAATAAACCCATAAATCAAAAGGGGCTTTTAAAATTAATTTAAACGTATCCAAAAAAGAAATCAATTTAAGGGCTTCTTATTTTTAACAATTTTTAAAGATTTGCACAAGAGATTAACCTCATTCATACACTGATTAAAGTTGGGTTTAGATTTAAACCATCTGCATTTATGAATGAAAAACTTTCCAAAACATTACAATAAATTAATAACAAAATCACACTCTTTATTTTCCAGACATACACCAAACCTAATTTACTTCACCGTGGGTGGGAGCTCAATCCTCCTAGATCTTAACCAATTCTGCACCTCAATCCAAAAGGGTTGCACCATATCACAACAAAAGAAAACGTTCTCTATTTTCAATATTTGTTTCACAAAAAAACACAATTATTCACATCAAAATTAAATTTCAATCTTAAAAATTGATTAGTAGGAAAAATCTCATTTAAAATTTTGACCTCTTAAATTTAAAATTCACCTCCTTTAATGGCTCGTCCCTGCCACTTGTCGCCTGTTGTAAGACTGAAAATACTGGTTGAGGCCTGATTTATGGGACAAAAGGGCCCGGCTGGCTAATTAACATTTGAACTCACACAAGCACATGAACTAACAACAAAGAACTCACACAAGAACATAGTTTAATGCGAATGTTTATCATTGACTGTTATGCTTTTAGAATTTTAATTTGAAATGTCTCAAAGTGAGTGGTACAGATATCTCATATCCAGATAGATAAAATAAAAGGAAATAAGGTTTATAGAAGTTCATAGAAAACTGGTTTAGAGATAAGGCCAGATAAGGCAACCCCCCTTCTGTGGGATAGAAGCCATTTGAGGGTGGTCTCACCCCATCCCCCATATCACCTGGTCAGGAGAGAATAAAGGAAGGTGTTCTGACTCTCTCGGTCTCTTCTTCTTGGCTGGTCACGAATGGAATAGGGAGTTGCTGTCTCTCTCTCTCTCGCTCTCTCTCTCTCTCTCTCTCTCTCTCTCTCTCTCTCTCTCTCTCCCTCTTTCTCTCTCTCTCTCTCTCTCTCTCTCACAGGTCAAGCTGGGTAAGACTATTTGATGTAACCAATGTATAACCATGTTTTAGATATTTGAATTGATTGTGGAATTGATCTCTGATATCTGAAATATTAAATGGTTACATATGATTATTATAACTGATTTTGACATTGTTCATTTAATGGTTAAAGGAATAGTCAAACATTCGTTCACTTTTAGTGAGGCAGATTATTAAAACCTTTCATTTATGGAGTCAGATGAATTAACGAGTGAGTACATGATTAATGTATTGCAAATTTAACCAACCAATACTTTGCATGAGTGAGGACAGAACACGTGACAACCTTCCCCGTGTATTGGCGAACCGGCAGATTGGGCCAATATAGCGGGCCTTACAAAATGGTGACCTCGGACGTGATCTCAAAACAGATCAAAACAGTTTCACGAGAAATGTCCTTTTCAGCAAGTATTTGGGATTTTAAAATCAACAAGAGGTTTGGTCCGTGTACTTTTTGGTCATTTCATTTCCTGTTTGGAATGGAATAACGAGAAATGAAAACCAGCTCGTTTATTCGTTTTTTAGTTTAGTTTAAAAAAAGAAAAATGAGATTTTGGCTCGATTTTTCATTTTTTGTTTGTGGTTTACAAATCGGTTTATGGGTTCAATATTTCATTTGCACACGTGGGCGGCGCTGAAACGGCCCTTTCATCTGATTGGTCAAACCGCTCCGCCTTCAGTAAGCTACGAGCTTTTCTTTCTGTCAGGCAGAATAAGAGTCAGTACGAGTGCGGCACTGACAAATCATAGGCTACACTATAATAAAATGATGTCTGAAACCACCACTCACTGACAATGCACAATATTTGAAGCACACTATGTTGCTGCTCACGTAATTCGTGCTGCAAGCGACCCCATTAATGTGAGCCACAGTATATGACAGATTATTTTAGCATGATATATTTCCCATTGATAAATACAGTGCAAATAGTTACGTCTCTTTGGATAAAAGGGAAGTGGAAATAAAAATCAATAATAGGCTGAACTGTACCTTGATAATATGTCCGTAACATTTACCACTCTCGTCTTTTATTTACATCAGAAGGCCGGTGTAGGCGTGTGTGACGTATACATAATTTTGAAAATTGAATAGAAATAAAGATTATATTTATGAATGTATGCATGTGTAGCCTCAGTTCACATGAAAAGAAAGAGACAGAAAAGAGAGAAACTGCAAGTGAACGTACATTAGTACTGACAAAATTACCAGGTTTGGGATTAATTAAATCATGTCGGTTGAAGAGCACGGCATACCTTTAAAATGTTATTAGTTTTATTATAAAACAAATACAATTTTATTACATACTGAATTGGTCGATGTTTCTCTGAGTTTTCTTTATTATGTTGGCTTGAAAAAGCTAGCATATCAGAAAAAAAGGTACAAAAGCTGTCACTGTGGCGGTACCTTTTCAAAAGGTACACCTTTGTACCTAAAGAGTGCATATAAGTCCCTCAAAGTTATATATTGGTACCAAACGTGTACATATTGGTACCTAAATGGTACATATTAGAACCCTTTTGAAGGGTACTGTCCCAGTGACAGCTTTTGTACCTTTTTTTCTGAGAGTGTATGTTTAAACATTATTATTATGTATTATTATTATGAGAAATTGACTCCGCCTAGAACTTAAATGCATCACCAAACTCAGCTCAGACCTTCACACTGGTCTGACTCGCTAATATCTTTTCTAACTAGTGGTCTGGTCAGACTGACTTCCCCAAAAAAATCCATTGACTTGCCTGCGTTATTATCTGAGCAATGAAGGCAGTAATACTTAATGCTGTCCACTAGAGGGGGCGACAGGATAATACGTCTTTTCTACTCTTTCCCTGTTTGCATCAGTTTAAATGACAAATAAACGCATGAATTTCATTCATAAATAGGCATTATCTGTGTGTGTATGAGAACCAGCTTTACACTTCAAGATCTATCTATCTATCTATCTATCTATCTATCTATCTATCTATCTATCTATCTATCTATCTATCTATCTATCTATCTATCTATCTATCTATCTATCTATCTATTTATCTATCTATCTATCTATCTATCTATCTATCTATCTATCTATCTATCTATCTATCTATCTATCTATCTATCTATCTGTTTGTCTGACGGACTATAACAAACCATCTTTTTTAAACTGTTATTTAAAACGGTGGTCTGCTATATTTCACAAAGGAAGCCCATTTGTGCGGTCGTTGGCGTTATACGAGAAGGTCGACATTCTGAATATGAGCCTACTGTAAAATTAGATGTCTTAAAAATGCGGATTGATCATTGCAGAGTTATTCCAGACGCCTCCCGGTGCTATTCGCATTGGAATTGTGTAATCACAGATTATGAACAGATGTTTTACACAACAAGGATATATTCCCATTGGGTTGTCGGGTTTTCAACTTTAGACATAATTTTTTAACTTTTATAGCTACTGTACAAACTGTGTTAAACTTAGCTAACTCTAATGTAACAGTTATGGGTAGGTCATCTACGCACATGTTACGGACATATTATGGTACAGTTCAGCCTATTATTGATTTTTATTTCCACTTCCCTTTTATCCAAAGAGATATTTGAACTATTTGCACTGTATTTATCAATGGGAAATACATCATGCTAAAATAATCTGTCATTTACTGTGGCTCACATTAATGGAGTCACACTTGCAAGTCGCAGCAGCACGAATTACGTGACCAGCAACATAGTCTGCTTCAAATATTGTGCGTAGTTAACAGTGAGTGGTGGTTTCAGACATTATTTTATTAAAGTGCGTTTGTATTGACTCTTATTCTGCCTGACAGAAAGAAAAGCTCGCTTACTGAAGGCGGAGCGGTTTGATATAGTATGACCAATCAGATGAAAGGGGCGTTTCAGCACCGCCCACGTGTGCAAATGAAATATTGAACCCATAAACCGATTTGTAAACCACAAACGAAAAATGAAAAATCGAGCCAAAATCTAATTTTTCGTTTTTTAAACTAAACTAAAAAACGAATAAACGAGCTGGTTTTCATTTCTCGTTATTCCATTCCAAACAGGAAATGAAATGACCAAAAAGTACACGGACCAGGTTTGAACATCTTCTCTTTCTTCCGCCGCGATGGTAAGTAAACTTATTCTGCCCTTTATAGAAGTGTTGAAGAAATGTTTGCATTGTTTACGGGTCGGAATTAAAGCCCTTTGTTTAGAACGTGATGCGGTAGCCAGATGAAGAATGAAAACCCTTGTGCATTAGATTTTAAAGATCTCCTTATTTTGCCTAAGCAACAGGAAACGAAACAAGTGAGAATAACATCTTCCAAATAATTTATAACTCGATGAAGAGCTGAAAAAGTAAAGCCTAAAAGTTTTAAAATCAGGCGCATGTTTTCCGGCCATTGTTGAAACCAGCAACACGTGAAGAGAATGAGCAAACTAACAGAAAACAGAGAAAGAAAAATCTAAGTTTGTAAACGATCGGAAAACACGTGATTTTATAAATAAAAAGGCAGATCGATGCATTGTTTATGAAAAGAACATTTTGGGAAAACAGGATGATATTATGTAGCCTACAGGCTAAGACTCAAATATTAAGGCTATTGCTAAATGCTATTGGCATGCTGTTTTCAATCAAAACGCTCAAGGCTATGCTAAATGCTAAAGCCATGCTGCGTCCAAGATTAATGCTAAATGCTAAATGCTGGCTGACTGGTAGGCCCAAAAGCCACATTGAAAACATTAATATCCTATACTAAACCTTAACTAATCTTGACAGACTCTATTTTAAACAAAAAGACAAGTCGATGCATTTGTTTAAAAGCAAGTTTGAGAAAAACAGGATGATGTGATACATATTCATGTTTGCAATGATTCTGTTTGGATTTTCAAATTTGAAGTTGTGCTTAACACATTGTGCACATAGAACACAATTTGGTTATTTGTGCTACAACATGCACATTGGCTAATTTAAAGTTTATTCTTTAAACACAGGATTACTTTACTGTAAGTGTAGTTGAAACACTTAGGCAAAGGTGATATAGATGTTGTATTCTATTGTTTTGCTGTGGGTGTATTTGGAACACTTAGGTAAAAGGTTGTAGATGTTGTACACACTAAAAAAAAATGGTTCTTCAGCGGTTCTTTGCGGTGGTTAAAGGTCCCATGACATGCTACTTTTTGTAGGCTTTAATATAGTCATTAGTGGTCCCTAGTACTGTATCTGAAATCTCTTTCCAAAAATTCAGCCTCAGTGCAGAATTATAGCCACTACAAGCCAGTCCCAGAATGAGCTTCCTTCAGACAGGCCGTTTCGGTGTCTGTAGCTTTAAATACTAATAAGGAGGAGAAAGGCGGCGCAAGGTGGAGGGTGGGTGTGGCCTTGGCCATCTTGCGCAACGGTAACGTGGCATGCATGTTTACGTTGGATATAGCAATGGCACGAAGACACAGTCTTTCAAGCATTTCAGTTTGACCCAGAATCTGATCCAGATGGAGAAGCAACGGATGAAGAAGTTGCAACTCAGCGGCTCCAGCAGGACGTTTCCGAATGGTTAGTTTAAAATATTATGTCTGGATACGGTACTTTATTTGGATGGTTTACAGTTATTATTATGTAGCTAACGCGAACCTACTGTTGCCTTTTCATGAGAGATCTGTAACGTCTGTATTTATCTTATTACAATTACATCAAGCTCTGCGATCTTGAAATGCGGATATCGCGCGAGCCATATAACCAACAGGAAAACGGTTATCCAAATAACAAAGAAGTGTACAACACTCGCGTTACAGTGTGTGTATTCACACACATAAACTGCATAGCTGCATAGCTAATGTTACAGCCACATTCTACGTGTAAAATCTAGGTAACCATAAACAGTAAAGCAACATACTTATATATCATTAGTTGACTTACTTGTCCGAGGTGTGTAGCTGAGCCAAAGAGAGTGATCTAGACTTTAGTTTCAGACGTTCAGCAAGCACAGCTCTGTATTGACCCTTCTGTGTTCATTTGTACATCCAATTATTGAGCAATTGTTATGCTTCGCTCGCTCAAAAGCCATGATATCTCTCGTGGACAAACTAAAATCGCGCGCGCGCGTTCCTACTTCCTAGCGCATTTTCTCATGGGCGGAAAATATTCTCTGGGCGGGCAAAGCAGAGACAGGGGAGGTAACATTTCCTCCTTATGACGTCATAAGGAGGAGATTCAAGATCAGCGCATATGAGCCTCCATTTTCTCAAAGGCAGAGAAAGATAGCAAAAGCTCGATTTACACCGATTGAAATTTTTAGAAACTTGGGGACCATATACAGGCTAGGGGAACTCATATTAATGTTAAAAAACCTCAGAAAGTGAAAATTTCATGTCATGGGACCTTTAAGGTGCTATATAGCACCACTACCATTTAAAGAACCTGTTAAGCCCAGTTTGGTTCTTCAGCGGTTCTTTACGGTTCTTTGGGGTGGTTAAGGTGCTATATGGCACCTCTTATGGTTCGACATAGCACCATTTGACAAAGGTAGGTGCTATAAGGCACTTAAAGTGGTTCCCCTATGATTACAAGCCAATGAACCACTTTGAGTGCTATTTAGCACCATTTTTGTTTAGAGTGTATTCTAGGCCATGTGTCTGTGCTGAATTTGATGGCTATAATGTGATTCACAATGAATTTGAAAATCAGAAACAGCGAACGCATCTCATTAATCCTGAAACAAAAACCTTTTCATATTTAAGGCTTCAGAGAACTAAATATTGTTATGTTTGAATGTATTCTGAATTACTCTGAGATTTGATTTTTCCAAAATAGATTAATGGATTCGTATATTTCCACAAGATTGCGTCAGAGATTGGCGACGGCTAATAACTGATATCAGGAAGTGTGCGGGCGACTTGGATGAGAGGATGGGTTAGTCCGACTAGGATCAGCTTTACGCTGGTTGATTAACCTAGCTTGGACGCTTCCGATGACTTCTGTTCTAATTTAATAGTTTTGGAAAACGGTTGAATTAAGTTCCTGAAGTGCATCCAAGGGGGCTATTGTATATATATTTGGTTGTTGCGCGTGTACGGCAAAATCCCTAGATATTTAGCCGACTGCCTCAGCTTCTGATCTTCGGGGCTGACCACTTGTGTCGTGCATCCTTGGGAAGGACTGCAAAGCGATATAGTTTTCCTTATCTATAAACGGAAAAATATAAAGTAAGAGTAAATAGAAGAATCAAACATTATAATGGCCATTTAAAAAGACTAAATGAGAAGAAAAGGTATTTGAAACCTAGCAAAGGAAAAAAGAAAAACAGCGAATGTACATCTTATCAGCCCTGAGCCAAAAGGCCTTTTAATATTCAAATGTATTGACATGAGAACAAGTAGAGATTTGACCATGCGTTAAGTTGTTCCAGAGACTCTTCAGAGACCGAAAACAATATAATTTGACTTGTATTGTTAAAGAATATAATTATATTATAACTTGAATTATAATAAACATTATATTACACTCGCCGAGCAGGACAATAATTGGAGAAGTGTGACTTTCGTCATTAAAATTTAATTTCTGAAACAGAATTTCATTTGTGTGCTACCCAGTGCCAAAAAGGGGGGAGTATGCCTTTATTTTTCACCGTTAGAAAACACGGCTAGGAGTGTGGCACAGGTAATAGCACGCTAAATAATCCCTGACTGGGGTGCACCAACTGAATTGAATCTGATAAGATAAGTAAATTTACAAGGAGGGTGTGAAATGCTAAACAGCAGACAGAAGTACCACAGTTTTTTGCAGGTCAAAAAATATCTGCAGAAATTAAAATGTGTGAATGCATTGCACATGCAGCAGACTGAAGGCTGAACTGAAAAAGCAGCTTCAAGTGTCACAACACACTGAGACAACAGCAACAATTCAGACGTGGTCAATGAAACTCGGTTTCATGTGACATCTGGAATTAAAATTGCTAACAAGTAAAAGAATTCTACACGTCTGAATTTAATGCTTTTGAAATATTGGAATTATCTGTGGTTCGCTCTCCTCTGTTTTCTGTCTCAGGCTTAGGCTACTTCTGCAAAATGGTGGAGCCCACCTGGAGCAAATCCAGGACAGCGGAATTGTTCGAACATAACCTGAGACTCGGGAGATGGGTGAAAAGACATTATAAAAGGCCTTTTCACACGTCACACTATCACATTACTGCATAAATATGGCCTCCCAGTTTAGAACTGTGTAAACTCGCGCTAAATCGGCCCAAAGTCCGGCGTCCGACCAGCGCGGAAGGTTATCACGTGTTCCTGTCCTTTTCTCATGCGGAGTATTGGTTGGTTATATTTGTAATACATTAATCATGTATTCTCTCGTAATTTCATCTGACTCCATAAATGAAAGGTTTTAATAATATCTGTGCCTCACTAAAAGTGAGCAAATGTTTGACTATTCCTTTTAACCATTAAATGAACAATGTCACAATCAGTTAGAATAATCACGTAACAATTTATTATGTCAGGTAAATGTATCATGCCAATTTCATAATCAATTCAAAGATAATCGATACAAAACATCAAATTCTTCGGAATAAAGAAAAGATGCAAACCCAACATTAAGAAATACATGAGGCTGAGAGATCTCGGTCTCTCAGCCTCACGGGCCATCTGAAGTACAGAAAAGGCCTCGATCTCCCTACTGCAATTCCTTAAATAGACAAGCCTTTTACCTGGAAACATGTAACAATAGAAATTTGCATGCAGTGGTCGCATCTTCATGGGGGTGGGAGACCATTTGCTTGAGAGATCACCTTCCCTTGTAAGTCAGTTATCCATAAACTCTTAAAGACCTTACTACCTTTTATTTTATCTGTCTGGATATGAGATATCTGTACCAGTCGCACTGTGACATTTTAAATGATACCAAACTTGAAAATACTCTGTGATAATCATACACATTAAACTATACATTTTCTTGGGTGATTTCAGGTGATGATCTGAGCATAAGAGAGAGGGGTGAGGGGAAAAGGAAAACGATGTAGATTACATGACTCGGGGGTGAGACTTTGTCTCTGGTGCATGAGAGCCAGTTCAAATGCTAATCTCCAGAGAGGTCCTTTTGTCCTCTCAGGGTCTGGTCAGCCCCAAAACAGACTGTCTGGAATTTCCTAATTTATCAATTCTTACAGTTTTCCCTCCTTGACTCCGTGGGTCAAATTCAAATGAGCTCCTATGGAGTCACTGATAAACGTCTGTTGTCATTCTTGAGATGTCACCCAAAAATTGTCTTTTCAATGTTGGCATCTGTAGAAGCTTGCAGAGGGCTGTGTTCACCTGCAGAACACCTGGTCTCACCAGGTGTATGTTGCTTGAGTCCAGCAGGTGGATGAATGCATTCAGGTTCTCTTCCTGTAATCCTGTGACGTGAGCAAAGTTCATAGAGTCAATCTGGACCTTTGTGACTTGTTCAGTTGATGTGTCACTCCTCCATGGAGAAACTTCTGCTTCTCTGGCACCTTCTCCACGATGATGATCTGACCCTTCTTGACCGATCCTGTCACCTCCAGCGGTGGGGTTGTCTGGGCAGACCTCAGTGGATGAAGGGCTTCTCCTTAGTTCACACTGCTTTGTGTGAAAAGCTTGAGACACCTGAAAAGCATCTTAAATGTCCACTTCACGATTGAGCACTTATGAACTTGAAGTCATATGGAAATGCATGGGAACACATAATGCAACAAAACAAAATCATGTCATGTCTAATATAAAATATCATGTTCATGTCAGCAAGTGCGAATGGTACATCTGGTCTCAAATGTTTCTCAGGGTCATGCAGAATGGTCTCATTTTAAATATCCAATTCTTCACTACCACTGTGATGTTAAATGGTAGTGGAATTTAAATATTCTTGGTCTGAATTATTCAAAGGAAATGCAGCAAGAGGTCGGTGTAACCTAAATAAATAACAGCAATAATAATATTCCATCACAATTAGGATCAAAATGAGTTTCAGAAATGTTTTTCTGAACTACTCAAAGGTAATGCAGAAATCAAAATAAGTTTCAGAAATTAAAATCAAAATGGGAAAGAGGAAAATGCAGAAATAAAAGTAAGTTTCAGAAATAAAAATAAAAAAATGGGAAAGAGGAAAAATGCAGAAATCAAAATGGGCTAGAGGTCAGTGTAAACCAAATAAATGGTAGGATCAATGGTTTTATGTGTTTGTGTCTTTTAGAATGTCAGAGTGTTTTTGTCTGCGAGAGAGAGAGAGAGTGTGTGTTTGTGAGAGAGTGTGTGTGTGTTAATCTGGCTAAATCACAGTCGATGACAGAGTTGAATTGTAAATTTTGTAATTGATTGAAGCGCTCACACTTCAGATCTATCTTTTATTTTATTTTTTTATGATGTTTCTGTTATTAGTGGTGTGTTGACAAATCAGGGGCCCTCTGATCTTCCAACCACCCTAATAACAATCAGAAAATTTGAACATTTTGAAATTTGATAGCAGGTCTGTCTCTGCTTTATAATTCGCATCATTGACTTGTGACTGTAGCCATTCATATGTATATTTCAGTGTTTCCCATGAGTTGGCAGTGTGTGTTGTGAATAGCGCATGCCATGTGTGTCTCTTTTAGACTGTCATCATGGGATCAGTTTTACCATCCTATGTGTGTGAAGCTATCTGGATCTGTTAGTGTGAAGATGGACAGTAGATCTTTAGTGAAGTGACACTTTTGGACTCTATGTCATCTTTATCTTCTTATGATGTGTAGTGTGGGAGGTGTGTGTTCAGTGTTCATGTCTCGGAGATGGGTGGAATATAATCTATAACAATTGTGTTGCAAATTTAGTTCCAGTTCTAAACTGGGAGGCCATATTTATGCAGTAATGTGATAGTGTGAAGTGTGAAAGGCCTTTTGTAATATCTTTTCACCCATCTCCCGAGTCTCAGGTTATGTTCTAACAATTCCGCTGTCCTGGATTTGCTCCAGGTGGGCTCCTGTCCCCTCCTTTCACCCGTCTTCTGAGGAATTTGCAAAGTAAGCCTGAGACAGAAAACAGAGGAGAGCGAACCACAGACAGACAATTCCAATATTTCACAAACATTAAATTCAGACGTGTGGAATTCTTTCACTTGTTCCATTATCATGTCAGTTGCAATTTTTAATTCCAGATGTCACATGAAACCCAGTTTCATTGACCAAGTCTGAATTGTTGCTGTTGTTTCAGTGTGTTGTGACACCTGAAGGCCGCTGCATGATCAGTGCAATGTTCATTGCTTTCTCTCATTACAGCCAGATTTGTTAGTGTCGTTCACACATTTTAGTTAGTGCAGATATTTTTTGACCTGCAAAAAAACTGTGGTACCTCTGTCCGCTATTTAGCATTTTACACCCTCCTTGTAAATTTACTTCTCAGATTAGATAACATTTTAGTTGTTGCACAATTTGGTTTGCTATTACCTGTGCCACAATTCTAGCCGTGTTTTCTACCGGTGAAAAATAAAGGCTTACCCCTCCGCTTTTGGCACTGGGTAGCACACAAATGAAATTCTGTTTTAGAAATTCAGTTTTAATGACGAAAGTCACACTTCTCCAATTGTTGTCCTGCTCAGCGAGTGTAATATGTTTATTATAATTCAAGTTATAATATAATTATATTCTCTAACAATACAAGTCAATTATATTGTTTTCGGTCTCTTAAGAGTCTCCGGAACAACTTAACGCATGGTCAAATCTCTGCTTGTTCTCATGTCAATACATTTGAATATGAAAAGGCTTTTGGCTCAGGACTGATAAGATGTACATTCGCTGTTTCTCTTTTTTCTTTTCTAGGTTTCAAATACCTTTTCTTCTCATTTAGTCTTTTTAAATGGTCATTTTAACGTTTGATTATTCTATTTACTCTTACTTTATATTTTCCGTTTATAGATAAGGAAACTATATCGCTTTGCAGTCCTTCTCCTAAGGATGCACGACACAAGTGGTCAGTCCCGAAGATCAGAAGCTGAGGCAATGGCTAAATATCTAGGACGTTGCCGTAATCCCAACGCGCAACAATCAAAGATATATTCAGTAGCCCTCTTGGATGCCCTTCAGGAACTCAATTCAACCGTTTTCCAAAACTATTAAATTAGAACAGAAGTCATCGGAAGCGTCCAAGCTAGGTTAATCAACCAGCGTAAAGCTGATCCTAGTCGGACTAACCCATCCTCTCATCCAAGCAGCCCGCACACTTCCTGATATCAGCTATTAACCGTCGTTAATCTCTGACGCAATCTTGTGGAATATACGAATCCGTTAATCTATTTTGGAAAAAACAAATCTAAGAGTAATTCAGAATACATTCAAACATAACAATATTTCGTTCTCTGAAGCCTTAAATATGAAAAGGTTTTTTGTTTCAGGATTAAATTAGATGCGTTCGCTGTTTCTGATTTTCAAATTCATTGTGAATCACATTATAGCCATCAAATTCAGCACAGACACACGCGTTTACTTCAGTTAACACAGGACACATGGCCTAGAATACAACATCTACAACCCTTTTACCTAAGTGTTCCAAATACACCCACAGCAAAACAATAGAATACAACATCTATATCACCTTTGCCTAAGTGTTTCAACTACACTTACAGTAAAGCAATCCTGTGTTTAAAGAATAAACTTTAAATTAGCCTATGTGCATGTTGTAGCACAAACAACCAAATTGTGTTCTATGTGCACAATGTGTTAAGCACAACTTCAAATTTGAAAATCCAAACAGAATCATTGCAAACATGAATATGTATCACATCATCCTGTTTTTCTCAAACTTGCTTTTAAACAAATGCATCGACTTGTCTTTTTGTTTAAAATAGTCTGTCAAGATTAGTTTAGGTTTAGTATAGGATATTAATGTTTTCAATGTGGCTTTTGGGCCTACCAGTCAGCCAGCATTTAGCATTTAGCATTAGTCTTGGACGCAGCATGGCTTTAGCATTTAGCATTAGTCTTGGACGCAGCATGGCTTTAGCATTTAGCATTAGTCTTGGACGCAGCATGGCTTTAGCATTTAGCATTAGTCTTGGACGCAGCATGGCTTTAGCATTTAGCATTAGTCTTGGACGCAGCATGGCTTTAGCATAGCCTTGAGCGTTTTTATTGAAAACAGCATGCCAATAGCATTTAGCAATAGCCTTAATATTTGAGTCTTAGCCTGTACATAATATCATCCTGTTTTCCCAAAATGTTCTTTTCATAAACAATGCATCGATCTGCCTTTTTATTTATAAGATCACGTGTTTTCCGATCGTTTACAAACTTAGATTTTTCTTTCTCTGTTTTCTGTTAGTTTGCTCATTCTTTTCACGTGTTGCTGGTTTCAACAATGGCCGGAAAACATGCGCCTGATTTTAAAACTTTTAGTCTTTACTTTTTTAGCTCTTCATCAAGTTATTAATTATTTGGAAGATGTTATTCTCACTTGTTTCGTTTCCTGTTGCTTAGGTAAAATAAGAAGATCTTTAAAATCTAATGCACAAGGGTTTTCATTCTTCATCTGGCTACCGCATCACGTTCTAAACAAAGGGCTTTAATTCCGACCCGTAAACAATGCAAACATTTCTTCAACACTTCTATAAAGGGCAGAAAAAGTTTACTTACCATCGCGGCGGAAGAAAGAGAAGATGTTCAAACCTCTTGTTGATTTTAAAATCCCAAATACTTGCTGAAAAGGACATTTCTCGTGAAACTGTTTTGATCTGTTTTGAGATCACGTCCGAGGTCACCATTTTGTAAGGCCCGCTATATTGGCCCAATCTGCCGGTTCGCCAATACACGGGGAAGGTTATCACGCATTCTGTCCTCACTCATGCAAAGTATTGGTTGGTTATATTTGTAATACATTAATCATGTATTCTCTCGTAATTTCATCTGACTCCATAAATGAAAGGTTTTAATAATATCTGTGCCTCACTAAAAGTGAGCAAATGTTTGACTATTCCTTTTAACCATTAAATGAACAATGTCACAATCAGTTAGAATAATCACGTAACAATTTATTATGTCAGGTAAATGTATCATGCCAATTTCATAATCAATTCAAAGATAATCGATACAAAACATCAAATTCTTCGGAATAAAGAAAAGATGCAAACCCAACATTAAGAAATACATGAGGCTGAGAGATCTCGGTCTCTCAGCCTCACGGGCCATCTGAAGTACAGAAAAGGCCTCGATCTCCCTACTGCAATTCCTTAAATAGACAAACCTTTTACCTGGAAACATGTAACAATAGAAATTTGCATGCAGTGGTCGCATCTTCATGGGGGTGGGAGACCATTTGCTTGAGAGATCACCTTCCCTTGTAAGTCAGTTATCCATAAACTCTTAAAGACCTTACTACCTTTTATTTTATCTGTCTGGATATGAGATATCTGTACCAGTCGCACTGTGACATTTTAAATGATACCAAACTTGAAAATACTCTGTGATAATCATACACATTAAACTATACATTTTCTTGGGTGATTTCAGGTGATGATCTGAGCATAAGAGAGAGGGGTGAGGGGAAAAGGAAAACGATGTAGATTACATGACTCGGGGGTGAGACTTTGTCTCTGGTGCATGAGAGCCAGTTCAAATGCTAATCTCCAGAGAGGTCCTTTTGTCCTCTCAGGGTCTGGTCAGCCCCAAAACAGACTGTCTGGAATTTCCTAATTTATCAATTCTTACAACTGGATCGAAATTTGCAACACAATTGTTATAGATTAGATTCCACCCATCTCCTAGACATGAACACTGAACACACCCCTCCATCACTATACCCTCACAGCATCATCACCTGGGGTAGATGGTCTATCCAGGCTGAACACTGCACATCAGACGAAGATGTGTCATCTTCGCACTAACAGATCCAGATAGCTTGACACACACAGGGTGGAGCTGATCTCATGATCATGGTCTAACAGAGACACAGAGAATAGCATACGCTATTCACAACAAACTGCTAACTAATGTAACACACATGAACAACTGAATGGCTACAGTCACAAATCAAGACAAATTCTAAGGCAGACCTTCCATTCAATTTCAAACTCTATGATTGTTGGTGGGAGTTGGAAGATCAGAGGGCCCCTGATTTCTCAACTTACCACTAATAACAGAAACATAATTAAAATGGATAAATCTGAAGTGAGACCAATTCAATCAAGTAAACATTTTTTTTATAATTCAACTCTGTCATCGACTGTTACTTAGCCAGATCAATACACACACTCTCAAACACACTCTCACAGACACACACACACACCAACACACACACACACACACACACACACACACACACACACACACACACACACACACACACACACACACACACACACACACACACACACACACACACTCACACACACACACACAAACACACACACACACAAAAACACTCTCACAGACAAAAACACACTCTGGCATTCTAAAAAAAATTCTCACACAAACACACAAAACCATTGATTGGTTTACACCGACCTCTTGCTGCATTTCTGAAACCTATTTTGATTTCTGCATTTTTTCCTTTGAGTAATTCAGAAAAACATTTCTGAAACTTATTTTGATTTTAATTTTCTGAAACTTATTTTGATTTCTGCATTTTTTCCTTTGAGCAATTCAGAAAAACATTTCTGAAACTTATTTTGATTTTAATTTCTGAAACTTATTTTGATTTCCTTTGAGTAATTCAGAAAAACATTTCTGAAACTTATCTGCATATTTGTATATTGTCCATTTTACTTGCAACAATGTATTTGGACATCAATTCAATTGAATCTCTATGTTTGGTTACACCAAAATAGCACTGGTTGTTTTGTTAGAATGCCATTTATTTAAATGTTTCTAGAAACAGGGTAAGAGCTTGTAAGATCTTCCTTTGTCCTTCATTGACCCTCTATAGGAGTACTATTGGCGTGGTAATTAAAAATCAGGTAATTAATGAGACCAAATGTACCACTCACATTTTGCTGACATGAACATGGTATTTTACATTGATTTTACATTTTACATGATTTTGTTTTATTATGCATTATGCATTCGTATGCATTTCCTTATGACTGTAAGTTTATATGTGCTCAATCGTGAAGCGGACCTTTAAGATGCTTTTCAGGTGTCTCACACAAAGCAGTGTGAACCAAGGAGAAGCCCTTCATCCACTGAGGTCTGCCCAGACAACCGTACCGCTGGAGGTGACAGGATTGGTCAAGAAGGGTCAGATCATCATCGTGGAGAAGGTGCCAGGGAAGCTGAAGTTTCTCCATGAAGGAATGACACGTCAACTGAACAAGTCACAAAAGGTCCAGATTGACTCCATGAACTTTGCTTACGTCACAGGATTACAGGAAGAGAACCTGAATGCATTCATCCACCTGCTGGACTCAAGCTATACACCTGGTGGGAACAGGTGTTCTGCAGGTGAACACAGCCACTGAGCTTCTACAGACACCAACATTGCAAAGACAATTTTTGTGCTACGTCTTCAAGGATTATAACAAACGTCTTACTGTGACCCCGTAAGTGTTCATCGGAATGTGACCCACGGGATCAAGGAGGGAAACTGTAAGACTGAAAATACTGGTTGAGGCCTGATTTATGGGACAAAAGGGCCCGGCTGGCTAATTAACATTTGAACTCACACAAGCACATGAACTAACAACAAAGAACTCACACAAGAACATAGTTTAATGCGAATGTTTATCATTGACTGTTATGCTTTTGGTGTCATTTGAAATGTCTCAAAGTGAGTGGTACAGATATCTCATATCCAGATAGATAAAATAAAAGGAAATAAGGTTTATAGAAGTTCATAGAAAACTGGTTTAGAGATAAGGCCAGATAAGGCAACCCCCCTTCTATGGGATAGAAGCCATTTGAGGGTGGTCTCACCCCATCCCCCATATCACCTGGTCAGGAGAGAATAAAGGAAGGTGTTCTGGCCCTCTCTGGCTCTCTTCTTCTTGGCTGGGTACGAATGGAGTAGGTGGTCTTTCTCTCTCTCTCTCTCTCTCTCTCTCTCTCTCTCTCTCTCTCTCTCTCTCTCTCTCTCTCTCTCTCTCTCTCTCTCTCTCTCTCTCTTTCTTTCCCTTTCTCTCTCTCTATCTCAGGTACAAGCTGGGTAAGATTATTTGGTGTAACCAATGTATAACTATATGCTCTAGATATTTGAATTGATTGTGGAATTGATCTCTGATATCTGAAATATAAAATTACTACAATGTGATTATTTTAACTGATTTTGACATTGTTCCTTTAATGGTTAAAATAAATAGTCAAACATTCGCTCACTTTTAGTGAGGCACAGATATTATTAAAACTTTTCATTTATGGAGTCAGATGAATTAACAAGTAAATACATATGATTAATGTATTAGAAATTTAACCAACCAATACTTTGCATGAGTGAGGACAGAACACGTGATAACCTTCCCCGTGTATTGGCGAACCGGAGATTGGACCAAATATAGCGGGCCTTACACCTGTCAATGATGTAATATCCGCGTTATCCCTGGTTTCCGCATACTGTCTATGGTTTCCGCTCGAACTGCCATATAGTAATCATGGCTACAGACGTGGACAACGCTCTTGGTTACTAACGTAACCTCGGTTCTCTCTAGATGAGGGAACGAGTGTTGCGTAAGCTAGCTTACGCTACGGGAAAAACCCTTTTCTCGAGAATACTGAAGCCAAAAAATTATCCTTAATTTTTGCATAAGTTTAAAACGCATTGCTGCATAAGCAGACCTAGGCAGAGCGGCTCGCGCGCCTATTGGTTGCTCAGCAGTAACTGCTGCAACCTATCCAGGACCTGCTCGTGACGAAGCACCAATGAGGGCGCGGGCGCCCGTGCGCGTCACGTCCCGCCAGAATGGCCGTGGCTACAGGCTATAAAAGCAGGCCCGTGAGGTTGTTCTCTGGTTTTTCAATCTGAAGCGAACCAGAAGTAGCACAAGCACGGCAGGGTTACGCAACACTCGTTCCCTCATCTAGAGAGAACCGAGGTTACGTTAGTAACCGAGAGCGTTCTCTTACGAGAGTACTCTCGTGTTGCGTAAGCTAGCTTACGCTACGGGAACCCAATGTAAAACGCCGTGCGTGCTAGAGAAGGTCCACATGCACGTTCCCAAGGGCATGTGCCCGGGGACAAACGTAAGTGGTAATATCTGGGCCGATGAGGGTTGGGCCCAGGGAGAGATAACCATTCCAGGGTGTGGGAATGGGTGCTTAATACAATAGAACAGCCAGGTACATCCGTGGGCTGAACTAAGAATGATAACACTGCCTGTCAGCCACCTGAACCCGAAGGACAGGTGAAAAAACGATCACAGACAGGAAGACCTGGTCTGTCGATCTGGAGCCTGTGTATAACACAAACCACACACAGTCTGTGTCGATCTGCAGCGAGAGCGAACAGAGCTAGTATGTTAGACTGACAACAGTTTAGCCTGTAGGGCAGGCACCTAAAGGTTATAAAACCTGATAAATGTAGACGAAGAGGCCCAGCCCGCCGACATACAAATATCATGGAGCGAGACTCCGCGAGACCACGCCCACGACGAGACCATGCCTCTGGTGGAGTGCGCTCTGACGCCCAGAGGGCAATGAAGGTTCTTAGACCTATAAGCCATAGCGATAGCGTCAACTATCCATCTGGACAGGCTCTGTTTCGATGTGGCTAAGCCCTTAGTGCGGCCACCGAACGAAACGAAGAGCTGCTCTGACTGCCTGAAAGCATCAGACCGTTCGGCATATATTCTCAGCGCCCTGACGGGGCAGAGAAAATTCACATTGTCCTCACCCTCAGATCTCGGAAGAGCTGACAGTGAAATGATCTGTGATCTGAATGGAGTGGAAAGCACTTTGGGGACATAACCGTGCCTCGGTTTAAGGATGACTTTAGAGTCATTAGGCCCAAACTCCAAGCACGAAGCACTCACAGAGAGCGCGTGAAGGTCACCCACTCGCTTAACTGAAGCGAGAGCCATGAGAAAAGCGGTCTTAAGTGAAAGATACCGCAAATCCACGGACTGAAGGGGTTCAAAGGGTTCGCCCTTCATGGCTTCCAGGACCAAGGAGAGGTCCCAGGCTGGAACCAGAGGGGGCTGAGGAGGATTTAACCTCCTAGCTCCTCTTAGGAAACTAACAATGAGGTCGTCTCTACCCAGTGACCGGCCATGCAAAGGTTTTGTAAACGCCGCAATGGCCGCCACATACACTTTGAGCGTGGAGGGGGACCTGCCCTCGTCCAAAAGCTCTTGCAGAAAGGAGAGAACCTCTGCAACGCTACAGCGCTGTGGGTCTAAGTTTCGGGCCGAGCACCAGCCGGAAAACACTGACCATTTAGAGGCGTAGAGCCTTCTCGTAGAGGGTGCTCTAGCCTGAGTAATTGTGTTCAACACTGCCGCTGGGAGGTCAGCGGGTACCCGTTGATGGCCCATGCATGCAGGGCCCATAAGTCTGGGCGCGGCGCCCCTGGCCTGGGAGAGGAGATCTTTCCTCACCGGAATCGGCCACGGGGTCGTGCTCGTCAGTTGCATCAGCTCTGAGAACCACACTTGATTCCTCCAGAGCGGCGCCACGAGGAGCACAGAGCATTTGCTCTCCCTGATGCGCTTGATTACCTGTGGTAACATCGCGATCGGGGGAAACGCATAGAGCGGACGGCTGGGCCAGTCGTGGGCCAGCGCATCTCTCTGTTTCGTGAAGAATACTGGGCAGTGCGCGTTCTCCGTCGACGCAAAGAGGTCGACATCCGCTCTGCCGAAGATGTCCCATAGTAACTGGGCTATCTGAGGGTGCAGGGACCATTCCCCGGGGGGAACGTTGTCCCTGGACAGCATGTCTGGGTCCACATTTTGGGAGCCCGGGACATGTGACGCTCTCAGTGAGCGCAGGTTGTGATGGGCCCACAAGAGGAGGCGTTCCGCCAGCTTGTGAAGGCTCCGTGACCTCCGTGACCTCCGTGACCTTGATGTATGACACCACTGACATGTTGTCCGTGCGGACCAAAACGTTGTGGCCTTTGAGGAGGGGGAGAAAGTATCTCAAGGCATTTTCGACCGCTTTCATCTCCAGACAGTTTATGTGTAGGCGCCTTTCTGAGGCTGCCCACAGACCAAACACTGGTCTGCCCTCATAGAGGGCGCCCCAACCTGAGTTGGATGCGTCTGTCGAGATTACTTTTCGTCTCGAAGCCATGCCCAGATCCACTCCTGACTGATACCAGTCTGCCGCCTTCCAGGGATTCAGTGCTGTGACACAGTTCTGAGTTACCCTGAGGCGAACGCGGCCAGCGGACCATGCTCGCAGCGGGACCCGCGTCTTCAGCCAGTGCTGCAGCGGGCGCATGAAAAGCAAGCCCAGCTGAAGCACTGCCGAGGCCGAAGCCATAAGACCCAGCATCCTCTGAAAACGTTTGAGAGGAAAAATGCTGCCGGTCCTGAAAGCTGCAGCTGAGCGCTGAATCTGCAGCGCGCGCTGTGACGTCAGCCGCGCTGTCATTGACACAGAGTCTAAGTCTGTTCCCAGAAAAGAGATTCAGACAGAATGCTCTTTTTGTGATTTATTTGGGCGGCCGTAAAAACGGCCTTTGGGTACAGGCGAGCGTGTTGTGTAACGGGCTCGTTGGCTGTGAAATACACATTTCCAGTCACCTCTGCTGAGGGAACTGTGAGAGCGAGGCGCGCTGATTTTGATGGCGGTCCGGCCGCAGCGGGACTCGACCATCTTCGTCTTCCTAACGCGGTCAGGAAGACTTTGAGGGCTCTGCCTTCAGCACAATCTTGGACCGGGGTCCCCGAGGGGGAGGCGGTCTGTGGCGGCTGGAAGAGCGTGAGCGCTGGGTATCCCTCGGCTGACGGCTCTGTGAGGCTGTGGCGCTGATTTCCGGTTGGGCGGCTGTTTAGAGCGACCCGTAGCGGAACTGGAGCGCTTCGACAAGAAATGCCGCATAGCCTGGGAGGTTTTCTGAACCTCGGAGTACCGTTCCGAAAACCCCTTGACAGCCGGGCCGAAGAGACCGGATGGCGCCACAGGCGCGTCGAGGAAAGTGGCTCTGTCGGACTCCTTCATGTTGTAAACTCGCGCTAAATCGGCCCAAAGTCCGGCGTCCGACCAGCGCGGAAGGTTATCACGTGTTCCTGTCCTTTTCTCATGCGGAGTATTGGTTGGTTAAATTTGTAATACATTAATCATGTATTCTCTCGTAATTTCATCTGACTCCATAAATGAAAGGTTTTAATAATATCTGTGCCTCACTAAAAGTGAGCAAATGTTTGACTATTCCTTTTAACCATTAAATGAACAATGTCACAATCAGTTAGAATAATCACGTAACAATTTATTATGTCAGGTAAATGTATCATGCCAATTTCATAATCAATTCAAAGATAATCGATACAAAACATCAAATTCTTCGGAATAAAGAAAAGATGCAAACCCAACATTAAGAAATACATGAGGCTGAGAGATCTCGGTCTCTCAGCCTCACGGGCCATCTGAAGTACAGAAAAGGCCTCGATCTCCCTACTGCAATTCCTTAAATAGACAAACCTTTTACCTGGAAACATGTAACAATAGAAATTTGCATGCAGTGGTCGCATCTTCATGGGGGTGGGAGACCATTTGCTTGAGAGATCACCTTCCCTTGTAAGTCAGTTATCCATAAACTCTTAAAGACCTTACTACCTTTTATTTTATCTGTCTGGATATGAGATATCTGTACCAGTCGCACTGTGACATTTTAAATGATACCAAACTTGAAAATACTCTGTGATAATCATACACATTAAACTATACATTTTCTTGGGTGATTTCAGGTGATGATCTGAGCATAAGAGAGAGGGGTGAGGGGAAAAGGAAAACGATGTAGATTACATGACTCGGGGGTGAGACTTTGTCTCGATGGTGCATGAGAGCCAGTTCAAATGCTAATCTCCGGAGAGGTCCTTTTGTCCTCTCAGGGTCTGGTCAGCCCCAAAACAGACTGTCTGGAATTTCCTAATTTATCAATTCTTACAGTTTTCCCTCCTTGACTCCGTGGGTCAAATTCAAATGAGCTCCTATGGAGTCACTGATAAACGTCTGTTGTCATTCTTGAGATGTCACCCAAAAATTGTCTTTTCAATGTTAGCATCTGTAGAAGCTTGCAGAGGGCGGTGTTCACCTGCAGAACACCTGTTCTCACCAGGTGTATGTTGCTTGAGTCCAGCGGGTGGATGAATGCATTCAGGTTCTCTTCCTGTAATCCTGTGACGTGAGCAAAGTTCATAGAGTCAATCTGGACCTTTGTGACTTGTTCAGTTGATGTGTCACTCCTCCATGGAGAAACTTCTGCTTCTCTGGCACCTTCTCCACGATGATGATCTGACCCTTCTTGACCGATCCTGTCACCTCCAGCGGTGGGGTTGTCTGGGCAGACCTCAGTGGATGAAGGGCTTCTCCTTAGTTCACACTGCTTTGTGTGAAAAGCTTGAGACACCTGAAAAGCATCTTAAATGTCCACTTCACGATTGAGCACTTATGAACTTGAAGTCATATGGAAATGCATGGGAACACATAATGCAACAAAACAAAATCATGTCATGTCTAATATAAAATATCATGTTCATGTCAGCAAGTGCGAATGGTACATCTGGTCTCAAATGTTTCTCAGGGTCATGCAGAATGGTCTCATTTTAAATATCCAATTCTTCACTACCACTGTGATGTTAAATGGTAGTGGAATTTAAATATTCTTGGTCTGAATTATTCAAAGGAAATGCAGCAAGAGGTCGGTGTAACCTAAATAAATAACAGCAATAATAATATTCCATCACAATTAGGATCAAAATGAGTTTCAGAAATGTTTTTCTGAACTACTCAAAGCAGTGGCGGTTCTAGGGGGGGGGCCGGGGGGGCCAGTGCCCAGTGTCACCAAGCTTGGCCCCCCCTCTGGCCCCCCTAAATTTGGAATCGTAAAATCACACTAAACAACTGCGCATTTTATCAGTTGCGGCGCCTTCATCTATAGGCTACACTGCAGCACGACGTATATTCACATGTTAACGCAGAGGAACGGGACACTGCAGTTCATAAAAGTCATGGGCGTAGGTTTAGGGGGGGACGCTAGGTACTAGTCCCAATCAATATTTTGAGATGACAAATTTGTCCCCACCAATATTTAGCAAGCTCCTTTGAACTGCTTTTTGGATCTTTGCGCTGCTATTTGGATCGATTCCAACGGCCAAAACAACGACAGTACAAGAAACGCCGTAATTTGATTGGCGGCGGTGTATCTGACAGGCTACACGCGCGGGCCGCGACTACTTTTGTGCTTACACTGGCAGCGAGCGGGTGGGGTGTGTGTGTGTGTGTGTGTGTGTGTGTGTGCGTGCGTGCGTGCGTGCGTCGACGACGCCGACGGTAAGTTACCAGGGCTGTCTCTCTGCCACATACAAAGGCCAGAGTAAAACATTTTAATATTCCGTTTTTTGCCACTTTTTGTACTTTGTAGATAGATCAGCTATGCCACCCAAGAAGAAGAAAGGGGACATACGAAGCTTTTTCATAAATCAGAGTGTAAGTAGGCAAAATAACTAGCCACACAAATAAACTAGCAGTAGTAGTGACTGACCAGGCTTTCAAATGCAGATTCTACTGTGGAAAATAGTATTGATTGGTGATAGTATGTGTTACCATGTTGTTACAGTTAAACCTAGCAGCAGCAATCTTTCAACTAAGGTTAAGAGTATTGATTAGGCTGTGCAGCACTGATAGACTCATAGAAGTCACGCTATCATGATAGAATGCTACGTTAGCAAGTCACTGAATGTTAATTAGCTGACCTTAACTTAGAATCTTGCAGTCAACATAAACAGTGGATCTGAGACATTTTTCGTTTCTACATTCTATTTATGTAATGTATTTGTCAGTGAGTGTAGCCTAAGAATTTAATATTTAAGAATAGAATATATCAATAGAATTTGATATAGAATAGTAGATACAATTTTAGTATGGAATACTGTAATCATGGATAATAATAATAGATAATAATAATGGATTTGTTGTGTTGAATGCATACTATGATACGTGTGTATTTTATTCATTTGTTCATTATTTAATTACGTATAGAAAACTCATTCCAGGGGAGGGGGAGGGGGATGTCCCCACCAAAGCTGAGGCCAAACCTACGCCCTTGATAAAAGTTCATTATTTGCATGTGCTTTAAAGCCTTGCCGGTTAAACATGTCATTCGCTGCTGATGCGCTGTTCAAACATGCGCTTTACTGAGCGCGTACACTCGACGCGCACATGCACTAAAAGCCTGTTACTGGACTAAGTTATCTTTTGAGTCTTATATTGCGCTAATACTGTCAAATACAGACAATGTTTACATAAAAAAAGTTGGTTATGTCTAAAGTGAAAGCAAACAGAGAAAATTAATTAAAATCTGCTTGTCATATGCGTGTATATTAGACGCGTCGCGTGCAGTTCTTAAAGAGACAGTAGCCCTAATAATAAACATGCTGCCGCTTGTCCTTAAAGAGATAGTTCACCCAAAACCAAACAGTTGCTGGTCCCCATTGACTTCCATACATAGTAGGAAAAAAAGATACTATGGAAGTCACAGGGGTACATCAACTGTTTGGTTACTCACATTCTTTCAAATAACGTTTATTTTCAACAGAAGAAAGAAACTTATTCAGGTTTAAAACAACTTAAGAGAGTAAATATGACTTTTTTGGGGGAGAACTATCCCTTTAATGTTAATAAAACAACAAAACACACAGAGGAAATCATTCACTGCTCTTGACTGAGAACTTTAAGTCTGTTGTGTTTTATTTTCATATTTGTTCATTTAATTACTTTCTTCAATTCTACTGTTAAATACACCTATAGATGAAAAAATAAAGCACTGTTTATTTCATTTGTATATTAAGTTGTGTATGTGTAATATGTATCTCTGTTAAAGCCTTAACAGAGTTAAGGCTAACTGTTGCCTTTGGCTTGCTCAGTTGGGGATATTTTGGGGATATTTAATTTAATTTTATCAATCAATAAATTACTCTTGAACCAAACTTTGTTGTATTATTTTAATTTAATACTGTGAAGCTGCTTTGATACAATCTGTATTGTGAAAAGCGCTATACAAATAAACTTGACTTGACTTGACTGTTCTTAATTTTTAATAACAAAGAAAATAGTGACAACGATTTTTATTTTCGCCACTTTGGCCTAAATGTCTGCCATTCTTTTTTATTTTATATTTTGTTACCTATAAGGCTTTGCTTTTAAAATAGGGACATTAGTTTGGCTGTAATGCTCAGTCACATGCAAAATAGTAAAACCAAAATGAAAAAAGAATCGTGATAAAATCGTGATTTTCCTGAAAAAATTTATAAAATTGTGATATGATATTATTGCCATATCGCCCACCCCAGGTGTAAAAAAGTGCCTAGATGTGCTTAGATGCTAAAAATGTGTTATTATTGATCATTATATCACACTACAATTAAACATAATGTAACATTAATTTGAATTGAAATTGTTTTATTAGCTTAGCTAATATAATTTATTAGCTTTTTCTAGAGATTGCAGTCATGCATGACATGGTGAAAAATGACTTGAAATAATACTGAAAATAGGTTAAGATGAATGTTAAAGGTGTGCCCCCTAAAAGCACAAGTGGCCCCTGCCTGGCCCCCCCAGTTACTGTGGTCTAGAACCGCCACTGACTCAAAGGTAATGCAGAAATCAAAATAAGTTTCAGAAATTAAAATCAAAATGGGAAAGAGTAAAATGCAGAAATAAAAGTAAGTTTCAGAAATAAAAATAAAAAAATGGGAAAGAGGAAAAATGCAGAAATCAAAATGGGCAAGAGGTCAGTGTAAACCAAATAAATGGTAGGATCAATGGTTTTATGTCTTTGTGTCTTTTAGAATGTCAGAGTTGTTTTTGTCTGCGAGAGAGAGAGAGAGAGTGTGTGTGTGTGTGTGTGTGTGTGTGTGTGTGTGTGTGTGTGTGTGTGTGTGTGTGTGTGTGTGTGTGTGTGTGTGTGTTATCTTTGTCTGTGACAGAGAGTGTTTGTGTGTGTGTTTGTGAGAGAGTGTGTGTGTGTTAATCTGGCTAAATCACAGTCGATGACAGAGTTGAATTGTAAATTTTGTAATTGATTGAAGCGCTCACACTTCAGATCTATCTTTTATTTTTTTTTTTTATGATGTTTCTGTTATTAGTGGTGTGTTGACAAATCAGGGGCCCTCTGATCTTCCAACCACCCTAACAACAATCAGAAAATTTGAACATTTTGAAATTTGATAGCAGGTCTGTCTCTGCTTTATAATTCGCATCATTGACTTGTGACTGTAGCCATTCATATGTATATTTCAGTGTTTCCCATGAGTTGGCAGTGTGTGTTGTGAATAGCGCATGCCATGTGTGTCTCTTTTAGACTGTCATCATGGGATCAGTTTTACCATCCTATGTGTGTGAAGCTATCTGGATCTGTTAGTGTGAAGATGGACAGTAGATCTTTAGTGAAGTGACACTTTTGGACTCTATGTCATCTTTATCTTCTTATGATGTGTAGTGTGGGAGGTGTGTGTTCAGTGTTCATGTCTCGGAGATGGGTGGAATATAATCTATAACAATTGTGTTGCAAATTTAGTTCCAGTTCTAAACTGGGAGGCCATATTTATGCAGTAATGTGATAGTGTGAAGTGTGAAAGGCCTTTTGTAATATCTTTTCACCCATCTCCCGAGTCTCAGGTTATGTTCTAACAATTCCGCTGTCCTGGATTTGCTCCAGGTGGGCTCCTGTCCCCTCCTTTCACCCGTCTTCTGAGGAATTTGCAAAGTAAGCCTGAGACAGAAAACAGAGGAGAGCGAACCACAGACAGACAATTCCAATATTTCACAAACATTAAATTCAGACGTGTGGAATTCTTTCACTTGTTCCATTATCATGTCAGTTGCAATTTTTAATTCCAGATGTCACATGAAACCCAGTTTCATTGACCAAGTCTGAATTGTTGCTGTTGTTTCAGTGTGTTGTGACACCTGAAGGCCGCTGCATGATCAGTGCAATGCTCATTGCTTTCTCTCATTACAGCCAGATTTGTTAGTGTCGTTCACACATTTTAGTTAGTGCAGATATTTTTTGACCTGCAAAAAAACTGTGGTACCTCTGTCCGCTATTTAGCATTTTACACCCTCCTTGTAAATTTACTTCTCAGATTAGATAACATTTTAGTTGTTGCACAATTTGGTTTGCTATTACCTGTGCCACAATTTAAAGGCTTACCCCTCCGCTTTTGGCACTGGGTAGCACACAAATGAAATTCTGTTTTAGAAATTCAGTTTTAATGACAAAAGTCACACTTCTCCAATTGTTGTCCTGCTCAGCGAGTGTAATATGTTTATTATAATTCAAGTTATAATATAATTATATTCTCTAACAATACAAGTCAATTATATTGTTTTCGGTCTCTTAAGAGTCTCCGGAACAACTTAACGCATGGTCAAATCTCTGCTTGTTCTCATGTCAATACATTTGAATATGAAAAGGCTTTTGGCTCAGGACTGATAAGATGTACATTCGCTGTTTCTCTTTTTTCTTTTCTAGGTTTCAAATACCTTTTCTTCTCATTTAGTCTTTTTAAATGGTCATTTTAACGTTTGATTATTCTATTTACTCTTACTTTATATTTTCCGTTTATAGATAAGGAAACTATATCGCTTTGCAGTCCTTCTCCTAAGGATGCACGACACAAGTGGTCAGTCCCGAAGATCAGAAGCTGAGGCAATGGCTAAATATCTAGGACGTTGCCGTAATCCCAACGCGCAACAATCAAAGATATATTCAGTAGCCCTCTTGGATGCCCTTCAGGAACTCAATTCAACCGTTTTCCAAAACTATTAAATTAGAACAGAAGTCATCGGAAGCGTCCAAGCTAGGTTAATCAACCAGCGTAAACCTGATCCTAGTCGGACTAACCCATCCTCTCATCCAAGCAGCCCGCACACTTCCTGATATCAGCTATTAACCGTCGTTAATCTCTGACGCAATCTTGTGGAATATACGAATCCGTTAATCTATTTTGGAAAAAACAAATCTCAGAGTAATTCAGAATACATTCAAACATAACAATATTTCGTTCTCTGAAGCCTTAAATATGAAAAGGTTTTTTGTTTCAGGATTAAATTAGATGCGTTCGCTGTTTCTGATTTTCAAATTCATTGTGAATCACATTATAGCCATCAAATTCAGCACAGACACACGCGTTCACTTCAGTTAACACAGGACACATGGCCTAGAATACAACATCTACAACCCTTTTACCTAAGTGTTCCAAATACACCCACAGCAAAACAATAGAATACAACATCTATATCACCTTTGCCTAAGTGTTTCAACTACACTTACAGTAAAGCAATCCTGTGTTTAAAGAATAAACTTTAAATTAGCCTATGTGCATGTTGTAGCACAAACAACCAAATTGTGTTCTATGTGCACAATGTGTTAAGCACAACTTCAAATTTGAAAATCCAAACAGAATCATTGCAAACATGAATATGTATCACATCATCCTGTTTTTCTCAAACTTGCTTTTAAACAAATGCATCGACTTGTCTTTTTGTTTAAAATAGAGTCTGTCAAGATTAGTTTAGGTTTAGTATAGGATATTAATGTTTTCAATGTGGCTTTTGGGCCTACCAGTCAGCCAGCATTTAGCATTTAGCATTAGTCTTGGACGCAGCATGGCTTTAGCATTTAGCATTAGTCTTGGACGCAGCATGGCTTTAGCATTTAGAATTAGTCTTGGACGCAGCATGGCTTTAGCATTTAGCATAGCCTTGAGCGTTTTGATTGAAAACAGCATGCCAATAGCATTTAGCAATAGCCTTAATATTTGAGTCTTAGCCTGTACATAATATCATCCTGTTTTCCCAAAATGTTCTTTTCATAAACAATGCATCGATCTGCCTTTTTATTTATAAGATCACGTGTTTTCCGATCGTTTACAAACTTAGATTTTTCTTTCTCTGTTTTCTGTTAGTTTGCTCATTCTTTTCACGTGTTGCTGGTTTCAATAATGGCCGGAAAACATGCGCCTGATTTTAAAACTTTTAGTCTTTACTTTTTTAGCTCTTCATCGAGTTATTAATTATTTGGAAGATGTTATTCTCACTTGTTTCGTTTCCTGTTGCTTAGGCAAAATAAGGAGATCTTTAAAATCTAATGCACAAGGGTTTTCATTCTTCATCTGGCTACCGCATCACGTTCTAAACAAAGGGCTTTAATTCCGACCCGTAAACAATGCAAACATTTCTTCAACACTTCTATAAAGGGCAGAAAAAGTTTACTTACCATCGCGGCGGAAGAAAGAGAAGATGTTCAAACCTCTTGTTGATTTTAGAATCCCAAATACTTGCTGAAAAGGACATTTCTCGTGAAACTGTTTTGATCTGTTTTGAGATCACGTCGAGGTCACCATTTTGTAAACTCGCGCTAAATCGGCCCAAAGTCCGGCGTCCGACCAGCGCGGAAGGTTATCACGTGTTCCTGTCCTTTTCTCATGCGGAGTATTGGTTGGTTAAATTTGTAATACATTAATCATGTATTCTCTCGTAATTTCATCTGACTCCATAAATGAAAGGTTTTAATAATATCTGTGCCTCACTAAAAGTGAGCAAATGTTTGACTATTCCTTTTAACCATTAAATGAACAATGTCACAATCAGTTAGAATAATCACGTAACAATTTATTATGTCAGGTAAATGTATCATGCCAATTTCATAATCAATTCAAAGATAATCGATACAAAACATCAAATTCTTCGGAATAAAGAAAAGATGCAAACCCAACATTAAGAAATACATGAGGCTGAGAGATCTCGGTCTCTCAGCCTCACGGGCCATCTGAAGTACAGAAAAGGCCTCGATCTCCCTACTGCAATTCCTTAAATAGACAAACCTTTTACCTGGAAACATGTAACAATAGAAATTTGCATGCAGTGGTCGCATCTTCATGGGGGTGGGAGACCATTTGCTTGAGAGATCACCTTCCCTTGTAAGTCAGTTATCCATAAACTCTTAAAGACCTTACTACCTTTTATTTTATCTGTCTGGATATGAGATATCTGTACCAGTCGCACTGTGACATTTTAAATGATACCAAACTTGAAAATACTCTGTGATAATCATACACATTAAACTATACATTTTCTTGGGTGATTTCAGGTGATGATCTGAGCATAAGAGAGAGGGGTGAGGGGAAAAGGAAAACGATGTAGATTACATGACTCGGGGGTGAGACTTTGTCTCGATGGTGCATGAGAGCCAGTTCAAATGCTAATCTCCGGAGAGGTCCTTTTGTCCTCTCAGGGTCTGGTCAGCCCCAAAACAGACTGTCTGGAATTTCCTAATTTATCAATTCTTACAATGTCGAACAGCGTTAACCACAAGTGTCTCTCGGTGACAGTGAGAGACGCCATATTCCTCCCGATGGCCTGAGCAGTGGACTTAGTGGCTCGTAGCGCTAAGTCGGTTGCGCTCCTGAGGTCATTAAAATTCTCAGGGTTCGGGCCCGCCTCGTCCATTTTACGGAGAAGGTCGGCCTGATAGACCTGAAGCACGGCCATCGTGTGAAGTGCGGACGCGGCTTGACCGGCGGCGGTGTAGGCGCGACCGATCAAAGCCGAAGTAGTCCTGCAGGCTTTGGAAGGCAGTGAAGGATGAGACTGCCATCCGGCGGAAGGCGGGCAGAGGTGCGTGGCTACCGGTTCCTCAACCGGAGGAATGCAGAGGTAGCCCTTGTCTTTCGCGCCGTCTACTAGAGAGAGCGTCGAAGAGACAGTAGAACACAGCCTGGCAGAAAATGGCGCCTTCCAGCTCTTAGTGAGCTCCTTGTGGAGCTCCGGAAGAAAGGGGGCAGGCCTCATGTGAGGCGTCGAGTGGCGGCCTGGCAGAAAGCAACCGTCCAGCCTGCTGGGTGCAGGCTTGTCAGGAAGCAACCAATCGAGGCCGAGGTCCTCCACGGCCTTGGTAAGCAGGCGAAGAAGCTCAGCGTCGAACGTAGACCGCACACCGCTCGATTCCTGAAGAGAAGGGGCGGGGTCCGGAATGGAGCCCGACCAGCCTTCGCAGTCAGAAGCCAGGATAGAGCAGCTGTCCCCTTCTGCGTCATCTCCCCCCGACTCGATATCCACAGCGGGCGGCTGGCCGGCCGTGATAGAGGTGGGGGATGCAGAGAGCGATGCACACGGGGAGAGATCCGGCATGCAAGCGCTCGCGGCAGATGCCTCCGGTGTTCTCTGTGAACGGCGCTTTTTACGGCGCGGCCCAGAAGAGAGAAGCGGAGGGGTCGGGATCCACGCTGAAAGATGCTAGGCGAGCCCGCAGGGTCGCCATAGACATCACTTCACATTCCGGGCAGCCGCCCAGGGAAAGCGCGTGGTCCGCGTGTGTCTGTCCCAGGCAGGAAACGCACAGGATGTGGCGGTCCCCGTCGCTGAGATCGGCTCGGCAGGAGCCGCATTTTTTGAAAAGAGGCATTTGCAACAACGCCTCGCTCTTTTAGATGCAAGCGTGTGTAACGTAACACGCGGTAATGAAAAGGATATTCGGCGCCGGATAGCGCAGCAGGAACGGCAGAGGAAGCGGCGAGATGGCCGGCTTGAAGCTCGTCCCGCTGAAAGCTCTTCGACGGCGCAGCTTCTCCGGAGAACAGCGAGGTGAGTGTCCACTTCGCTGAAGAGTTGAAAAATCAGAGAACAACCTCACGGGACTGCTTTTATAGCCTGTAGCCACGCCCATTCTGGCGGGACGTGACGCGCACGGGCGCCCGCGCCCTCATTGGTGCTTCGTCACGAGCAGGTCCTGGATAGGTTGCAGCAGTTGCTGCTGAGCAACCAATAGGCGCGCGAGCCGCTCTGCCTAGGTCTGCTTATGCAGCAATGCGTTTTAAACTTATGCAAAAATTAAGGATAATTTTTTGGCTTCAGTATTCTCGAGAAAAGGGTTTTTCCCGTAGCGTAAGCTAGCTTACGCAACACGAGAGTACTCTCGTAAGAGAACTGCGTTATGTATAGCGGCATGCTCACGCTGTTGTTGTTTCTTTCCAACATTATGGATCATGGCAAGCAGACTTTGGGACAAAAGGAGAAATAAAACGAGGATCAATATCAGCATGACGTTTTCGAGATGACGAGAGCTCCACGTCCGTGACAAACTTCGCCTTGACATAGAAGTGCAAATGTAGAGGTGAGCAAATCACAAAACTAATCAATGTTATAAAGCTCAACATGATGAAATGTTAGAATATGATCCGTATGTTATTCTAATGTTGATCTAGCTTACTGCTAGTCTCATACAGATAAACTAACACATAGAATAACATACAAACTATAAACAATAACAAATTAACACATTATAACTTTCAACACACTCAAATCCAGTGTGATAGTTTAGACCAAGTGAAACAGCGCTGCGTTACCTCTGTAACAATATTAGCTCAAAGGGGAAATATTAATAATAACTCATAATTACCAATTATGATTAATTATTAATATTTGGGTCAGTTAATTAGATTAACTTTGAGGTAAGATAAATTAATATTACAATCAATTAATCAGTTCCAAGAACTCTTTGATTATTCATTTATTCTAAGAAAAGTGTATCTTTCATGGTCACCGAAAAATAATTATTTCTTAGCATGTACAGCACTTAGAGCATGTAACAAGATCAAGATCGTAAAATGGACTTTGTTGCAAGCAGGCTCAGAAACCAAATACATAATTGTGCACAAGTTTTATTAACTAAATCACAAACATAACTAAACTAAACAAACATACATACATTCATACATACATGCATGTAAAATGGTGAGTGTTATGGAACCGGAAGCAGGAAATAGAACTATGGAAAATATCTATTTAACTATGAAAAGAACCATCAGTTTATCATTTTCAGAGCACCTCATTAAATTGATACTTCCATGGATACAATTCGTTGAAACCCACTCGTTGATGGGTCCGTGAGTGTCAAAAGTCACTGTACAAGTTGCAGTCGTTTTCTTCTCTGCTGAGTGGAGAAGATATGATGAACTTGCATGGTGGTTTCGAGCACATGGCTGTTGTGTGTCGAAGCCTGCTGCCCTGGCCTGCTGAGGGCACGCTGGACGGCACGGCATCCTGAAGTGCCGAGAAGTTTTTGTTCTAAGCATGCTCATTTGCAATGGCACGCTGGATTGGTTTCTGATGACGAAACTAAGAAAGATTCTTGTAATACTAATATGTTGCACAGCTATCGGCATATCATGTACACATTCATTTTGATCTTCAAAGTACCAATTTATAGAGACCAAAAATGGTATAAGTGGGGTACATTGACTGTTGGTTCTATAATAAAATACATAGTATCAAAAGATCATAGTATCAACAGATAATAGTATTAAAAGACACAACACATGACAGTAAATCATTCACAAAATGTTCTGGAATGCATGTTAATTTCATGTTAGTCAGTTCATCAATAAATAATGCAGGAGAGTCCGTTCAAGTATTGCAGCAGAGGCTCTGTCCACATTGCTAAAAGTCATGAAACTCCTTATCTGATCGTTGCCGGGGTAACTGAGATCTTCTTGCCCTGTTTGGGGGATGGGGCCACAGATTCCCAGAGTGAGTTCTAAATATCAGTTGTTAAGCTATAACTATACTTGTGTCTGACTTGTCTCAGTAATTACACCTCACAAGTTTCATTCGTCTAATAAACTGACCTGTGTGAGTATTATTCAGCACTTGCGGTTAAGTTAGTTCGGTAGAATGAAATGTCTTTATTCCTTTATATCCGTGGGACATTGTGGCGCTGATATCTGTCTCTCATTAGTAATTGCCCCCTGCTTCATTCCAAAGTCATGTTAAAAACAACAATGTATTCACATCCATAAACATTATTAGATCCTTCGGCATGACGGCAAGTTCCATAATTCCGCTTATGCGTCATCAACATACGCCTTTGTTATTGTAAGAGGTTAGCGACCCCTAGCGGCGAAAAAAAATTACATATTGTAGCTTTAAGTGCATTATTTTTGTGCATGAGTACTTTTTAATTCAGCAGATGGAACAATTTTCACAGCCCCATCATCAACCAGAGAACACTTGCCAAGCCATTCCCCTTAAATGCTAAATGAAGGTTTGATAAGTGTAATCTGTTCAAGATTTTATTCTTGTTTATCAAGGACCATTAAACCGGCAACAGGTGAATAACAGTATTAGTGAATAAGTTGGTGCTATTTAAAAGTGCACTCAGTCAGTCCTTAACACCTTAATTAAGCCTAAAAAATGCAGATAATCTGTCAATCTGTTCATCAAGGGCAAACTCTCTGAGTATCTTAGTTTATGAACTTTCTCAAAAGACATCAGTTATGTTTGCTTCACAGAGACATATTTTTAAAAGATATTTCATATCTGAAATCAACATTTTCATAAAAGCTATAGTAAATGTCTGCAAGTAAGCATCTCACCTGGACTATTCAAACATAAATATTCGCCATGTGTATGATTTAGTTTCCTCAGTCATAATGATGTGTTTGTGCCTTCAGTCTCTCCAGGTTGTTGGCACAGTGTGGTGGTTGTGTGCTTTCTGTGAAAGGGATGAATTTGAACTTTTACCCTTGATATTATTTGATTCTTGATATTTAATACTGCACTCCTTTTATGGGGCTTTTAGTTGTTGGTGATGCATTGCCTATTTTAAGGTCAAGTGCTGATGCTTACTGCATGTTGAGACACTAACGTGTTACATTTGCTGCTTTTGGTTTTTAACTAAAAACGCATCTCTCTTTGTGCAATTTTCAAAAGTGAACAAAGAGAGATGCGTTTTTAGTTAAAAACCATAAGCAGCAAATGTAACACGTTGGTGTAAAGGTTGCTGTCTCAAAGCCTCAAGCAATGTGCTTGACTTTTAACTGTTGTAACTAAAACCTTACTTAATAGTAAACATATACTTTTACGTTTAGTTTAGTTAAATCTGTAAATTTTTCCAGTAAATTTCACTGGATTATAATTTTTTTTTACATTGTACAGGAGTCTCAAAGGCTATATTCTGTGGAATTTTCAGGACCAAAAAATGTTTGTCCAATCATTGCATTTGGTCCAAATGCAATGATACGATGTCCTACACTCAAAAAAATTAATTGTTGAATGAACGTGATTTAATCGTAGCACCCATTATGCATCCAATCAAATCAAGTAAACTTGGACTGCTTTGAATATTTTATATTGACACAATATTGATTTGTAGATTAAACATGATTTTAATATGTCAATGTAACTTCTTTGCAACTAATTGAATCAAAATGTTTGTATTGTGTTAGTCTAATAAAATATATTCTTATTCACTCAATGTTGGTGAAGCACTTCTATTCAACAAAATTCTGCCTTGTTACATCAACTTGTTAATGTCTAGTTCATGTATGGTTTTGGTTGTTTAATGAATATCTCTTGTTTCAATTAGATTTGTTTTAGATGACAGCACTAAGAAGCATGACATTACCATAACCAAAACTTCAGTAATCTACAAAAAAAGCACAGAAAACATGTAAACAATTAAATTTTTAACATTTTTAACTTTAACATGCACCAATTAAGTTTAAATGGCTTTCTTCACTTTAAGTCTCCTATCCATTTGATTGTTTGTAACAGAATGTATAAGAAACAATTAGCTAACAAAATCTTGGCTCTTGAGAAAACTGATCCCCAAGCAACGCTTGTACACTGCAAAAAATGCTTTTCTTACTTAGTATTTTTGTTTTGTTTCCAGTCCAAATATCTAAAAATTCTTAAATCAAGAAGCATTTACTAGAGAAGTAAAATGACATAAGAAATTCTATTTTGTTTTAAGGTAAAAAGAAAGTACTTTAAGTAATTTTGGCTTAAAACAAGTAAAATTATCTGCCAATGGGGTAAGCAAAAAAATCTGAATAAGAATGGAAAACAAGAAAAAAAATCTGAATTCGAAAAAAAACAAGATTTTTTTGCTTACCCCATTGGCAGATAATTTTGCTTGTTTTAAACAAAAATTACTTAAAGTACTTACTTTTTACCTTAAAACAAAATAGAATTTCTTATGTCATTTTACTTCTCTAGTAAATGCTTCTTGATTTAAGAATTTTTAGATATTTGGACTGGAAACAAAACAAAAATACTAACTAAGAAAGCATTTTTTGCAGTGTAGGTCTTTAACGCCCTTTTGTTCTTAAAACTTCAAAAAATACATATACATAAGAAACTCCAAGTGCATTTTGTTTGACTTAAAAGTCTTGTTCAAGGTTACTTGCTCCAGAAGCTTGTTTTAGAGAAATTGTGCCATTAATAACAGTTGTCCACATATCTACGGAACACCAGAACTGCAGAACTCCAATAGTGCTTTCTGTTTGACTTTTCTGTCTTTTTCAAGCTCACTTACTCCAAACGCTTGTTTCTGAGAAACTGTGCCTTTGACAACATCTGTCCATTTAGATTTAGAAAGATCTTTTGCAAGACTTCAAAAGTGCATTTGAGCTCTGGTGGGTAGCTCAGGTTCAAATAGTATATCAGTCCAAAAAACAGAGCACAAGCCTGTGCAATGCTACTCAAGTCACTGAGGACTTAACACCACACTTTCAATTAGGACACCAATGTCTGCTGGGTCATCGTCAGGCAGTGCTCCCTCCTTCAGTATGACATACACTCCCATCACAATTTGCTCCATGGTACTTTGTGACTCAATGTCTGAATCCTGTGGGACGAAATACATGAAAGATCACAAACTCAAATATTTATTACAAGAATTGCACACTTACACACTCACTGGTCTCTTTATTAGGTACACCTGTAAAGTAAACTTCAATCCAATACGCTGATTTCACGCAGCCGCCATTTTGAAATCGAAAGTGAGGCTCCGGTGGGAAGAACCCCGGAAGTAAAGATAAACAACAATGCCTTGGACTACCAACCTGAAGCTGCTGCTGCGATTTACACTATTGGATGGTAATATCCAATATAGGATATGTATATAGTTCATTCCTGCTTCTTTTTTTACTTTCTGAATTATATATAAAAAACAATTTTTATTTATAAATGAATTTCACTGTATATAGTCTAAAGTATGAAAGAAATGTATGTACAGTTTTAGAATAACTCATTTTATACATTAAACACAACAACACGCCATCGCATTCACGACTCTCCTGTGATTAAAGGCGACACTTCCGGGTTTTCTTCCCACCGGAGCCTCGCTTTCAATTTCAAAATAACGGCTGCGTGAAATCAGCGTATACAGGAGCTAATTCTACTATGTTTATTATTGAGGTCACATTGGGTGCTGGAGTGTTATTGCAGTGCATTGTATTATAATATTGTTGCCTCTGAGTGAGTTCATGTAATGTAACAGCACAGCGCTTCTGGGTTGTACGTCACACGCATCACACGCATCACACACTTGACCAGCGTTGGCCAATAGTGAGCCTACGTTCTGATGTACAACACAGAAGCGCTGCACTGTTACACTACGTGAACTCACTCAAGAGGCCCACATAGAAGAAAATTTATAGTTGAATAAAGTCGTTATTTTAGTTTTTTTGGCGCACAAAAAGTATTCTCGTCGCTTGATAAACTTTCCAACCTGATGACATAATGCGTGGCGCATCTTAGAGATGGTACAAGACGGGCATTTGTGGTTAAAAAGTATATAATCATCTTTTTTTATTTTAGAAAATGACAGATCATTTCGCTAGATAAGACCCTTATTTCTCGGCCGGGATCGTGTCGAGCCTTTGAAGCTGCATTACTACTGACATCTGGACCTTCAAACCATTGGTTGGTTGCCATTGAAGTCCATTATATGGAGAAAAATCCTGTTTTCCTCAAAAACATTAATTTCTTTTCGACTGAAGAAAGAAAGACATGGACATCTTGGATGACATGGGGGTGAGTAAATGATCAGGAAATTTTAATTTGAAAGTGAACTAATCCTTTAAAGGTGCTCTAAGCGATGTTGGGTGATGTCACTTATTGTTGACGTTCTAGGTATTGTCAAACAAAACCCTCCTTCCTCCTCATCCCGTCCCCTCCCTCCCGTGCTTCTTGAAACAGTCATGAACCATTTAGAAAAACCAAACTGGATTTACACACCTGTTCAGCAAAAACAGAGCCACCTGAATGTCGGATCGGAAGCCCTTCTGCCGGCGGAGTTCTCACCACCTTTTGAATGCTTTTCCGATGTAAATTCGGGACTTTGCGTGTTCCTTCTCCTTTTCCCTATTCTTTATGTGTTCATCGCAATGTCGTCTCTTTGGTCGTGTGTCGGCCATATCAAAATTCTCAAGAATATAACATTTTAACTTAAGTCGTTTTCGTTGTCTAGGACATCTCTCCTCTAGCTAACTTCCCTCTTCATGCTTCTCTCTCCTCCAACACCCCAACCCCCACCCCCACCCCCCAAATCATTCTTGTCGGTTATTGGCTGGAACACTGTTAGTTATGTTTCGTGGTCCAGGCTGGGCCAGTTTGTTTTTCTTGCCGTTTGTGGAGCCTGGGCTGTCTACAGTGACAGTGTTTTTTTTTACAGTGTGTTAAGGGGACAGGCAGCTTGCGGATAGTGAGGAGATGTTTGCTGTCTGTGACGTGCTTCGGCCTAAAAAATGTGTGACATCGCTTAGAGCACCTTTAATGGACATGACTCATGACTGCTCAGGCTGTTTTCTCCTAGTCAGCAGGAAATGACTACCACGACCATTCAGTCCATCTTACATTTTCTAACAGCCACACATAAGCTAAGAGTGAAATTAATAATTTAAACCTAAAAGTATTTCTTCCAGAAAAGATGTTTCATATTACTAATGACCTGCATTATTCATATGGTTTTGACTGTGATTGCAATCACTCAAACCATTTAATATGCATCATTTGCATTTATATGACAGACTTCTCTAAATTTCTTCTTTGTCCCCATCTGTCAAAGATGACAATGCATGCGCCCGGTTATAGTCATCATTTAGAGCAGCGGAAACTGAGCGTTCTTTAGCGCACATATAGGTCTCTGCATTCCAGTTTGTTTATAATGGGCTGCATTTAAATGATCTGCCAAATAGGAGGCTCCACACAAATAAACCCATAACACCTTATTGCTCTCTAAATGCACCACTCTAGCACTTGGCGGTGTTTATATGTTGGTTTCTGGTTATTTTGGGGTATTTAATAGCACAATTAATGTCTGCTGTTCTTTGCATTTAGTGATCAGACTCATACCTGGTGTCTATGTGAACATACCAGGTCTGTACTGCCATCTAGTGGTGTGGGGAAGCATGAAGTAAAACAAATTCTTTGTGAATGATCACATATGGATTGGTATTGCAAAACCACCAGTGTGTTTATTTGTATTTTATTTGGTTTAACCACAGCGCACATCATTGCTTCATAAATGCAATCCCCCCCACATTTTCTTCATTCACAAATGAACCACTACTCTGTGCACCTATGCTGCGAGTCGCCCAATGATCTGTGACTTTGCTTTAGAAGTTTAGCTGGCAGAAAAAAATTAAACATTGTTCTGTGTGACATTAATGTTAATACTCAGTGTTAATGAAATAAACTCAGTGTATTGCTCAAAACAACAGACTGCTGCTATGAACTTCACTACAATGTAAATACATTCTCTCTGCACTGTCCAGTGTGTCGCGCAGTTTTGGTACACATATTTCAAGAGTTGGTCAGCTAAATAAAACAGGCAGTGTGCCAAATATGTAGGCTATGGGTAGTTGTGACAGCAGATGCCATGTAAATTATTACTGAATATGATAAATAATATGCTCTTTTCAGTAGGCTACTATCTAGATAAAGCCTCCAGCATCCACTGCGGCTTATCATAATAATGTTACTGTCATAATAATCATCCTGATATCCATCCACTGTATTTACAACTGTGAAGTCAGGAAATCCTGGACTAAATGACACAATAATAACATGACACAATAATAACAAACATTTTATTTTCACAATTACTCTGAATATAAATAAATTAATATTCATCCTGCCTGAATTGCAACAGTTTAATGTCTTTTTGCAAAAAGGGTCAAAGAGTTAGTGACAGTGACACTAAAAAACACTCTGAATCATTGGAACACATGATAGCCATGCAGGAAAAGGATGAGAGGTGTGTTTGACAGGTCTAGATTTAAACATAATTTGAGAGATGAATTTCACTAGTTTTTACCTTTTACTTTGTTCCTGGTGGTTCAAAAGCAATGACAGGAATGTGCTTTGCTGCATTTTTGGCATTGTTCACATTTTTAGGTTATGACACATCTCATGGGCCATCAGTTGACAAATATCTTATTTTTGGGGTTGGGCAGAGTGGAGAGATAGAACATGGATGTTGGATGTATAGAAGTCATACACAGAATTAGGTAAACTTTGAAGTTTTTCAAGTTCAATCCAAAAAACAGTTTCTGAAACATAAACTATCCAACAAGGCAAGCACACTGAAGATTAAGCAACATATCAAACCAGGCATCCAAATTCATTTTGAGTTGGCTAACGAAACCCCTTTCATTCTGATGAAGGACATCCAAATAACCTGATAAAAAAAACACAGATAAATAGAAAATCTCCTATAATGAATGTGAGGATATAAACAGCAGAAGCATATTGCGGTTTTATATTCTGGGAGTGCAAGTGAAAGCAAGTGTACTTTCAGTAAAAGTGAAAGAGATTTGAATGCTCAACTAGTGTGACAGGGTTCACAGTCAACAGCAGGAAAGGCGAAAACTACTCTGAACAATTACAACAAAATCACATACAGAATTATATAAACAAAACTTTTTTTGGGACACAAAACTTGTGAGAGCTTCAGGTCCTCTGCACATTATTCAACTGAGACTGGAGATATTTCGACAGAAAAGGTAAAGCAACAAGCCCTGGGTCTGTTCACACACACACACACACACACACACACACGCACACGCACACGCACACGCACACGCACACAGTGTTGTTTAAAATGTGAACGAATGGAAAAGTCTTTGAAAGTAGACACTATGCAACATCTTAAAATGTGGCATTATTGTGTGAGACACACAAAAAAAACTATTCTGTCCATGATTCATGATACAAACATTCTGCTGTTAACAATAATAAGACTTATTGTGTTACTGTGACAATGATGTACATTTCAATACTTAAAGACTGTAATAATCAGCACAAAACCGGTCATAAGCAGACAATTAATGATTTTATTACTATAGTTGTTGATATTAGTAATTTTTTTGTGATGCTGTGATTTTGAGTGGTTAGATGGAAATGTTTTATTTCTTCAACAGCTTTTTTTCTCCCTATATTTAGGAGAGAATAATGGCATCTGCAAGCAGCAGTAAGGCTTACAATTCTGTCACATGATATTATTTCATTAACACACAAAATATAGCATAATTTAGGTCATGTATACAAGTCCATGTGTTTCTCTCTTCCTTCACAGACGAGTTTCGTCTTATTGTCCCTAATGATTCTCAGAGTGCTGAGGTCAAACTGGGGTCTGATGTCACCATACCATGTCATCTGTCTCCTGAAATCAGTGCTGTTGACATGGAGATCAGATGGTTTAAGGAGACAGACTGTGCTTGTCTCTATAAGAACAGAGAGGTGATAGAAGGAAGGAACTACGAGGGCAGAACAGGTCTGTCCACTAAAGAGCTAAACAGAGGAAATGTTTCCTTGAACTTCAGAGAGTTTAGAGAATCAGACATAGGGGTTTACCTGTGTCAGGTCATCAGTAAAGACAGAGCAGAGGAAATAACAATAGGATTAGAAGGTGAGCATCCAATAACTTCACACATCAGCTCAATGTCCTCAACATCTCTTACCAGAAAGAAATGAACCTAGAGGTGATCAGTCAACTGATACACCAAATCCAATAAAACACATGCTCATGCTTTAAATTATGTCTTGTTCCCTCAGCAAGGGAAGATTCTGATGGCAAACCAGTAAATCAGCCATCAAAGACTCAAGGTAGACAAGTTAATCTGACACTTCATGAGGTAAGTCGACTTAAGAACTACTATACATTAACCATTAACATAATGTAATTGCTTTAATGCATTACTGTTTCCCAGACTTATCCTCAGTTTTTTTATAGCTATATTTGATTTAACCATTATGCACAGGGATCCTAAATCCCACACAAAATCCCACCTCAGCAGGATTCATTATAAGCAGCTGTTTTGCTGTCCTTAATAGATTTTTATTTAATTTAATTGTATGTGCCCAGTATTTACTTACACTTTATATTGTAAGCAAGTGTAAATCAGGTCATAAATGTGATCTAATTAGAAAATGGATGTAAGACATGATTGTTTGACATGATTGTCTAAAGTACCAAAAGTAATATGAATCAGCTCTAATCAGAAGTGACTCTAAAATCAATAACATCAGCTCTATATGGTCATAGTATGGTCAAGACATTTTTGGTTACTGATTCCATGCGTAACTGTAGAAACATAATGGACTCTTAAGACTCTTTTTCTTTACTTCCACAGTCAAATAGAACATGTGAGGAGAATCAGAGAATGAAAATGGAGGAATCTGCTTTAATGACAGGTGAGTGTTGTTAAAGTTCACTATGTTTGTGTGTTATAAATCAGGACAGACACATTAGGGAGTGTTACAAGGTCTGACAGTGCTGCTCCACCACAGCTCTCAAAGAAATTAAAAAGAAATTTGGGTTTAGAACATAGAACACCTCAACCCCGCAGACTGGACAGAGGTACCCCTGAGTCTCATCTCCCACTCTGAAACTTATATATACATAAACCTCCAGGCAAGGAGTACTATTAAAGAATACATTTATTTAAACATAACTTGATTTGATTTGGAGATCAAACAGAAAAGCTTCTGGAGAGGGAAAGGCAAAAACAAAAAACAAAAGTAGCCAGGTAACGTCTCGGTTACGTATGTAACCCTCGTTCCCTGAGTAGGGAACGGAGACGTTACGTCGGATGACGACGAATGGGGTTTCGCTTAGAAAGCCTGTCATCTTCGAGTATATAAAACGAGCCTATGGCAATGAAATGCCATGGGTCTGCGGAATTTGCATTGCGTAACTCCGCCCCACCCTGGGGGTATATAAGGAAGTACGCTGCAACATGCAGATATGTCTTCGCTGAGGAGCCGAGACTGAACTCAGGCGTTCCAGCGGTACAGCGGAAGTGGCAGGGAGACGTAACGTCTCCGTTCCCTACTCAGGGAACGAGGGTTACATACGTAACCGAGACGTTCCCTTTCGTTGTCACTCCGAGTTACGTCGGATGACGACGAATGGGGTTCCCAGTGTAATCACGCCACCTCCCGACTGTCTTCCAGTGCCCTGCGTAAGTGTGAGCTCCCTGTCGTGAGACTGGCACGGACGAAGGACTCCTACTTAACATGGGATTAAACCAAGGTACACTGGGAAGCATATCTCAGTGGAAATATGCAATCATGCCCAACCCGAAGGGGGGGGACTTGGAATACCCATATGACCCAGGAGGGCTGCATATGGAGAACACTGGGGTATCCAGCCGCAGGTGGAATATTTCAACCCCAGGGGTGGCAAGGTGGCTTGCCAAGGGAAAGACACATGCTCAGAGAGGCTTACAGTGGAAATACACATGTGGGGGTCACCCAGAGGGGGAACCATGCACATGGAGGCACCTAGCCAAGCGCGAAAGCTGCCGGTGGCAACTCTGGCGATGACATCGTTAGTGCTGGAGGAGACTCAGGGCTTATGAGGCTCACCTGAGGAATAATCGCACGTATCCCATCCGAGGAGAGGAATGGCGAGCAAGCGAAGACACCTGAGCAGAATCTATTACCGGCTAGTTGAAGCGAGTACATGAGAAGAAACTGGCTCCACTCGGAGATTGTAGAATCTCGCGAATGTGTTAGGTGTCGCCCAGCCTGCAGCTCTGCAGATGTCTGTTAGCGAGGCGCCATGCGCTAGAGCCCAAGAGGATGCCACACTCCGAGTGGAGTGGGCCGTCACACCAAGGGGGCATGGTCGACCTTGCAGCTGGTAAGCCAAAGCAATGGCGTCCACTATCCAGTGAGACAACCTTTGCTTGGAGAGAGCCTTTCCCTTCAGCTTCCCACCATGACAGACAAAGAGCTGGTCAGAGTTCCTGAAACACTGCGTTCTGTCTACGTAAGCACGGAGGGCGCGTACTGGACAGAGCAGTGCCAAGGCTGGGTCTGCCTCCTCCAAGGGCAGCGCTTGCAGGTTCCCCACCTGGTCTCGAAAGGGTGTGGTGGGAACCTTGGGCACATATCCAGGCCGGGGTCTCAGGATCACGTGAGAATTAGCCGGCCCGAATTCCAGGCACGCTTCGTCAACCGAGAATGCCTGCAGGTCCCCTACCCTCTTGATAGAGGCCAATGCAACCAGGAGCGCTGTCTTCATAGACAGGAACTTAAGCTCCACTGATTGCAGAGGCTCAAAGGGAGCACTCTGCAGGGCAGTTAAAACCACTGAGAGGTCCCAAGAGGGAACGAGAGGAGGGCGAGGAGGATTCAGTCTCCTCGCTCCTCTCAGGAACCTGATGATCAGGTCGTGCTTTCCAACGGACTTACCTTCGACTGCGTCGTGATGTGCGGCAATGGCGGCAACATACACTTTCAGGGTGGAGGGAGACAGCCTACGCTCCAACCCTTCTTGCAGGAAGGAAAGCACGACACTGATCGGGCATTTCGTGGGTTCTTGATGTTTAGAAGAACACCAGTTGACGAAGAGGTTCCACTTCAACGCATAGACATGTCTCGTGGACAATGCTCTAGCGGAAGTGATGGTAGCCACCACCGCTGGTGGTAGGGTACTCAAACCTACCTCGTCCCGTCCAGGAGCCACACGTGGAGGTTCCAAAGATCGGGATGAGGGTGCCACAGGGTGCCCCGTCCCTGAGAAAGCAGGTCCTTCCTCAGAGGAATAGGCCAGGGAGGTGCTGTCGCGAGGAGTACTAGTTCTGGGAACCAGGTGCGGTTGGGCCAATACGGGGCAACCAATATTACCTGCTCCTCGTCCTCCCTGATCTTGCGCAAAGTCTGCGCAAGAAGGCTCACTGGGGGAAACGCATACTTGCGTGGGCCCCGCGGCCAGCTGTGCGCCAGTGCATCCGTGCCGAGCGTGCCCTCGGTCAGGGAATAAAACAGGTCGCAATGGGACGAGTCGTGGGAGGCAAACAGATCTATCTGAGCGTCCCCGAACTGATCCCAAATCAGCTGGACCGACTGGGGATGGAGTCTCCATTCTCCAGCGAGAGGCCGAAGCCGAGACAGCTCGTCGGCCGCACGGTTCAGCTCTCCTGGGATATAAATGGCTCGAAGCGACCTCAGATGCTTCTGACTCCATATGAGGAGGTGGCGGGCGAGTTGCGACATACGGCGGGAGCGTAGACCACCTTGACGGTTGATGTACGCTACTGTGGCGGTATTGTCTGATAGGACTAGTACGTGTTGACCCCTGAGCAACGCCCGGAAGCGGTGCAGGGCAAGGCGTACAGCCAGCAACTCGAGGCAATTGACATGCCAAAGGCGTTGGGGACCTGTCCAGGAGCCCGCGGCAGCATGTCCATTGCACATGGCGCCCCAGCCCGTGGTGGAGGCATCCGTTGATACAACATGCCTGGAAGCTCGTTCTAAGGGCACTCCGGCCCGTAGAAAACTGAGGTTCGACCACGGGGTGAAGGTCTGACGGCAGGCCGGAGTCACTGGGACTCGGAGCGTGCCGTGTTGCCATGCCCACCTCGGGACTCGATCGCGAAGCCAAAGCTGAAGCGGTCTCATATGAAGCAATCCGAGCGGCGTTACTGCGGCTGCGGATGCCATATGCCCCAGGAGCCTCTGAAAGAGTTTCAGTGGGACCGCACTCTTGCCCTCGAATTGACGAAGGCAAGTCAGCAGTGACTGCGCGCGCTCGCTCGTAAGCTGCGCGCACATGGCGACCGAGTCGATATCCATACCGAGAAAAGAGATCCTCTGCACGGGGCAGAGTTTGCTCTTCTCCCAGTTGACCCGAAGGCCCAGACGAGCTAGGTGCCGGAGCACTAGGTCCCTGTGTTCGCAAACCTGGTCTCGAGAGTGAGCTAGGATCAGCCAGTCGTCGAGATAGTTCAGGATGCGAACCCCGTGTTCCCGAAGGGGAACAAGGGCTGCCTCGACGACCTTCGTAAAGACGCGAGGAGACAGGGCTAGCCCGAAAGGGAGAACCGCGTACTGGTATGCCTGCCCCTCGAAAGCAAACCGTAAGAACGGTCTGTGTCGAGGAAGAATGGAGACATGGAAGTAGGCGTCCTTCAGGTCGATCGCTGCAAACCAATCCTGTGGCCGCACGCATTCGAAAATGCGTTTGGCCGTGAGCATCTTGAACGGCATCCTGTGAAGAGAGCGGTTCAAAACGCGCAGGTCCAGGATTGGTCGTAACCCACCGGTTTTCTTCGGTACAATGAAGTAAGGGCTGTAGAAGCCGGACCTCATTTCGGCTGGAGGGACAATCTCGATCGCACCCTTCGCCAGTAGGGTGGCGAACTCCGCTCTCATGACAGGGGCATTGCCACCGACCATAGTGAAGCGGACTCCCCTGAAGCAGGGAGGAGACCGCGCGAACTGAATCGCGTAGCCGAGCCTGATGGTTCTCGCGACCCGGCGGGACAGTCTGGGAGGCTCTAGCCAGGCCTCCAGAAACTGCGCCAGCGAACCACAGACGTACCGTCGGAGGTGCAGCGAGGCGGAATGACCGGCCCAGGCAAGGGTGGCATAGCGGCCCTGTGCGGGGGCACGGTCATTAGCCGCGTCCTGCCAGAGGAGGACCAGCGTCCCACGGGGGCGTGCTCTGGCAGGGGTCTGGCGACAGAGGGGGATGAGAGGAGCGTGGCCCGTGGGCGGCGCGTGCTGTCATCCATAGCCTCTTGGGGCTCAGAGAAAGAGCATCAGTTCTTTTGAATGAGATTCTCACCCAGCCCTCCACCGGGGGAAGGAGTGGTCCTGCTACCAGCTCCTGAAAGAACTGAGCCCTAACTCCAGGCTACCTGTCTCAGGAGTGCTGCTTAGCCAGGTGTTAGCCGGCTAAGGGCAAGGACAGGCGGTGCCAGCCTCCAGCGACCTCCTCGTGCTCGGGCCGGGAAGGGTCGAGGGGAGGAGCCGCATGGAAGCGGCGTCGGCGGGAAGCAGACTAAGGAGACCACACGGACGGATGACCGTCAGTGCAGAAGCCTGAGTCCGCTTCTGGAGTAATCGAAGGCTGTTGGGCGCAGTCCTCAACCACACCGCCGACCAAGCTGCCCGTCTCAAGAGTGCTGCTTAGGCTGGCGTGGCAGTCTAAGGGGCGGAGACGGGCAGCGCCGCCCTCCTGCGACCGCCTCCTGCTCAGGGCCAGTGAAGGCCCGAGGGGAGGAGCCGCATGGAGGTGGCCTCGGCGGGAAGCAGACTAAGGAGACCGCACGGACGGATGACCGTCGGTGCAGAAGGCCTCAGTCTGCTTCTGGGGGGGGGTCAAAAACTGTAGGGTACAGTCCTCAACCACACCGCCGAGGAGCCCAGCATGGGACATGAGGGAGCTGAGAAAATGAATTCTCAGACCCCCTCACATCAACCTGGCTGAGCCCATGTCTGGACCACTCTAGTGGACACCACCTGACCCAGGATCACGCAGGTACCGATGTCGCCCGAGAGCGAGGTCAGTAGTTTGCGCGGCGGAACGACCAGGCCGGGCATGGGAGGCATAGCGTCCCAGCAAGGGGGCGTGGTCGAGTTTCCGCGTTCTGTCAGTGTTGGCCAGGGAAGGACTAGCGTTCCACTGCGGCCGGTTCTGACAGAACTCCCGAGTCAGCACTGCCTCGAAGGCGAAGGCGACACACAGCACTGCATGCCTGTGCCACAATAGTGACAGAGAACATACAGCCCATGATCGCCATGCGATCGAGTGCAGCGAAGGCGGAGGACGCCCGCGGGCCGCGAAAAGTCACGTGGACTCCCGCGGGCCGGAAGCGTCCTGATGCACATCCGGGAAGCCTACAGCGCTCGGGGGGAGGGCGGCGCCACTCCAGCCGATGCTTTCAGCTGCCCGGGAAAGCATGGCCATCAGCTCTGGATCTGACTCGACTAACACTGACACTCCAGAGGGAGGCAACGCAGTCGAATCCTCATTTCCAGAGGAATCAAGCCCGCCTTGTGATGCTGTGAGTGACATGACACCACCTGCTGGAGCCCCGAATGAAAACACTGGGTCCCTAAGAAGAACCAGGTACACACGGAAGCCCCACGGTTTGCGATGTGGAGGGGGGCGTGGCCCGAGGAATGCTCGTCGGTATTATGCCACACTGTAACCCTCAGATCACCCTGGCCACCAGCCAAAGTATCCCCTCTCGAGGAAGAGATAGATTGGGGTGTGGCAGAGGGGACTCTACCCACACGGGGATCATTGAGTCTCGATCTATAAACATCGCGATGGTCACGTTCCCGCAGAGAAAACGTGACTCACCCACGAGCGCTGCCGAGCGTGAATCAGCCCAACACGCGAAACAGCGCTCGTGACCGTTAGGCAGATGAATCACGCGCCCACATCCAGTAAATACACGGGCGAGCCGTCTTGAAAAAGACGTGCCGCGTGCAGCTCTTTTAGAGAGAGGAAAAGCTCAGCAGAGTGCTGAAGCGCCCAGGGAGAAACACACACACTGTCGGCAGATCACTGCACAGATCAGCAGCAGGCAATGCGATCTCGCTGGAATACGCCGTCACACCAACACACTGAAGAGCCGCTCGTCTCGTAGAGTGAAGATGATACAGAATAGCTTGTAGGAGTGAAGAAAACTCTTGGCTCCGAAGCGAAAACATATCTGCATGTTGCAGCGTACTTCCTTATATACCCCCAGGGTGGGGCGGAGTTACGCAATGCAAATTCCGCAGACCCATGGCATTTCATTGCCATAGGCTCGTTTTATATACTCGAAGATGACAGGCTTTCTAAGCGAAACCCCATTCGTCGTCATCCGACGTAACTCGGAGTGACAACGAAAGGGAACTATGGTTACACATCTTTACCTCGCTGGCTAACCACATAACTGGAGGAAGCATGGTAAAAAAAATAAACAGATAAACAGGCACCCTTCTCACAACATACGTGTTCACAACATACGTTTTTTTGGGGTTTTTTTACATTGCCTGAACCAGTCACATACATTTAATAAGTTATGTATCAGGGATATATTAAATACCATCTGGTAGATAAATGCAGACATCATTATGTGATTTCCTTTTTCAGAGCTTGAAGTGAATTATGTGAAGGTACTTCACCAAACGATATTCAGGCTTTTCAAAAATCAAGGGAAAAAACTGGAACAAACTGAACTACAGTTAAAGGCATCCAAGACTGACTTGGAAAGAGTCTTACAACAATTAGAAACAATCAGAGAAAAATCTGGTCTCCTAGAAAATAAAAAAGACCTTGATATGAAAGAATCACAGATGCAACAAATAGAAAAACAACTGCTACAAATAACCAAATACATTGAAGAGAAACAGAATCAGCTTGAGGAGAAAGACACACAACTGGAGGATATGAGCAAACAGAAAAGCGAGAAAGAGAAACTGCTGGAGAGCACAATCAAAGAGATGGAAACCAGTAAACAACAACTACAGACACTGAGACAGGAGCAAATGAGACAGCAGGAAATGATGGAGAAGAAAGAACAGTTGAGGATTTCAGGTAAGAAATTTGATAGATTATTTTACATTTAATTTTTTTATCAAGAACATATTAATATGGGTGTTTAAGGACAAAATCTTTTTGATCTAACAAATGGGATTGTGTTTTTGCTTCTCTCAGAGTTTAATGAAAAATCCAAATGTCTTGAAGAAACAAAATCTCTTCTAGAAGAAAGAGATGGAAAGATTAAAGATCTGGAGAAAGAGAAAGACAGACTTGATGAAGAACTTCAAGACAAAGACAGACGTCTTAAGGACATTAATGCCAAACTGATGCAAACAGTCAGAGAGGTTGAAAAGAAACAGAATCAGCTTCAGGGGAAACACACACAACTGGAGAACATGCACAAAATGATGAGTGAAAAAATGAGACGCCCAGAGAACTAATCGAAAGAGCTGGAAGCCAGTAAATGTCAAACAGAGGAACAGGAAACTAAAAGCACACATCTGGAGAAATAAAAACTGTGTTTTAGCCAGATTGTTTTTAAATACTACGGTGGCAGCTCCATTTTAAGGACATGCATTTGGGGTAGTGCTTTTTAAAATAATGACAATAATTGCAATGTTTCTGGTTGTGTTTATTTTGGTGGTAAGTGTATTTCATTTGTGGGTTGTTTTCATACTTTATCTGCTGCGCCTTTCCTATAAAATCTCAGTAAATGTGGTGTATAATCGTAAATTTGTGTGTGTCTCCCACTGATCTATATTAATGACAGTGGTGCGTCTCTTTTTATTTTACTTTTTTACATGTAACATGACATTGTTCATGTACATGTAACATGACGTACAGGTCAGATGACATTCCTGAGTTCAGGGCATTCGTGCAAGTCACTGGATGTGTAAATGGGGTAGCAGCTGTTTAGTTTACTTGTTAACTGTTTACTAGTTGACCCAGAAGTTGGCTATGCAAAAAGCAGCAAAAACTACAATTTGAAAATGGGCTGAACCCTGAAATAATAATAATATTAGTTGGCAAGCGTTTTTAGGGTGAACCCGATGGAAATAAATAACTAAGCATTTTTAAATGGTAGCACTTACTGTATCACTGGTTGTATCTCGCAAAGTTTAAATTTAGGGTACAAGAGGGCTAAAGGCAAACCTTAAGAATTGTTTTTGCTTTTCTATGCTCCCATAGTGTGTGACAAAAAAAAAAAAAAAAAAAAAATAGTTTGTATTGCACCTTTATGGAGCAACCGATTTTTTTGTGTGAAAATAAACCCTAAAAGTGATTTATTTTGTTAAAATTTTTTATAAATGTATGAGGTGGCTACAGAGGCCTTTTACCCCTCACATGGGGTGAAAGGCTCACCAGCATGGGTCAAAAGGCACACAGTATTGATACAAATACTTTAGCTAAAATAATATGTTTTTAATAGCTAATGTCTTAAGTTAATACTTGTTCAAAACAATCACTTTTGGAAAGTTTGTACTATTTTCTGTTTATTTTGATAAATAAAATGATTAATTTTTGTTCAACAAATATATGTAGTGGATTTTTTTCCTAAACCCTGACTATTTAGAATAAAACTGTTGCGTCTACTCATCGACACAGAGCGTCTACAAATCGACACTTAATAACCTTTTACTCTTGCTCTTGCGTCTTCAGTCGACAGCAGGCCGAGTTTCTTACTCTAACTTACTTGCTTCCCTAAACTGACCTGCTGCGCAGCAGAAATTAACAGACAGACATCAGCAAATGTCCTCCAAATGCTTTAATAACGGCCGGGAGAGTCTTCGAGCAGTTCTCAGAGAAACTCTCCCAAGAAGAATCAAGGCCGGAGGATCTCAGACAAATTCCATTGAGACTCCCACCGTAAAACACATATACAACAGTTTTTATAGAATCAAGAAAACAAATAAGACTAACATGTCACCTTCAATATGATTGGTTCATTTGGTTCAAAAGCCCCAACCTTTTTCCTCTGTCACTGGCACAAGCAAACTTTGTTTTAATGATGACTTCATTCGTTAATCACAAGATTCTAACAGACTGTCTAGTTTCATTTCCCAAACTTTGTTATTTTTACATATACATACACACACAGTCAAAGACACAAGTTTTCCATTGGTTTCATACAGTACATCCTGTTCCCATGTTAGATGTTAAAGTTATAAGGTTAGATAGATGTTAGAAACATGGTTAGTTTAATATACAGTTTAAAATTTCCACGACAGCTGCTGTCAAACCAAGGTTCTGAAAGCATTGATGGAGAGAGATCCCATAATAATATAATATAGATTTACAGCAACAATAAATTATATTTTATAATATGATATGATTAATATCATTTTGTGTGTGTGTGTGTGTGTGTGTGTGTGTGTGTGTGTGTGTGTGTGTGTGTGTGTGTGTGTGTGTGTGTGTGTGTGTGTGTGTGTGTGTGTGTGTGTGTGTGTGTGTGTGTGTGTGTGTGTGTGTATATATATATTATGGTTTCATTGTAAATATGGTGATTATCTCTAAGGTGGACACCCAACTTAATATATTATTTACCATCTGAATGTATCGTCAACAAATGGAAAAGTCAACCAGCTATTTATTATCATGTGGATTATTGTGCCCTTCGCACCAACAGCAGGTGTGCGTTTTACCCCATAGGCCTACTTTAACATATTCTTCTGTTATTGAAAAATTGTTTCTTTAATTACTTTGAATAAAACTTATGAAGTTTGAAAATTATGAAGACCTTTGTCTCAAAATATATTCAATAATTTTAGCAATTCTCATTTGACTTAAATCTATAACATTTTTAAAAACACCAAATATTAAAAACGGATGTTTTGGAAAGTGCTGCGGTCAAGTTTTTGTTCCATCGTTTAGAGGAAAATAAAATCAAAGGCGATCAAAAATCAAAAAATCATCTTTTATTTTCAAATCATTATATGATCGTGATAATATGTCTACATGTTATTGGTAGAATGAAGCCTAGAAGTTGTCAAAAAATATGTGTTATTAAATGCATGAGTCTGTTTTTATCCTCCTTGCAGGGTCAGGTTATAGACTACAAGGATGATACCAAATGTGCAAAAACGGAGGGTAATTCCCTTGGACCAAGTTAACTTGTTTTTTTAGTGTCATTCATTCCATATGTAACAGCTGGCAACATCTAGGCATTTGCTTTATTATTCATATTAAATATTTCTCTCTCTATGCCCAATTTATTTAGTCTTAATAATTCATTTTAAAAATACAAATGCGGTGTGCTGGAGTCACAATCTAATAGAAACACCCAGGATAAAAAAAAAAAAAAGCCGTGTTGATATAAAAAGCAAAAGCTACGTGTCGGTTTGCAATTGAAATAGTGCGTGGGAGGTGTTTAGCAGTTACGAGAAAGTGAAAGTGAAAGAATTTTCCCTCTGCGATCAGACCAGTGTGACGGGTTGTTCCCATAGGGTTGTTCCGCTCAGAATCAGTTCTGCGCTGCACTTCAGCTGAGGCAGAAGATTTGAAGATGGGTAAGAATGCTAACATGCATGCTAACCATACACAACATGTCAATTAACAACCGAAATCTACAAGGTAACATCTATTGTAATTTATTTTCATTTTCGTCTCATCAACTCGTGTGACGATTTTAAAATACCCTACATCTGGCACAGTTTCAATCAGCAGTTTCTGGCAGCATCAGCCACTGAAGGTTTGGTCAATTAGAGAAGACAGTCCTCTTTATGCACAAATAGTCCTTCATAGCTCTATCTATCAACAGCCTCATATGTATCTGCAATGCCTAGGCCATATATGGCAATATGGGCTGCAAACAAAGATCTACTTTCGATTTTCGATTAGCAATGTCAAATCGTTTAGATGAAGCGTTTGACCGATTGTCTGAAGGATTTGTTCACGAATCGGACTGAATTATTACCAGGGCGTCGCCAGTCGTCTACAAGCGGGTCTTTGCAATGCAGTGTCTGCATGTGGTTTAAAGGTGCAGCCAGTCGACTGTTGATATTTGAAATCGACTTAAGGAGACATACTAAAACGTGACACATTTTATAACACATTTTAGGTTTATCACCCACTGTCACTTTAAGACATCGGATCATTTCCAATGACATGCGGATCCAGAATTGCACTGATGCACATCCGATACATACACTCACAACTGTTTAAGACATAACCGACATATTTTACGTGAATACTCTCCAAAACGGACATTTAGACATAATGTTGTTGTGTATTTGTCCATTCAGACACGAAACAGAGCTCAATTCAGTACTCGCGCGCTGAATAGGTGTCTATGGCTGCACGCTTCGGGTCGGGTGTGCGTGCGCACAGAAAGATGAGACATGAGACATGCAGCGCATGCCAACTCGATCGTGTCCCACTGGGTACTTCAGCACGTTACAGTACAAATGTGCGCATCTACTATCAGTTCTGAATGGATCGCTTCCCAAATCGTCACTATCTAACATTTTCGTCTAGTTTTTATTCGTTGACGAAAATGTCAATAGATTTTCGTCATAGTTTTTGTCATTCAAAACTAGTTTTTATAATTTCCTTTATCGTCTCGGTTTCGTCTGTGAAAAATGTCGTTGATGAAAATAATAACGAAAATTATTCGTCAACGAAATTAACACTGTAATGCAGTGGAATGAGATAGCCTTGCCAAAATCCTTCACATTGAACTAACATTGTAGGCTAACAACACAATTTTCTGATCTTATTTTAGCTGAGTAGCCGACAAGCATAGACAGTATAAGAAGTGGACAGAGCCATCTCATTTGAGACAAGTGAAGCCCATTTTTAGCGATTTTTTAGGACTTCCGTTCCTGACGCGCAGACTCAAACCGAGCTTGACGACGTAGATGTGACGTGAGCAACCCGTCTGTCTTTTAGTGGCTGTGGCATGAGAAATCTGAATCATTCCCTTCCGAATCTTGCAGAGACGGAGAGCGTGAGTAGGAGGTGTCCACGGTATTCTGATTAATTATTTTGTCATTTTGCCTCCACGTCTCCCTGATTGCCCGCGAGCTTCTCCTCCTGTCCATACGGTAATCTCTCTACTGTGCGACAGAGAGTCGCGTGCAATCGTTAGCCTACTTTTACAAAAACTGCTTCTACGGGGCCATAACATAAGCTACAAGGTAATGGAGCATTTTATACATTGTCGTGTTTCTTTAGAAATAAATAATGGACAAATGGAGTCTTTAAACACCTCAGATGTGAAGCTATTCGCTGTCAAAGTGCCGCCAAAATGAATGGGAGTCAATGGGATGCTAACAGCAGGTGAAGTTCTGCTACAAGATGGTGGCACGCGGCCGGCTTCAACTTCCGGTCGACTTCCTTCCCGCTTGCCGACAAGCTTACTTTCCATTATAACGTTAATGTTAAACATGTTCACTAACTTGAAATCATCCGCGGGAAAGCTACAGCCAGGGGCTTTTCAAAGAAGACGCTGCCGTTATCTTGACTGTGATTGGCCAAATGACTCGCGTGATGAACTTCCTGTTTTCGGTCGAAGTCCACAGTAGTCGATTGTCAAGTTCACGCGCGTGATCATAGGTAACTAAGCAACAGTGGAGAACTCGACAATCGACTACTGTGGACTTCGATCGAAAACAGGAAGTAAATACAGGTATGTGCGCTGGCTGAATTAACATCACTTTTCTTCATATCTTTCACATCTACTGCTGTCAGATTCACCGTGTTCACTCTGAAGGAATCACTCACATGGCTGGGCACTTGTAATGACACATCAAGGATGTTAAGAGTCTAAAAGCAGGTTTAAAACTTTCCCCATTTAAGTCAACAGGGTGCAAATTTTAAAAAGAGGATAACACCATAGATATCATATAAAGGCTAGATGTCTTGTGCGCGCTGCTGGCCAATGGAGGTCGACGTCCGCACACGGCGGCCATCATACCACAGTGTGCTCGCTCACTCGTAACATGGTGCATTTACTTTTAAATAACCATAACTTGCTCAATTTTCTACCGATTTTCAAACGGTTTGGTTTGTTATAAACGTCAGAGATGTAGCTATGACACTGCATACATATGAATAATTATAACATAAATGTTCAAGCATTCGGAATTATAGCCACGTTAATAACGTTTGTAAGAAACCAAACCGTTTGTAAATCCGTCAAGATTTCAGCGAGATAAGAGGATTTTTGTGCGTGCTGATCACTCACCTTATTTCACTGCTCCCCTGTGGTTAGATGGCCGCCGGTGATGCCGGAAGTGACTCCGCCTTAAGACATCTAGCCTTTATATGATATCTATGGATAACACGGTGTATGCAACACCGATTTTTGTCGTTGTTCTCTGTACTGACAGCACTCCAAATTTGCAAAAAAATGAGTTCAATGTTAAAATTGACCAGAGTTCTCCTTTAATGGGCTAGTTGCACGTGGCCGCCATTTTGGTTTTCGGATCAGCGAGTGTGCGGGTAGACACTTCCGCTTTCGCATTACGCCCGGTGCAGGGAGCCGGAGAAAGCCGAAAATGATCTTTTATAGTTGTTTATAGAATCAATTATCACTTAAAATACTACTAAGATCCATATTACCATCACACGAGCCAATGGCAATTAAATGCACGGATGCATAGTCAGATTAATGAATGAAATATAACTGTTCACGAACAATAGATTGTATTTGACTCATGCTGCATACACAAACGCAATGACAGTTATGCCTACTGTAAATATAGAGTTACAGCTACTATTTGAGTTGTTTGCATAAAATGCACCGTGAACATTCACATGTTTGCCCTGAGATAGGCTACAATTTATCTCCATAAATACTATTTTCTCAATTCTGTGCATATATTTTTACTTTTACATCAATTGCTCGATCAATATTATCATCAAATATTTTACATTTACATTTTTAACTGTAGGTACAATTAATTTAGGTAAGTTTGTGTATATTTTACACGTAGTACAATACTGTATGTGTTATAAACACCAGACAGATAATGATTTATGAAACAGATGGTCTTCACTCATCTCACTTGCACAAAATAAATGCAGTAATAGAAAGCATAGAAATGCACAGGTGAAATACACCCTCTGAAAGGCAAGTCACCTCTCTTGAATCCTAAAAACACTCATTGTGAAAAAAATATCTCTGTGGTAATGGAACTCGGTCGCTGTTGTCTCCCGCTCTCGCTGTCAGATCACCGGAAGTACTGGCCCACACGCTCAAGTTCGAACGTAATCGGTCGTCGTGCACGGAGCGACATAAAATAACCCCCCAAACAGTTTTCAATATCAAACAAAAATTATTATTTATCATCATCAAGTCCATAACTGTATATTAATTGTCAATCATCAGAGATAAACCACTTAAAAGTAGTTTTTAACAATTCCATGTACAATTCCATGTAGGCCTACTTGTTTTTATTTATTTGTTATGGGTCAGACAGGGGTCTGACTGAAAATAACTTACAATTCTGTAACTGCAAATGTTTGTTGACAGTAAGACAAAATTGGACAACAAATTGGACAACTGTTTGGGGGGAAAGAAGAAGAAAAAAAAAGTGTCTGTCCTTTGAAAAATTAGAGTAGGCCTATGTCAGTTGTCAGTGTGTCCGTCGCAAGTTCACATTGTTTGACTTCAAAAAATCACTGTGTGAACGGGTACCGACTATTTTGATTGTTCAGTCTGTGTAACAGCGAGAGGTGCCTATTAGAATTAGAATTCTATTCATAATAAAGCATACTGAAATTGAAACTGAAATGCCAAATCAATATGCTCATGTTAGAAATCAGGGCTTTTTGCACCCCTTCTCATTACCCTTCATGGCACTTAAAGCTCAAAGCTCATTCTGTGTCACTTTGTGTGCCATGTTCCTGTTTAGGAGAAAAAATGGAAGTTGATAGCAACAGTAAGTTCTGTTAAAATTTATTTTATTTTTATTTTCCTTCATAATAAAAAATTTAATTAAATACAATTAATATGATATAAGTATTATTTATGTAAGTCCACATTTTTCTCTTTTTTTCTCAACACAGATGAGTTCGAGATAGTTTTGTGTGAGGCAGCTCAATCAGATGGCACCATTCTGTGTAAGCTGTCTCCTGAAATCAGTGCTGTTGACATGGAGATCAGGTGGTTTAAGGAGACAAACTGTGTTTGTTACTATAAGAATGAACGGTTGATAGAGGGGGTGGACTATGAGGGAGCGAGACTACCCAGGGAGGAGCTGGAGAAAGGAAATGTGTCTTTACAACTAAAGAAATTAGATGATGGTGATTACCTGTGTCAGATTACCAGTGAAGACAGAACAGAGGAGATAACAGTAAAAAAAGGTGAGTGTTTCATATAACCTCATTCTACTGTACATAAGCTCTAATCTCCTGTCAAAATGAACTGAAATCTAGAGGATTGCTACAGTAAGTGCTGGTTTGTCACTGAACTGAGAAATGAGACCTATTGATCGAATTTATTTTTAAGACCAATGTGCCAAAAAAACCTAAAAAAAACCAACTAAAATGAATAAACCATCCAATCACATTTTTTTCTGATTATTCTATTACTTTAAATGTTTAATTGTGATTTTACTGTGACTCAGCTGTGACTCATGAAGATCAGACTGTGCTGCCACAAACAAACAGACAAAGTTCTGAAAAGGTAACAGAAAAATATACATTTTACTTTAAATACAGTATTTTTATTACAATATTGTTTATACATAAATACAGAACCCCCCGCCCCCCCAATATTTAAGAAACAAATAAGATATTAGCTCCAATAATAATTATTACAATAATTTTCTTTCCAACTGTCATTGTAAAAAAAAAACTTCTATGCATTTCTTAATGCAAAACCTCAAAAGGTCCACACCTTCATTCAGTGAGGATTTCTTTAATCTTGTTTTATTGATTATAATCATCCAGAGCACGCTAAGTAGAACATTGTTATTGTTGTCCAATTTTGTCTTCTTAGTTTACTGTCAAAAACATTTGCAGTTACAGCTTGCCACTAGGGCAGTACCCTTAAATGGGCAACTTTGTACATTATCTAAACCTAAACGGTGCATATTATTAGAGTAGTGTAATGGTACACAATGAGCCTTTGAGGGGTAAAGCAGGTACAAAGATGTAACTTTAAAGGTACTGCCCCTTTAACACGCTGTCGCACCCCTGAATGTAACGTCATTGCACATTTTTTTTCTGAGAGTGTTGGATCATCAAACCAAGTGGAATTTGATTATTCACTTGTACAGTTGTTAGATTATATTCTTACTATAATCAACAATACTTGTATCATCAACCTAAACGGTCATATGAGTTTTCACACAGTTTATATTTCATAAAAGGTTGTTGGACAATGTTCTTCTCTTCAACGGATCGACAGAGAATGGACTGATAAGGAGAGAATAAAAATGGCAAATTCTGCTTTATTGGCAGGTAAGATCTGTTTGGACTAATAGCATATATTTTTGTCAATGATCAAGACAGACACAAGGAACTCATTAGACTCCATCTGAAAAACAATAACAAAGCTTAAAGAAGTTTGAAAATAGGACACTTGATTTATTTATTCAATACAGAATAAATCAAATGTGGTTATCTTGTATATGAACGTTTATTAAAGATATAATATGCTTGATTTTTTTTTTTAAATCGGGAATTGTGTGTATAGTTTTCTGTAATCTAGAAAAAAGAGACGCACAGAAAAAAGATCCTCAGAATATGAATGCTGCAGAGCTGCAGACAGAGAAAAAGGCACAGACTGTGGAGAACGACATGCAACAGGAGGATTTGAGCAAACAGATAACTGACAACACGAGACCCCCAGTGGAAACAATGACAGGTATGGAAACCAGTAAACCAGAGAAACAGGAAACCAAACCAGAAAATAAAATAACAGATCAGAAAGAGTTCTGTTCAAATCAGAAATTACTGGACAATGGGGAGGGGTGTATGTCACATTTATAGTTATCTATTTTCTATTAGAATTCTATTCATAATAAAGCATACTGAAATTGAAACTGAAATGCCAAATCAATATGCTCATGTTAGAAATCAGGGCTTCGCACCCCTTCTCATTACCCTTCATGGCACTCAAAGCTTAAAGCTCATTCTTTGTCACTTTGTGTCATGTTCCTGTTTAGGAGAAAAAATGGAAGTTGATAGCAACAGTAAGTTCTGTTAAAATTTATTTTATTTTATTTTCCTTCATAATAAAAAATACTGAAATCTAGAGGATTGCTACAGTAAGTGCTGGTTTGTCACTGAACTGAGAAATGAGACCTATTGATCACATTTATTTTTAAGACCAATGTGCCAAGAAAAAAACTAAACTAAAATGAATAAACCATCCAATCACATTTTTTTCTGATTACTCTATTACTTTAACTGTTTAATTGTGATTTTACTGTGACTCAGCTGTGACTCATGAAGATCAGACTGTGCTGCCACAAACAAACAGACAAAGTTCCGAAAAGGTAACAGGAAAATATACATTTTACTTTAAATACAGTATTTTTATTACAATATTTTGTATACATAAATACAGCCCCCCCCCCAATATTTTTGAAACAAATAAGAAATTAGCTCCAATAATTATTATTTAAATAATTTTCTTTCCAACTGTCATTGTAAAAAAAAAAAAAACTTCTGCATTTCTTAATGCAAAACCTCAAAAGGTCCACACCTTCATTCAGTGAGGATTTCTTTAATCTTGTTTTATTGATTATAATCATCCAGAGCACGTTAAGTAGAACATTGTTATTGTTGTCCAATTTTGTCTTCTTAGTTTACTGTCAAAAACATTTGCAGTTACAGCTTGCCACTAGGGCAGTACCCTTAAACGGGCAACTTTGTACATTATCTACACCTAAACGGTGCATATTATTAGAGTAGTGTACACAATGAGCCTTTGAGGGGTAAAGCAGGTACAAAGATGTACCTTTAAAGGTACTGCCCCTTTAACACGCTGTCGCACCCCTGAATGTAACGTCATTGCACTTTTTTTTCTGAGAGTGTTGGATCATCAAACCAAGTGGAATTTGATTATTCACTTGTATAGTAGTTAGATTATATTCTTACTATATTCAACAATACTTGTATCATCAACCTAAACGGTCATATGAGTTTTCACACAGTTCATATTTCATAAAAGGTTTTTGGACAATGTTCTTCTCTTCAACGGGTCGACAGAGAATGGACTGATAAGGAGAAAATAAAAATGGCAAATTCTGCTTTATTGGCAGGTAAGATCTGTTAGGACTCATTTCATATTTTTTTGTCAATGATCATGACAGACACAAGGAACTCATTAGACTCCATCTGAAAAACAATAACAAAGCTTAAAGTAGTTTGAAAACAGGACACTTGATTTATTCATTCAATACAGAATAAATCAAATGTGGTTATCTTGTATATGAACGTTTATTAAAGATATAATATGCTGGATTTTTTTTTTAAACCGGGAATTGTTCGGTTTTCTGTAATCTAGAAAAAAGAGATGCAGAGAAAAAAGATCCTCAGAATATGAATGCTGCAGAGCTGCAGACAGAGAAAAAGGCACAGACTGTGGAGAACGACATTCAACAGGAGGATTTGAGCAAACAGATAACTGACAACACGAGACCCCCAGTGGAAACAATGACAGGTATGGAAACCAGTAAACCAGAGAAACAGGAAACCAAACCAGAAAATAAAATAAAAGAGATACTTTTATAAGCCAGATACTCCACCGTTTTTTCATATTAAACTATGTTATTCCCTTAACTAAGACGAGTTGATACATACCTCTCTCATCTCAATGCGTGCACTTAATCGCTCTGGCGCGCGGTGACACTTTGATGCACTTAGCTTAGCCGGCGCAGTAAAAAGTCACGCCTGATCCTCTTCCCACTATTGACAGAAGTGAGAGGAAGAGGATCAGGCGTGACTTTTTACTGTGCCGAGTCGAAGTATTCCCAAAAGTGCTATTCCGCCATACATTATAGTTATCCTTTTTTAGAAAAGCGCCACGTTTTATTTTGTGTCACCCTACTTGGTCGTATAACTACTCGTGTAACTGTTTTTAAATAGGAAAACGTTGATGTGTTTGGTCACTTCTAAATTCATTGCTGTTAGATACCATTGAATATACTGGGCTAAGCTAAGTGCATCAAAGTGTCACCGCGCGCCAGAGCGATTAAGTGCACGCACTGAGATGAGAGGGGTATGTATCAACTCGTCTTAGTTAAGGGAATAACATAGTTTAATATGAAAAAATTATGGAGTATCCCTTTAAAGTAGTTTGAAAACAGGACATTTGATTCATTTATTCAATACAGAATAAATCAAATGTGGTTATCTTGTTTATGAACGTTTATTAAAGATATAATATGCTTGATTTTTTTTTTTTTTTTTCGGGAATTGTTCGGTTTTCTGTAATCTAGAAAAAAGAGATGCAGAGAAAAAAGATCCTCAGAATATGAATGCTGCAGAGCTGCAGGCAGAGAAAAAGGCACAGACTGTGGAGAACGACATTCAACAGGAGGATTTGAGCAAACAGATAACTGACAACACGAGACCCCCAGTGGAAACAATGACAGGTATGGAAACCAGTAAACCAGAGAAACAGGAAACCAAACCAGAAAATAAAAATGGCAAATTCTGCTTTATTGGCAGGTAAGATCTGTTAGGACTCATTTCATATTTTTTTGTCAATGATCATGACAGACACAAGGAACTCATTAGACTCCATCTGAAAAACAATAACAAAGCTTAAAGAAGTTTGAAAACAGGACACTTGATTTATTTATTCAATACAGAATAAGTCAAAAGTGGTTATCTTGTTTATGAACGTTTATTAAAGGAGAACTCCGGTCAATTTTAACATTGAGCTAATTTTTTTGTAAATTTGGAGTGCTGTCAGTACATAGAACAACGACAAAAATCGGTGTTGCCTACACCGTGTTATCCTCTTTTTAAAATTTGCACCCTGTTGACTTCAATGGGGCAAGTTTTGACGCGTGTGCAATGCATTAGGTGACAGTTGACCATGCAGAGCATCAGGGAGAAGTTAAAGCGTAAGGAGTTACTTAAAGTTCCCAATACTTCAGGAAAAGCTGCATTTTGAAAGAGTTTTGATTTTATTACCGAGCCTGAAGCCTTCATAAGTGGATGCTATTCTTTTTCTTCACAACAATCGCAAATAAACAGTGAATGAGCCTACTCAGTTCAACTGATTTTTTTTTTCTTTATTATATTTTTATCATTATTTAACGTTAGCCAGTTGGCGAAGAGTTCTTTGAAACGTTGTTCTTCAGTAAAGTTAGGCTACTTGACATCAAAAAAAGGTAGGCCGTAAATCTTTATTTACTGCTGGATCACATTTGGCTATATTCTCTACTGCATGCTTATGCTTCTCTGTAATGGACAGTCTGTATTAATATTTGTGGGCATAATTGTCAGTGGTTGTAGTTATGTTTGAGGCCTATAATACAATTTTACCTAGTAGCGTGTGTGTGTATGTGTGTGCGTCTAGCAGAGACAGCGCGCATCAGAGAGCGCGCGTCAGAGAGAGCTCCAAGTGATATTGATGTTGGTCTCGGGTCGGGTTCGGGCTGAAAAATTGCAGACGTTCTCGGGCTGGGGCCGGATTAGGGCTTGAACACCACGGGCCAGGTCTCGGTTAGGGCTGGATGTTTTGCCCCGTGCAGGGCTCTAGGCAGTATGCTAGCTGGAGCCATTTACCTCCAGTCTTTGTGCTAAGCTAGGTCAGACAGAGTTACAGCACGCACGGAGATGAAAATGGTATGTATGGACTTATCTATCTCTGGGGGATACGGTGAATAAGCCAAAGTCCCAAAAAGTCGGCGTGTTCCTTTAAAGATAGAATATGCTTGATTTTTTTTAAATCGGGAATTATGTGTAGTTTTCTGTAATCTAGAAAAAAGAGATGAACAGAAAAAAGATCCTCAGAATATGAATGCTGCAGAGCTGCAGGCAGAGAAAAAGGCACAGACTGTGGAGAACGACATGCAACAGGAGGATTTGAGCAAACAGATAACTGACAACACGAGACTCCCAGTGGAAACAATGACAGGTATGGAAACCAGTAAACCAGAGAAACAGGAAACCAAACCAGAAAATAAAATAACAGATCAGAAAGAGTTCTGTTCAAATCAGAAATTACTGGACAATGGTGGGTGTGTATGTCACATTTATAGTTTTTCAGGATACATCTAAATAAATCATTTTTGTGTATTCCAAAGTTAAATCTTTACATGAACATGCATATCCACACGAAGATAGTGGATGGACAAGGTCAGCCATGATCAAGGTTTCAGTTAATGCAGGACGTATGGAATCATATAAAACTGATCTGTTATTACTGTTAATTTAACTGATCTTCTAGACAGGGATTCAGGTAAGATTTATTTAGAACATCCATTTGTTGAAGACAATTCATCATTCTTCTGAGTGGCTTTAAATATTGTCTGATGATAATTTCATGAGGTAATTTCATGAGATTTCATCTTCAAATACTGAAAGAATGAAGAGGTTTAAATTATAACAATTAAGAAATGAGGGCTGTGCATTCAGAGTAGATAACAAAGAATGTTGCAATGTATCACACATTCTAGAATGTATTTATCATATCTGCTAGGAACACTGTCATTTAAAGGGCAATCATTAGAGTAAATGATAGAAAGACAATGTTACAGATTTCTTCAGTCTCAGTCTTGACATGTTAACATAGACACCGATTAGCTAGTTATGTAATGTAATTTTCATGGGAAAGAAAGAACAGAAACTGTAATGTTGTTATGCATGTCATAATATAAGGTTAAAAGGCTGATACACTGTACATTTGGGTGAAAATTAGATAATGTGTAGTCAGAATAGACATGAACTGCATATCCATAACATGTGATTTTCTTGTCTCTCTCTTTTTCTTTTCTTTTTTTACTATGCTATTACATTTTCCAGATGTCAAAGTGTTCATATATCGGAACAGTAAACCAAATGACGCTGATAAACAATTTACTGGCAAATTGGAAAGCGGAATTCTTCTGAATCTGAGGGAAGTTGATACAGTGGAAGAGAGTAACATTATTTTGGTTTTCTGTATTGCGGTTTCCCGAACTGGAACTGATATTGATGAAGCACTTAAAAGATTCAATGGCAAGACAGGTTGTTTGAATATATTTTCACTCTATTTTAAGTAATAATGTTTTTATTATTCAGAATATACATGAAGTTTTTATCGTGAGGACATTAGACAAATTTGTCTATTTCCTTGAACAGACTCTAAGCTGGTTGTTCTAGTGGTGCTTCATCACACGTTTGAGCCAGAGAAAACAGTACCAGACAGCAGCAGAAGTCTCAACGGGACAGACATTCTCACAGTGGACTGTCTGTTCTATGAGGATACATTACTGGAGTGTCAGAAGAATTCAGAGGCAATTGACAAAGCTGTGAACTGGTTAAAAGAGAAGGTATTTGACGAGATGTTCTGTAAAATATGCTCTGATAAATTTAATTAGAAAAATAAGTCACTGTGCTCTTAGCAAGCTCATGTTGTAATCGTTCTCTGCAGGGGTGTGCAGGTGTCGAAATATCTCTACGTCAAAGTAGGTTAAAGTCACTTTTTAACAGCAAATATAACCCCATTTGATTTAATCTGTATTATTTATATGTTGCTGATCATTTTACCTACTTTTCCACTGATTTTACCACAAAATGTTTTACAAACCCAGGGCTGGGACAAAAACGATATCAAGACAGGGAAAGCTCACACAAATCAAATAAGGTAAATTTTTAACTCTTATATTTTCTCTGGTAAACACCTTATACTGTGAATACATTTCAACATAAGTTGTGTGTCTGTAGCATGAAGATGAATCGCAGCAAAGGGGAATAAAGAAGCCGAGAAGTAAGTTTTTATCTTATGATGGATTACACAACAGCTTGTTTAGTCACACATTACATTCTTGACTTTTTGATATTAGATCAGAATAACTCATCTTTCAGGACAGCATTCCAGAGAATGGAATTGATTTTTAAAACTGTTGTTATTATCTTGCATTATTTTTATGATCTCATTTGTACATTCCCCTGTTTTACTTGATTCATACCAATTCATTTTCCAGAGCGGGTCAAAGTGTGCTCCATTTTGGCTGGAAAGACAAATAACTGTGACAAGAAATTTATTGCCAGTCTGGGAGACCGAATTGAGAATCTGAAGGAAGTTAGTAATGTGGACGAGGGTAACATTATTTTGCTTTTCTGTCCTATTGTTTCTCGAACTGGAACTGACATCGACGCAGCACTGAACAAATTCAATCACTCTACAGGTTATTTGATCATCACACTTTTGTAAAAAAAAAAAAAAAAAAAATTTTGTTTTGTTTTTTTGACTCAAGGTTATACATTTATAAGTATTTCAGATGAATTCATCTTCAATAGATTTGTTTATGTCCTTGAACAGACTCTAAGCTGGTTGTTCTAGTGGTGCTTCATCACACGTTTGACCCAGAGAAAACAGTACCAGACAGCAGCAGATGTGTCAACAGGACAGACATTCTCACAGTGGACTGTCTGTTCTATGAGGATACAGGATTACTGAAGTGTCAGAAGAATACAGATGCAATTGAAAAAGCTGTGAACTGGTTAAAGGAGAAGGTATTTAACAAGATGCTCTGAAATGTTCGAACATGTTACTGTTGACTAATTAAGCTCATGTTGCATTTTATTTTAGGGAGGGGAAATAGGCATCCAAATATCTTTATTTCAAAGTAGGTTTACGTCACTTTTTATCAATAAATAAAAATATATTTGATCAAAAGAAAAAAAAGTTCTTTAATATAGAAAATAGGATGCTTATGATTTTAGTTTTTGCTGCTGTATGTCCTAATTCACAGGAAAACAATAATTGTAAAACTGTTCTTTATTTAAAACAGACAAACGGAGAACCTCCGGTGTTTCAAGTTGGTTTTCACGGGTAAGAACAAACTCACTTTTGCTTAATACTAAAATTTACTGTCTAAAAAAATTCTGTAAAACAGATTCAAGTATTTCAGAACATTCAACAGCTTTCTGAGGTCCTAGTTTGGCATGAGGAACTGATGTAATTTAATAAGTTGTCATTTATAAGATTACATTTTAAATGAACAAAATAATTCACTAAATTATCTTATTCATTTCAGACACTATATTAACAGGAACAAAGACTGTCATAATCAAACTTTCATTATCAATATCTAACTACACACTGCACAACAAATCTCTTATTTACGTTGTGTCTACGCTTTGCTTGTTATAATTAGAGGATTTATGAGCGTGTAAAACTGGATATTTTAAGTTCAAAACAGCGAATTTCGCTGAAAGGGGACAAGCTTGCATCCCTATGAGAAAATGTCATGCGTGTCATCTCATTCATTTTTAAAACAAGGTGCTATTTTTTTGTACGTTATACGAGTGGAGACTGTAAATTCCCCCCTTTACATGTTACTGAAATTTATCAAAAATAACCAATGAAAATAACTGTTCCTTTGTCTCTGGTGAGCAAAAAAAAAGATCCATTTGCACGGAATGGATTTATGAGTGGTCTGAGGCTTTTTATTTTATTTATATCACACTCTACTTCGATAACATGACTTTTGGGAAGAGATTAAGTGCAAACTTTCTAGTACAAAAACTGTCTGGTACAAAAATTATACTTAGTGAAAACCTGACCCAGACAGGCTTCATAATAATATAGTGTGAACTAACAACAGGGGCTGTGTGAGTGGACCAGGTATGTATACAATATTGTATTTACAGTATACTGTACTGTGACTCAGTGAGATGGTATTTGACTATTGCATGCAACTGATATCATTGTATCATGGGTGTTTGGGGTCTTCACTAATGATGAAGGACAGTGAAATGTTCATCTTATTCAGTGGGACACGGTGTTTGGGGTCTTCACTGATGATAAAGGACAGTGAAATGTTCATCTTATTCAGTGGGACACAGAATTAAAAATATTTAATAGCAAGTATCTGAAAAAAATCTAGTGAGGAAAAATTGAGTGGCTGCCAAATAAACAGAAATGAAATGTATAAAGTCTCAAACTTTCTACAGCAGATAAGGTGACCTGATATTATATATTGCAGACTTTAGACAGTATGTCTCAAATGATTAATTGTACATCACAATAACAGTAAAGTCTGTGCTTTGTATATTTTAGTGATCATTAAGGAGTGGGAGCAGAATGAGACTGAAGATAAATACACACCTATCGCTCCATCCGCTCCAGAAAGATCCTGTGCCTCTGAGAGCTACATACTGTATATCCTATGAAAAACAAAAGAAGTAAAACTCTCGCCACCTTGCTGCTTGGCAAAGCTCTTGAATGACCATCAAACTAATGTTCAGTTCTTGTGTCAATGCAATGCTTTATGTTCATATAGAGGCAAATAGATATAAGTTTTTTTTTTTTGGTTTTTTTTGTATTTCTTTGAAAGACTTTCATTGAAGTATCTTGGTGGTGTCTGTTTTAATATACTGTATTTCATCTCTGTGGTGTATTGATAGATTATATCTGCTAATGTGCATTTCCTCTAAATCTTTGCCTGTAATAAAAAATAAATAAATACTGATCATTACAAATCACAGTAAATAAGGTGTATAACTGTAAAAATCTGTTTGCGTCTTTTGTTTAACTGTGGAAATGTACTAAGGTGTGTATTTATTGTGGTGGTTATAGTAATAATAATAATGTTTGAAAGAATAATTGGTAGACCTAAAATGTACAGATACATTCTGACTTGCCATTTTTTAAAAGTTATTTTATATCATTCTGTTTAGGAGCATGGGTGTAGCTTTGTTTTGCCAATACGAGACGAAATTTGTAATGTAGACAAAAACCAAGCCTATTAATGAGAGCTGACTATGAAAACTGAGATGCTAGCGGTTCATGAGAATATATTGAAAGTCTTTATCTTAAATGTAAGGTCCACTGTAAAGACTCCTGGAATTTTAATGTTAAACACCAAAGTCAAAATATAACTAAAATATATTTATGTTTAACTATTTTAATATTGAACAAGCTTATAACAAATAAATATTTTCTTGAAGTGTCTTTAAGCCATTTTCACTTTAAATGACAGCTCCCAATATTTTTGACAGCCAATTTTTATTTATTTAATTGATGTAGTTTACAATATTCCTGACATAAATGTTCTTAATATGAAAGTATGTACTTTTTTGGACTTGGAACATTAGTTGGAAAAGTAAAATAATTATTTAATTATGTTATATAATACTTTCAGTAACAATATTTCAACAATTCAATTGCTCTACAATTCAATCCACTACAATCCACAGGTGACCCCCAAAACTCCAACACAGAAACTCTTATTCTCAACATAACATTATTTACAAACAAACACAAACAACAAAGACGCATAAATAGGTCTTAAATTCACAACATTTATTATCTGCAAATGATTCACAGGTCACAACAGTTTCATATATAAATGTAGGCCTAAGCATTAATAAAGATATAAATTGATATATTATATATGTCCATTTATATATATTATTTTACTTATTTCCAAAGATATAAAGTTAATATTAATATTTATGAAAACCTCCTGGATCTGGCTCTGTTTTTTAAATAAAAGATTATTGCAAAAAAATAAATTTTATTAATTTGGAGTGTTTTTTTATGGGCTGTGTGAACATTGTAAATTAGGCAATAAAATGTACAATAAAAACGAGTTAAAATGAATATATTGGTCAAATTAAGACAATTGAATGTCTGTATGTAGGCCGCTACAGTATGTCTGCTCTTTGAAAGTAAATCACATAGGCTAGCCTCATAAAAAAAAATAGTGTTGTTTTAGGTGTACAATATCTCTATGTATTGCCTTTAATGTCCATGTATAGTCTTTTACATAGACAGTAAAAGAAATAGACACAGCGTTGGATTGGATTCAACGGAGAAAAGTGAAGTCAATTAGAAGCACTCACTTCCTGATGGCTGAGTGTACTGCGCAGACTCAAACTGAGCTTGACGACGTAGATGTGACGTGAGCAACCCGTCTGTCTTCTAGTAGCTGTGCAAAGAGAAATCTGAATCATTCTCTTCCGAAACTTGCAGAGACGGAGAGTGTGAGTAGGAGGTGTCCATGAGCTAGGAGCAGGAGCAACTTTTGCTTAGTATTCTGATGAATTATTTTTGTCATTTTGCCTCCACGTCCCCCTGATTGCCTGCAAGCTTCTCCTCCTGTCCATACGGTAATCTCTCTACTGTGCGACAGAAAGTCGCGTGGTTATGATGCAATCGTTAGCCTATTTTTACTAAAACTGCTTCTACGGGGTCATAACGTAAGATACAAGGTAATGGAGCCTTTTATACATTTTCGTGTTTCTTTATAAATAAATAATGGACAAATGGAGTCTTTAAACGCCTCAGATGTAAAGTTATTCGCTGTCAAAGTGACGCCAAAATGAATGGGAGTCAATGGGATGCTAACAGCAGGTGATGGTCCGCTAGCCAATGGCGGCGCCCGCGGAAACTTCAAAATAAAACCCTATGAAAACCTATGAAACCCTGCCCCCCTGCTCAGACCCCCAACTGACTGGGTAGTGCAGCAGATTAATGGCATATTTCAAGAGAATCGTTCAAATTGGTATAGAAGCATGAAATTTGGCACAGATACTCTCTAAGGGTCACTTTTTGGGAAAAAGGCGTTGGCCACCGAAAAATACAACGAGAGCCGAGCCAAGGGTAAGCGGGGCAATACATGACTTGTTCATGTATGCTTACCTGGAAGGTGTACAGATCACACGGGACTTAAATGGCACTGGATGAATGATCGGGCTAGGTGTAGGTGACCTGTACCTAGTTGTATCCCATACCTGAATGTGTACTATGTCTATGATTGAGGTGGTAAAAGGATAACCCCTCGGCCTTAATCAGACAACAAACCCCCAAAATGGCAAATGAAAATCCCATGTCAGCCAAGAGGCCAACTGATTGGAAGAAATGTTGTCTTTGTCAGACAGACACAAAGGAACCCCTCCAATCACCACCTACCCATCATGTTTCTCAACATGATGGCTATAAATTGATTGCCACCAACATTCCACTCTTACACAAGATGAACAAAATGCCAATGACCCTGGACCTGGAACGACTGGATGAAGGTGGTGGTATAGAAGCTTTGAGAAGGAACCAAGCGAAGTATCACTACAATTGTCGACTTCGGTTCAACAACACAAAGTTACTTCGTGCCCAGAAGCAACAATCCGATGCTCAATGTAGTGAGATAGATGAAGGCCAAACAAAGCATCGCAGAACCATGATGCAGAAAAGTCTAGATGATCAGGTTTGCTTTCTTTGTGATAACATATCTCCTGAATCTGACCTACGTCAGGTAATGACACTGCAACTGAATGACAGACTACATGAATGTGCACAAACACTGAATGATGCTAAATTATTGTCTCAACTAAGTGGTGCTGATGCCATTGCACAGGAGCTGAAATACCATCAATTGCGTCTCATTCATCTTTACAACAGAGAGAAACCTCAGAAGGCTTGAGAAAGAGTCACAGAGTGAAACGATTCAACCAGCCATCTTTCCTATGGCTCTTTCTGAACTGGTCACCTATATTGTTGAAACCAGTCTCAATTCTGATGGTCCTTCCGCCTTCCGTCTCGCAGATACAGTGGGGAGAACAAGTATTTGATACACTGCTGATTTTGCAGGTTTTCCCACTTACAAAGCATGTAGAAGTCTGTAATTTGTGAAAACTGTGAGTGACGGAATCTAAAACAAAAATCCAGAAAATCACATTGTATGATTTAAGTAATTAATTTGCATTTTATTGCAAGACATAAGTATTTGATACATCAGAAAAGCAGAACTTAATATTTGGTACAGAAACCTTTGTTTGCAATTACAGAGATCATTCGTTTCCTGTAGTTCTTGACCAGGTTTGCACACGCTGCAGCAGGGATTTTGGCACACTCCTCCAGACCTTCTCCAGATCCTTCAGGTTTCGGGGCTGTCGCTGGGCAATACAGACTTTCAGCTCCCTCCAAAGATTTTTTATTGGGTTCAGGTCTGGAGACTGGCTAGGCCACTCCAGGACCTTGAGATGCTTCTTACAGAGGCACTCCTTAGTTGCCTTGGCTGTGTGTTTCAGGTCGTTGTCATGCTGGAAGACCCAGCCACAACCTATCTTCAATGCTCTTACTGAGGGAAGGAGGTTGTTGGCCAAGATCTCGCGATACATGGCCCCATCCATCCTCCCCTCAATACGGTGCAGTCGTCCTGTCCCCTTTGCAGAAAAGTATCCCCAAAGAATGATGTTTCCACCTCCATGCTTCACGGTTGGGATGGTGTTCTTGGGGTTGTACTCATCCTCCTTCTTCCTCCAAACACGGCAAGTGGAGTTTAGACCAAAAAGCTTTATTTTTGTCTCATCAGACCACATGACCTTCTCCCATTCCTCCTCTGGATCATCCAGATGGTCATTGGCAAACTTCAGATGGGCCTGGACATGCACTGGCTTGAGCAGGAGGACCTTGTGTGCGCTGTAGGATTTTAATCCATGATGGCGTAGTGTGTTACTAATGGTTTTCTTAGAGACTGTGGTCCCAGCTCTCTTCAGGTCATTGACCTGCCGTGTAGTTCTGGGCTGATCCCTCACCTTCCTCATGATCATTGACTCCCCACGAGGTGAGATCTTGCATGGTGCCCCAGACCGAGGGAGATTGACCGTCATCTTGAACTTCTTCCATTTTCTAATAATTGTGCCAACAGTTGTTGCCTTCTCACCAAGCTGCTTGCCTATTGTCCTGTAGCCCATTACACAGCTCTCTGGTCTTGGCCATTGTGGAGAGGTTGGAGTCTGTTTGATTGAGTGTGTGGACAGGTGTCTTTTATACAGGTAACAAGTTCAAACAGGTGCAGTTAATACAGGTAATGAGTGGAGAACAGGAGGGCTTCTTAAAGAAAAACTAACAGGTCTGTGAGAGCCGGAATTCTTACTGGTTGGTAGGTGATCAAATACTTATGTCATGCAATAAAATGCAAATTAATTATTTAAAAATCATACAATGTGATTTTCTGGATTTTTGTTTTAGATTCCGTCTCTCACAGTTTCAGTGTAACTATGATAAAAATTACAGACCTCTACATGCTTTGTAAGTAGGAAAACCTTCAAAATCAGCAGTGTATCAAATACTTGTTCTCCCCACTGTATGTGCAACCTGTACCAGCAGCGTATCCTTTTTCTAACAGTGGCACTTCCTCTCTGTGGACTACACCTTGCCGTGGTGGAGAGGCTTGTGTACTCCAATGAACCTGAGACCTATGCCGGTGGGGATTTTATATCCCTGGCAAGTTTAACTAAGCTGGACAGGTCAAAGGAGAGGAGGCAGACAAAGCAGACATTATGACTATTTGACAGAAATGGTGGCCATCTTGAAAATGGTGTCCATCCTGAATTTTTGAGTGGCACATACCTTTTTCCAAAAGAGTGTTCCTTGAAGAGTATTTCTGCCTAATTTTATGCTTGCACTTGAACACTTGAAATAATTAATATTCGACAGGAACGGTGGCCATCTTTAAAAATGGCGGCCATCTTGAATTTTTGAGGGACAAGCATCTTTTTCTATTAACATGTCCTTTAGAGAGTATTTGTATAAAATGTTATGCTTGGATCACTGTTTGAATAATTGATATAATAAGCATTGAATAGCAATGGCGACCATTTTGAAAAATGGCCGCCATATTGAATTTTTGAGTGGCCAACGCCTTTTTCCAAAATAGTGTTCCTAAGAGAGTATCTGTGCCAAATTTCATGCTTCTATACCAAAGTGAACGATTTTTTTACTAATCTGCTGCACTAGGGGCGGAAGGCCTGCAGACTGAGCTGTAATGCTCGTGGCTACCGCTGATCGCGCCGTCACGCTAACACTGGACAGAGTTTTCGTTTTCTTCTGATTTCCAACTTGCAGAGTCTCTATTGCAGCACTCGTGAAGTCAAGTGAAACCACTCGGCTCCGAAGTTAAAGATACTTGCATGTATATCAAAGAGTTTATATCAAAGCTATACATAATAAAGGCTTTATTATGTATATGGTTATACCCGCGCTGCGGAGCGGTGCACGTGACGCATTTCACGCACGCCAGCGTTCATTGGCTCGTTCTGTAGACACGCGAAGATGATAGGGCTCCCTGAAGTGATCCCAATTACGTCGTCACGTCGACTTAACGTCGAACATGAGCGACTGAAAGGGAACTGTATTTCATTTGGAACTCAAAAACTTGACACAAATTCAGATGCAACTTTGCTGCCTGGAAAGTAGTGAAACCATGTCTTAGTGATTTAAAAAATTTAACCTTGTTTCTTTCTTTGAATTCCAAATCAATGATTGTAGCACAAGTGAAAATCAACAAGACTCTTCTTTTTCAGTGTACCCCCACACTTTCCACAAGTAACTTGATTCCGATTCTTGATTCCTGTTTAGTCATATTTTGATAATTTGCTTGTCAGTGTAGTGAGGCCAATAGGCAGTTGCATCTTTCCTGGCCTCTGGTTGTAGTATCACATCTTCCAAACTGGCATAATGTACCAAAATGCCTGACTTCCACAACAATCTATGACTTATTTTCTGATGCACTGCCATTACTATCATCAATACTTTATGGAAAATGTACATATTTTCCTCTCTGTCTTCTATAAAACGTGCTAACATCAACCTAAAACGCAGGCAAAAAGGCTATATCCCGCTTGTCAGTATGAAAGATAGAACATTCACGAGTTCACATATTAATTAAATCTGATGTAATATTATAATGCGTATTTGGCTTGATGTCCGGGGGGAGGGCTCCGAGCTCGGAATTCGGCCCGACCCCAGAGTACTCCCCCCTATGAATGTATAGCTCATAGGTATCTATGAGTAGACCCAGCCGAAAGTGAGGTGATGGGGTGGCGGCGGGATGCTGAGAAATGAGACATGAGACAGGAGGTAAGGGAAGGCTTTATTTATACTGGCTTCTTCTTGTGCTGATTGGATGATTACCTGAACAAGCTCCTCCCGAACTTTGTTACATAAAACTTCATATAGTGCTGCTACACAGAACCTATCTATCCCATTAAGGACTTTGTCATTTAAGCATAACTCACAGATTTTCTTGGTCTTTGAGTTGTTGATTTTACAAAATGTTCATTAAAAATGACCAAAAACTAGAAAACACATTTGGATGTACAATTATTATAATTTTTTTTTTATTTCCTAGTCTAAAATGAACTCACAATGAAGCCTTGCCAGCATGTTACCTAACATGTACTATTTTCTCCTTCACTTCCTTGTTGCCAAAAATGTCATGCACATGGCACATAGATTTAAATTTTATTGGCTGAAGGGGATGTCATATGATAATACTAAAATGTAATTTTTTATTAATATATACGCGATTTTCTCAGCGTCATTTATAAATAGCCTTTTTATGAGAATAACCAGCATAGCTGATGGTTTGATTGATTTGTGAGTAGGAGGCATTAACTGCAACTAAAGTGAGAATGAAATAATACAGGTTCCTGGTTTTCAACTCACATGAGGCCTGCAGGCAAATCACAGCAAATTTGATAAAAAGGTTTTCAATGGGAAAAGACAGTGTAAGAATTTATTCATGAGTCAGATGTAAGCAAACAACGTCAAATTCTCTCCAACATGTGAATTCTTAAAGGTAGGGTAGGCCTTTTTTTTTTATAAACACTTTTTGTTATACTGGTTGAATCCTGATAGCAATCAATAATAGAAGTGGTCTAAATATTAAAACATTATATCTTCTGTGGAAGTCTCAGGACCAATCATTGCATTTCGTACAATAATAGGATGTCCTGCCTGTCAACATGTATTACCTCCGGAGATTCTGGAACATAGAATGATGATCCAGTACGACCTCTGGGTTTCTTGATCCATCTGAGTATATTGGAAGAAATGCATAATAAATTGTTCTGATATATTCTATTGTAGAGCTCTTGATATTAATGTCATTCTGTCCTTTTTGAGAACTATCATGAATTTGTAAATCAAGCAGGTTGACTGAAAAACCAAGGAGGTATTGGGGAAATTGTGACCATTGATGAAAACGATATATTATTTAGTGACATTCCTGCAGCTTATTCCTTTTTCTTTCTATGCAAACATGTTCCTGTTGAGGAAATCCCCTCTATTATTTATTTTGAAGATTATGAGTGAATCTTTATGTATCTAGAAGATGTTATTTGTACAAAGAATGAAGTTGTCAAAAATATTTATATTATCAAACACATGGGCCTGTTTTTGGGTGCCGGCCTTCGCCCCCTTGTTCAAGGATGAAACCAAATATTCAAGTTTAAATATGCCTATAGGCTATGAACAAATATACAGGACCAATTAACCTGTTTTAGTGTCATTCTTTCCATATGTAACAGATGGCAACACTTATCTAGCTATACTGTAGGCTAGCTATTCATAATTAATACCCCTCTTCTATGCCAAGTTTATATTAAGTTTATAAGTAAACTAATTTAAACTATTTTCCTGGGGAAAAAATCCATATGTGATCTGCTCAGGGGTGTAGCCAGAACTTTTTTTCAGGCGTGGCCAGGTAAGACCCAGTGATTTTATTGGGATAGTAAAAAAGAAATCCTGCTTCAAATCTAGAGAAAATCACTTAACATGCATATCTGTGGTCGTGTAAGCCCTGCGTGGAATACTTTAAAACGGATGTGGAATGGAAGACACATAAAACGGATTTCATGTAACTGCATCTAAAAAACATGTTTTACCATTGCGCAGGCGTCTCGCTCTGCTGTGTTTTTGTTTATGCTCGTAAAGCTGCTTTTGCAAGCGCGCATTTGCAGTGTTGCCATGTCCACTTAGGCATCGTTGTTTCCATATTAATAGGTGAAGTGACAACTTAGTTCAACTAGAGTGTGTATATGGCCTATGTGCCAGTATCATAGCTTATTGAACGGAGAAAAGTCAGCTGTCAATGCGGTCACAATGCTTGCGCAACAGGGGTGTCCAGCCAAGCTTTAATAAGGAGTGGAAGTGGAACAGCCCGCCCATGGCCACCCCGTAGGTGGAATAGGCCGTGGGAGGTATTTAACTGCAGTTACAGAGAACGTCAGTGAAAAAGATTTATGCAAGTGAAAGATTTGTCCCCCTCTGCGATCAGACCAGTGTGACGAGTTCTCTGAGCTGCACTTCAGTTGATGAGGAAGGAGATTTGAATAAGAAAGGTAAGTAAAATTCATCATGCTAACCATTCACAAAATGTCAGTTAACATCAGACCAGTGTGACGGCTTGTTCAGCTCATATTTAATTAATATGGTTTATGATTTAATTGAATTTTTATTAATTGCTAATATATGTAGGCCTACAAAAACTGCAGAAAAACTTTAAAATAAATTAGCATTAGAATGTCAAGAAATCAATTTCAATAGTAGCCTACATTGAGTTGAATTTATTGACACAGAAGTCATTAATTGACACAGAAGTCATATTTGTGATGTTTCATCCTTATACATCTACTATCTAGGCCTACAATGTTGTTAGTCTCGAGATTCTTCGCGTCGGTGAATACATATTCGCATGGAATAATCGTGTGCTGGTCTGTGGTGGTAGCCTAGAATTTATGTTAAGCTTGTCAGAGGTTTTGGGTTCTATCTGCCCTCGTATAGTTTTTCTTCTCATAAAAGGTGTTCATCAGTAATTGTATGCTATAGCAGGGACACGTTTGTGTGCATTTTGTTTAGTGACATTTTGTGAACAGATATGGGTCTTCGCAACGGCGTTATTAGACAATATCTATTCTAGATTGAAGTTACACCGAGTGGCACTGGCAAAAAGACACGGCGGCAGCAGAGAGGGTATGCATTAACGTCACTTTTAATAGGGAAACACAGCGAAAACGCGAGTAAAACAAAATATTATAAATTTATACTAAAGTTGGACTCGATATAGTGTTTCTTACAACTTACCAAAAATGCAGTGATCCATGGTTATTGACATGCAGCCAGGAATCGTGTTTTCTGAGTCCTGACATGATTTTGACACCTGGAAATACATTTACATTTATTCATTTAGCAGACGCTTTTATCCAAAGCGACTTATAAATGAGAACAATAGACAGTGGCGGATTTAGCTAATTGGGGGACCAAGGCGAAGGTATGTATGGGGTCCCCCAATCCGATCTTTAAAAGAGAACGAAAAAAAAAATGTACCGACTGAATGGTGGATGGCAATGCAGGTAAAGCTAATCTACGGGGAAGTAAAGGTTGGAGAGGAGAAAAAAAAATTCCCCTTTAAACCCTGCATACACTTCTTTACTCCAAAATGAAGATGGAAAGCAGAGACAAAGTGTAGCACTAGCTAATAGTCACTATGTAACCCAACAGAGAATAAGGTTTCAGACAACACCTGTCTTTGCCAAAATGCCAGGAAAAGCAGCACTGTTTATTCTTTTTTTTTAAGATCAAATCAATATCAATATATAACCAGCAAGACAAGTAGTTATAGGGTAAACCCCCACAAACAGTCATATACTTAGTAAAACATCACAAATAGCCATATAACAAATATTGCCAAGATGAATAATTGACTTTGTATGTGTGAGTGAGGATGCCATTGGCTTTGCACTTGAGATTGACATTTCAAACATTCTACAAACAACCCCATGTCCAAGTTACAGGATATTGTAAGTGAATTGACATTACATTTGAGATTGAACATTGCAGAGCGCAAGTTTCTGTATGCACGTAAGTCTTAAGTAATGAGTTTAGGTAAAAGGGAGCAGAGCCAGTTGTTGTTCTGTAGGCAAAAGTCAGTGACTTGAATTTGATGCGAACAGCAACTGGCAACCAGTGCAATTTTGTGAGGAGAGGAGTGACGTGTGCTCTCTTCGGCTCATGAAAGACCACTCTTGCTGCAGCATTCTGGATCAGTTGCAGAGGTTTGACAGAACAAGCTGGAAGACCTGCCAGAAGACCAGATACATAAAGCAAATTTACCTGTGAACTCTCTATATAAATACAATATAATCCAGGTGATCACTTATATCAATGTTACATATCGTCCAGCCCTAAACTTAGCCCTAAAAACTATATATTTTTGTCAGTGTTAGTTTATGCAGAATATACGATGGTAAATATTTGATTTTTCCCCCAAATTCAGCATATTGACACAAAATGATAACTGCAAATTCACCTTTTGCTGCCTGGAGTCCAGTTGTTTCTATGAATTGCAGCGATCCATTTCCTTCTCTGTTCTGTAGCTTTCGTCAGTCTGTAAAAATATACCTCAGATTTCTTGTCAAATCTAACTGTACAGTCAATCGCAAAGCTCTTTCCCGGTTTTTGTGTTTTTCGCGGCATTCAGCTACAGAACACACTAAAGAAAAAGGAAAACAGGAAAACATAATATGACCCCTTTAAACGTACAGTATGGAATTTTTCGCCACTAGGGGTCGCTAACCTATTTACAATAACAAATGCGTAGTTTGATGACGCAACATTTGCTAAGAATTATGGATCTTGTCGTCAACGTCAAGCCGACCGATCTAATCTATGGATCTAATAATGTTTATGGATGACTGAATACATCGATGCTTTTATCATGACTGTGATATGAAGCAGTTTGGCATTGCTAAGAGACAGCTATCAGCTCCACACGCGACACGAGTCCCGCATAAGGAATATGGACATTTCATTCTACCGAACTAACGTTACACGCGAGTGCAGAATTACTACTCACAGTCACAGGTCAGTTTATTAGACAAATTAAACTTGTGAGGTAACGCAGCGTTGTTTCACTTGGTCTAACATTACACTATCACACTAAACTGCATTTGAATGTGTTGAAATGTATGTGTTAGTTTGTCTGTATGAGACTAGCAGTAAGCTAGATCAACATTAGAATAACATACAGATCATATTCTAACATTTCATCATGTTGAGCTATATAACATTGATTAGTTTTATGTAAATGTGCTCACCTGTTTAATAAAGTACATGTAGAAGCGGTCGAAGTCTCAGACGTGGAGCTCTCGTTTATATACGGTCTATGGGAGCTCTAGGCATCTCGAAAACACCGCGCTGATATTGATTCTCGTTTTAGTTCTCCTCTTGTATCCAAAGTCTGCTTGCCATGGTCCATAATGTTTGAACGAAACAACAACAGCGTGCAAATAGACATTGCGAACTACCGTCAGTCGCTTTGGTTACTATCAGAGGGCTCTGGTTCATAGCTCTGGTTGCTATGGCAGTACGAGCGGAAACCAGGGACAACGCGGATATGACGCCATTGACGGCGACAAAACGGAAATAAAGAAACGGGACGTTTCTCGAATTAAATTACAAATTTCTCCTGGTTTGAAAGTTGTTGGAAACAGTCGGGATAATGCAAGTACACAACAAAAAAATATATATATAACATAGATATAGTGATTTTTGCTATTTTTAAAGCAAAAAAGTTACATATTGTGGCTTTAAATCTAAAAGACTGTGGCTGTCATAGAGGCCTTTTACACAAAACACGTTTTTGCTTTGAAAAATGCGAGACACTGGCAGTGGAATGGGGAAAATACGCAAGGCTTCCAGATGCGTTTTTTAAAAGCTGAACTTTTTTAACTTGAGCCCGGCATCATGCGCGAGACACTGCAAAAGATGCGAGACACAAGCACAATGTCCATCTAGCGTGTGTTTACATTGAAAAATAATTAAAAAGTAGCGCAGTGGAAATGAAAAAAAACGCATTCTGTGTGAACGGCCCCATAAGCTGTCAAATGCAGCTTAGCCGAGCTCAACGGCTCTGGCCGTGAGCTGAGATATAAGCGAAACTCTTTTGCCAATTTTTTTTAAAGAGGAGGAGCTGGTAGATATGTCCCGCCCTGTCTTCCTGTTACAATGGAAATGATGTCAAACACATTTAATAACGCTGTGCATTTCAAGGCACTTAAGTGCAGTTCTGCACTGCCCTTCAGCCAAGAGATGTGAAAAACGGCATGGACCATGTGATTACGTAATCGAAAATACAGATTCGACATTTCTCTTTATAGTGCAAGTCTCATTTTGCCTTGCTATTGAAAGAAAAGGTGAAATTAAAGCTCAAAAGCGTATAGGTCTGATTATATTAGGCTACTTGTTCAAGCTGTGTGGGCTAACAGTGAAAGGTGTTTTTTTTTTATTAAAATATAAAATAAAAAAATTAACAAAGCATATTAAAAACTGAAACTATTGGCTTCACATCAGTAATGAAACAAAAATAAAAGCTGCTTTTTAAATTAATAGACTACAAAGGTTATAAATATTCATGTTTTATGTTGTAACAAAATAATCTTGTGGAAATGAAGTCAGTTATTAGGTGATGATCAGGTGTAAGTTTAAAATCATTCTTTTCTCTCATTAGGAGTCTTGTGTCCCTGTTTAGGAGAGAAAATGGCAACTAAAAGTAATAGTAAGTTCTGTTAAAGTGACTGTAATTTTATTTTCCTTAATTCCTTTGTGGGTTGTCATCAAAGATGACTCTTCCTTTAAGACACATCCCATAAATTATCAAAATTGTATACTATATGAAATATAATTGCAGATTCATAACCATTTTTTCTTTGCTTTTGAATTTTCTAGAGGGAGTAAAAGTGTTCACTTTTTTTTCTGGGAACACAAATGAATTGCAAAAAATACATGTGGATTTTATTTACACTCTGCGAAACCGAATTGAGAATCTGAGGGAAGTTTCTACAGTGGCTGAAAGTGACATTGTTCTGGTTCTCTGTCCTATTGTTTCTCGAACTGGAACTGACATTGAAGCAGCAGTTAAAAATGTCAAAGACAACACAGGTTATTAGAGTTCACTGACACTGTTTGCTTGTTAAAACTAGCTATGTTCATGTATTTTTCAGAATATTTTGGAGTGAAAAATATATATTAATCATAGGTATGTTAAACAGATTTGTCTAATATAGATTTGTCTGTATCCTGAACAGACTCTAAGCTGGTTGTTCTAGTGGTGCTTCATCACACGTTTGACCCAGAGAAAACAGTACCAGACAGCAGCAGATGTGTCAACAGGACAGACATTCTCACAGTGGACTGTCTGTTCAATGAGGATACAGGATTGCTGAAGTGTCAGAAGAATTCAGAGGCATTTGACCAAGCTATGAACTGGTTAAAACAGGTATTTAACAAGATGCTTTAAAATATGAAAACTGCCATTAAATGTATAATTTGAAAAACATGTCACTCGTAAGCTCATACTCACTCGTAATGTTGTAATCATTCTCTTACAGGGGAGGAACACAGCTGTCAAAATATATCCACGTCAAAGTAGGTATAGATTAACTATGATCTATGTATTATTTAAAATCACTAAAATAAATAAAAACATTTTCTGCATAAAAAAAATGGATGCATATGATTTCTGTTTGCTGTATGTCCTAATGCTGTAACACACTTTAAACTTTAAAACCCTTGTCTTTTTTTAACAGACAATGGGCAAATTCCAAAAGGAAGTGAGGATGCCCCAATCCCTTCGAAGGGCAGTGCAGAATGCAGGTTGTGTGCCTTTATTTAGCCGTTAAGCCGCACTTGGCGAACGGAGCAACGAAAGACAACGTAATTTCCTCATTATTTGCACCTGTGATGTTCCCATGACAATGCAGCATGGTGTCCATCAGCTGATTAGCTGTACTTACAACAGACATTTCTTATTATTGCTGTTAACAAAACTGTCGCAAATAAATATACATTTTACTTTAAAAAAAAATGTTTCAACTTGCCGTCTCATCTTTGGACCTTGCATTACCTAACACATTTCTTACCTATGAAACTTATTTAAACATAACATGACAAAAATGTGTGAAATATATCACAAACAAAACAAAACAACTTAAATTGCTGTTTGTAAATTAACTCGAACTCTTCCGCCATCTAGCTTTCAAATGAAAAGTATTTACTGGGTCACATGACCATAAATGCTAAAATTACTTCCTTGAAGCGACCATCGCATGTATCCTTCGCTAACCGCCTGGGCCCTTCGTGAAGTTGTTCTCTTTCATTTGGAACACACCTACAAATGGCGTCCCCTTCCCGAAGGGCCTTTCAAGGGTGCAAATATGCCGTTTGGAATTTGCCCAATGTAGCCAGAAAATCAAGTAAAAAAAATTATAAAAATTGACATTGAGGATCAGTACACACCTGTCACTCTGTCCACCACTACTTACTGCAATGCTAAATGATTATTTTAAGTGTGCTTTTTTAAGTGTAGGCTATATAGGTTTAAATTGTGTGCAAATTAAAAAAAATAGTCTGATTATAATAAACCATTTATGTGATATGAATGATGAAGTAACAGTCTACTCTATAGATGTCATGTTAAGTACAGATTAATTATGTTTCTGCACGTCCTCTAATATTTTATCTGAAAACTAAGAGATATAAAATATTATTATATCAATAAATAGTATAAGTATAAAATCGATGTTTTATTGCTTTATTGCAAATTTTGCCTATGTGGTCAAAGGTGTTTGTTCCACCAGTTCAAAATACATACATTTTCGTAACCATTGTGACTCCAGACTTTTACTTTTGTCTTTTTCATATAGAGGGATAGAGCTGTATCTAACACAGCTTTTGATGGATGCTAAATTGAATAATGGTAAATGCTGACAATATAGAAGTCAGAAAGTGAAATCATTTGAGAAGTTACACCGTGACTATATGTTAGATGTAAAATGTAACTTTGAGATACTGTCTCTGTAAAAAAAAAACAAAAAAACAAAAAAAACATTCTCTCTTTATCTGTAGGCCTATACTTCACAGTCATGTCTTTTAAAGATGTGGGTTTTTTTTGTTTGTTTTTTTGTTATCTGTGAAGATCTTTTAAATTATTATTGTTTAAATATAATGGTACTTTAAAAGTGGACTGTAACATAATCGTTAGCAAACGGCCAATTTTTGCAGTACATTTTTTATAGATGAATATAATAATATAAATAGATAAATATAATTTAAACACACCTGCAAATAAGACAGTCACCAAAATCAGAACACCACAGCACACTGATATATACAACCTGTATTTATGAAGTAGTGCAGATATCAGTACATAAATGATTTAATGTCTCATTTCAGCTATACAAGTGATCTGCTCATTCCACTCATTTCTCCATCTCCATCATCATCATCATCATCATCCAAACCCAGTGCTTTGCTGAAGATTGAAACCCTTTTGATAAACATGCACAGCTGTTGCATAGAAATCACCTCTATATTCTCTTTCATGCAACTTAATAGTTTTTCTTTAATTTAATGTGTGAAACAACTGACTTTGAATAAAGAAGGGCAACCCACAATCTCTGTCTATTTTAGGGCTTGATTTTTTTTTTTCATTTTTTTTTTCAGAAATGAATTAAAATATAGACTTGCTGGTGAGGTCAAGCTGGGGAGATAAGTGAGTAGCACTGCTAAAGAAAAAAAGAAAGGCTTGGCAAACCAAAAACTGACCACACGGTCTAAAAATGACAGATAAATATGCAGTGTAATAATTACCCTGTCTGTCAACGTTTCTGGGTTAAAAAAAAAAAATCAAAGAGTTCAAATAAGATATTTTAGCTCTGCAATGACTTTGCAACACTGACCTCATGTGGCAACTTTAGGAAATGCAGGGGTCATGGTGTGGGACAGCATCCAGTGTCTTTAATACTCCAGATTGTTGTTTGGGGAGAAATTGTGCTTTTTGCAGGTAGACCATAGTCAAGGTCACTCTGAAACAAATGTTGGATATGTAGAAGAGTCCAAAAGTGAAGTCAGATGATTTTAAATAGTTTTTGGCTATGCTTTGGGAGGGGGAGTTGGTTGACTGGTTGTCAGGAGTGAGTTTGCTTCAGCAAAGATTAGACCGAGACATACAGACATTCATTCAATCACATTTATCAGTCACAGATACATAGTGCAAAACAAGTGTAGTCCCCATTTATGCAGTTTCTATGACATTATAATCAAAGTGAACGCATCCAATCAGAACCAATTTGATTCCATCACACTAAGTCTAAGCCAGTCTGGAGTGGGCATGGCTGTTTTCTGCTGTCATAAGGGGCTGTGTTGTGTCATGTGACAGCAATATTGCATGTTTAACTGGATCTGATCAGGGGTCAAGTGTCTGTAAGCAATGCTTTCTGTGATCAAAACTAATTTAATTCATAAATGCATGTTTTATCTGGAACATAATACTGGAGGAAGTGCCTGCATCTGCTTATTACATGCATTCATAAGGCACCCACAGTGAGAAAAAACTGTCACAAAAATCCATCATATGAGTCCTAATGTTGTTGATCTTCCAAGCAGAGGTTTGTTGACAGTGTTGGATTATGAATGTGATTATTCAAAGATTTAGATTCACAGGACTAGTTTGTTGCATAGACAGTGAGGCCAGTTAGAGTTAAAGCTTAGAAGATAAGATTTGTGTGGTGAAAACAGAGCCAGAGAGGAAAAGCTTGACCTCACCAAAATGATTTGTTTACTTTGATATTTTTGTTTGTATCATATCTGTGTAAATATAATTTGCACATATATATTTGAACTATTTTAGGGGGAATATCATTGTCTTTGTCAATATTAATTGCAACTGCTGTCAAGAGACAGTTCTCTTTAACATCTAAATTAAACACAAAACAGTTTCGGATGAGTATTTTAATGGTCATTTTTCTTTTTACAAGAATCCTGATCTTTCGCCCTGGCCAAAAAACAAACCGTAAACAGTAAAAGTTGCGTTTCCATATGCAAGAGATCTCGGAAAAGGCGGCTAACGCGCATGTTTACCGTCTAAATTCAGCCAGGGGCACTTTAAAACAACTTTTAACATGTTACATTTTCATAAGTTGATAAAAATGATATATTTTTTTTGTAATTAGACGCTGCAGTTCATAGAAGTAAATCTCGTTTACTAGTATATATACAAATATATATATATACAATCTTTTTCTTTATAGCATGACAAAATCACAGACACCCTATTTTACGTGTACTAATTTTACAATCAAAGAGTGATGTAAGGGGGCAGAGATGATAAAAAGCAGCATATTTGTACACGTACAGGGGGGTGTTTGATCGTACTTCCTCTTAGTTCAGGGAAGAATAACCTTGCACTTTAAATTCGTATCACGATAACCTAATAAATACGATCAATGAGATTATACATAATACATTTGAGCTCCTTCTGGTTGGAGCTGTATTCACACACACACACTGCCACATTATATTCACGTATTGTGACTGAGACTTCGTCGAGTGTAGTTTGGACAGAATCACGCTCACCTCAGCACTGTGAAGCGTCTCACATGATTAAAACCATAACTACGAGCAGCAGGTGGAAGACGTGTGGTGAGAGAATGGTGTTCCATACCGAACATTTTCCCATAATGCACCGTGCGTGTGCGTATGCATGTGTGGGGCTGTGTAAGGATGTCGATCTTAATACCGCACCAGATTTCTCTCTCGGAAAGTCCTCTCTGTCACTTTCTCTCTCTCTCGCACTCGCTTGGAAGAGCAGAGCAGAGCAGCTAAAACAAGCGGCATCGGTTACTACATACAATATATTGCTTCAAGAAAACGCTTCTAAAATATTAAGGGCTATAGTCATCCTCAATAATCTAAAGTGCCTTTTCTGTGAGAGTCGAGCAGGGCGGCTGAACGGGCCCTCTGATGCTGGGATACGTTCATATACTGATTCTTTCACAGACGTTCTCTTCAACACATTGGCACACGCACACAGACACACATCGACACATTCAAGGGACATAATCAATTACATCTGTCCTGGAATCAGGCTGTCAGGACAAACAGAGCGACAGAGACAGAGAAATGCAAGTCCTGTCTTCTCTCTGGAAAGATGGAGGGATGGATGAGTAAATAAACGTGTCGAGAGATGAGTCATTTGCTTTTTCCCGAAGTGCTGGAACCCCTGGAACCCCTGGAAGCCCGGTCTCCTCCATCGCCCCTCTCTCTCTCCTCCCTTTCACGTCTATCTCCTCTCTCTTTCTCAGATGCGTCCCTCTTTTCTGAGCTTTTGTCCGATGCCTCTATTTTATCTGATCGGTCTGAACGCTCAGACTTCTCTGACCTCTCTGATCTCTCCGCCCCCTCCAATGGCTCCGCCCCTTCAGAACGCTCCTTGCGCTCTGATTTGTCAGGGTCAGTTGAGGAGTTTGTGGCTTTCTCCCACTTGGCAATGTCCTCGATCTCTTTCAGGCTTGCGTTGATACTGTTGACCCAACCTTTCAGATCCTCCTGTGAGACAGAACATACACACACTTGTAATAGGTCCGCAATAGACAAAATACTCTGATCTTTTTCACTCAGATGGGACTTTGTCTTTACCTCATCCTTAGCCAGGAAGATGTAGTCCCCTTCAGCAGTGGTCCTGAAAATAAGAAACACATAAATACATGGAGAAGGTGTTAAAAGGGGAAGATCATATGAAGTTAAGAGTTTGTGGCTTTGACATACAGTACTGTACACTACCGTCCAAAAGTTTGGAGTCGGTTAGATTTTTAAATGTTTTGTTTGTAAGTTTCTTATCTATTTTATTATATTTTAAAATGTAATTTATTCCTGTAATGCAAAGGTGAATTTTCATCATCATCACTCCAGTCTTCAGTGTCACATGACATGATCCTTCAGAAATCATTCTAATGTGCTGATTTGCTGCTCTATAAACATTTCTTATTATTGTTGAAAACAATTGTGTTGCTTAATATTTTTGTGTAAACTGTGCAACATTTTCCCCAAGATTCTGTAGAAAGAATAAAAAGTTCAAAAGAACAGCATTTATTTGAAATAGAAATTATTGGTAAAAATATAAATGTCTTTACTGTCACTTTTAATCAATTTAATGCATCCTTGCTGTAATAAAGTATTCATTTGTTTAAAAAGATTCTTACAAACTTTTGAAAAGTAGTGTAATAAAAAAATAAAATAAAATAAAATAAAATAAAAAGCATTAAGTCAATCCTTCAGTATGTCCTGCCCCATATCTTTCTGTTTCAATAGAAAATAAATCAACACAAAAACAGGTCTTTAATGGAATGTTTACTGAAAGTGCATTTCCTGCATAGTTGTTTGCCATTGTTTTTTGTAGATTAGCAGGCAAAGCAGCATTATTAAAGATCAGTTGTACCTGAGAATGAAGACATTCTTCTTCTTTTTGTATCCGTTGGTAGTGTCAAATTCGCAGATGGCCAGGTTGAGAAGTGGCTCATCGTTGAAGGGTGTGGTCTTGTGTCGTGCGTCCTTGTAGAAACCGATCTCCCCTTGTTTGAGTACGCAGAACATATTAACCCACGACTTGCTGCAGGAGGTACAAAAGGTTAGAAATAACTTTGTGAGTTATTAGGCCATACCAAGGCATTTAGTATTGTTATTATCAGACAAGCATTACTACTATTCACAGGGCCATAAGTCCCCAATATTAAGAACAACAGTTGATCAATATGGGTTTTAAATGACATAAAAATTAATTTGGTCCCACAATCTTGAATATTACATCTTTGACTATTCATATTACATTTGAAATGAACCTCAGTATGCCGTATATAAACGGAACCCTATACTGCACGTTAAGTATGTAAAAAGGGTTAATATCACACTGAATTCATCATATTCAGTGAGAGCTCATTCAATGTACATCATTAACTGTACCAGAATGTAATCTACCTCTAGCTTTTAAAGCTGCATGTTGAAGGTCATGCAGCAACAATTTAATGTACATCAATTAATGTAATTCATACTTTTATTGCTGTGTTTGATTACTAACAATATGCATGCTATTCTGAACACAGTGTTATTTGTGGATAGAATTAACATAACTAGCTAATAGCTAGGTAACATGATTTCTAGTGTATTAGCAGTAGCGATGAAAAGCATTTAGATTATTCATAAGATTATAATGATCAGAAAAAAATCATGAATAAAGCTAAAGATCATTTCAGGACATTGTAATCAGTTACTAGTCATTAGCAGCAAGTAAGAAACAAACCTGTTTGGGCTCCTCTCTTTCCCCTCCTCTTCGTGTTTCCTGTACAAGAAGCCCTCGTGTGAGACAGTGTGGGTAGGAGGCTGAGGTGTGGATGCGGCACCCTGAGCGGGCGCAGAACGGGACCTCCGTGGCTCTTCGGGTTCTTTTGGACGAGGTCTTCGCCGTGGTTTGGGGCGGTCACGAGCTCGAGGGCGATCCAGACGGCTCCCTGGTGCAGAGAGGCTACTGGATGGTCTGTACGCCTCTCCCTTCGCCTGAAAAAGAAGATATTCTTTGTGCATGTACGAACCGTTTGTTGATACTGAATGTGTGTATATGAAAATTAGGTGTGTTTTGCATGACATTCAAGTGCTTTCTTTGCTTATAAAAATATATGGCCATACTGTACCACACTTTCACTTATATCTGCATACAGCTAAATCAAAGTTTGCATAAGATCAATCTTACCTAACTAATTCAATGTATAAAGATACTTTAGAGTCTGAGCTGAGATCACAATTCTGCTCTATCACCACAGTGCCCTTGAGCAAGACCAAGATACTCCAGAGGCACTGTACCTGCAGTAAGTCTACTCTTATTTCAACTTTTAATGATACAAATGGCACAAAACCCCTAAACCGTTAAATCAGTGGTGTGTGGACTGATTTAAAAGTAAAGAGAAACACCTGAACATACACTACCAATCAGTTTGGGGTCAGCAAGTTTTTTATAAAGCAATTAACACTTTTATTCAGCATGGATCCAATACAGAATATTGAGAATTGTTTCTTGAGCACCAAATCAGCATATTAGAACTTATTTCTGAAGACTCATGTGACACTGAAGACTGGAGTAACGGCTGCTAATAAAATCAGATTTGTCATTAAAGAAATAAATTACATTTGAAAATATATTCAAAGGCGAGCCTTGGAAAAGACTTCTTTCAAAAAAGAACAAATCTTACCAACCCCAAACTTTTGAACGTAGTGTATTACTAATTGTTTAGAGGACGCATTAAAATGGTGATGGGGAATGTGATGTATGATGTGAATTAAATTTATGACAAATATTAAATTCAGTACAGACACATGACACATACATGGCAAGCTTCTCTCTCCTGCACTTGCTCAACAATCTCAGCCATAGTGGAACGCTTCTCCCTAAAAAAGATGAGAAAGCCAACTTAGAAGTTAGATACCCATATACAGATAAGAACACACACATTCACAGATTTGTTATTTTTTCATGGTAGGGACTTTCTTTTGACTTCTATGCTTTTATATTGAACTAGTTATAGGTTCTAAATCTTAACCATAGACATTATAGTTTCTAAATCTTTAGCATAAACATAATTCTCACAGCAAACTTTCAGCTTTTTTATATTTTCATAATCATTTGTATTTCATTATTCAGTATTATTTTGTACACATTTTTATAGAAATATTTATATTTGGTTTAGCATTTGTTTTTATTTTATTTTTTACCGTTTAAGTTTTTGTAATTTTGTTATGTGCCTTTGTCAGTTTTATTCGTTTATTTATTTTTATTTCAGTTTTAGTTGTAGTAATTTTTATTTTTTTTCAGTTAATTGCCAAGGAAACATTTCTAATTTTAGTTTTCCCATCTAATATTTATATACTTTACTTTATTCCCACTTTATTTCAATTAACAAAAAATATTTTTAATATTTTTAGTTAACAATTACAGCACTGCTCATTACTTGGTTTGTTTATTAAGCTTCATTAAAACTGTTGGCTGACTTTGGTTTTACTCTCCTCGTGGGGATCTTTAACATTAACCCAAACCCTAAACACACCTCTAAAAGCTAATGCATTTTAGAATTTAAAAAAATATACATTTCCTTTACTTAATTGATGAATTCTTTTTATCTTTAAGGACATCACAGAAAGGAGGTTTTGGTCCAAACTATAGCCAAACAAACACATATACACACTCACCCAGTCCCAGATGGTTTCTTGTCGGACGGCTCTTTCCCAGATTCTGCATCGCTGGAGTCATGTTTCTGTACTCTTTGCCTACCACTGGCCTCCTGCTCACTGGACGACTGTCTCTCCAGTCTTCGACGGTAACGCTCCTGCCTAACAATCATCGGGAGCTCGTTAAGTCGCGCCTGGATCTCCTGCTCGCTGGAGGTCTGACGGCCAAGCCGGTACTCTCTCTCCCGCCGCAGGTGATCCATCTGTGGGTCGGAGCGGCTTCCCCGGGGGTCTCTTTGTAAACGGCTGTGGATCATCTCCAGGGAGGGGTCCAGGCCCATAGGAGGAGCTGGGACGCCTCCTCCTCCACTGGCGAGCTGAGCTCGGTGAGCCCCCAGTAAAGGTGGAACAGCTTTGTGAATGTGGTTGATTTTGGGCTGAAAGCAGTCAGCTTTCAGGTGTTGCCAAGCATATCCTATTTTGGGCTCTACCACCCCCACAGCACCTAAATGGTTCAGGCTATGGTAGCTGGAGCCATCCTCTCCTAAAACACCCTGTTGGTTTAGTCCAGTGTAGCTGGAGCTGTTCACCCCCAAGACACCAACTTGTTGGTTTAACCCCTGATAGCTGGAATTATCCAACCCTGAAACACCCTGTTGTTTTAGCCCATGGTAGAAAAGCCCTTCCGCCACAACCCCTGATGGCTGGTTTAGCCCGTGGTAGGAGGAGCCATTCATAATGGGCGTGTAGGGGTTCAGGGTGGACCCGAGCCGCTGAGCGAGTGTGTGTGCCACCATGTGTTCTGTGCCGTGCATGAGGTCCGGCCCAGGCTTGGACTCCAGAAGTGAGTCCTGAAGAGGGTTACGGAAAAGAGAGGAGGACGAGGACGAGGAAGAGGAGCTGGGCACAAGACAGGAGAGAGGGAACATCTGCCTGCTGAGGAGAGAGGAGGTAGAAGGTGGCTTGTTCAGTTCCTCCTTCATCTTCTCTGCCTGCAGATGGAGGAGAAAGAGAATGTTAAACAAAGAGTCAATGAGTGTTTAGTTCTTTATTTTATGTTAATTATAAGTCTTTGTTTCCATAATGACCTGTCGTAATGAGCTGAAATGGTCCTTCCATGTGGCTGCGGCCTTCCTGAATGCTTCATGCCGGCGAATCAGCTCCTCTACCTCGTCTGTCCCGCCCCCTGTCTCACGAGTGTTTGGAGTGATTGGTTCTTTGATTGTGAGCCAGGACTGCTCTGCCAATCCTGGCTGGGTAGACTGCAGCCTCTGCTGGGCTGGAGGACACAAATAGAGCTTATGGATAACTCTGAAGGAGGATTAAACTGGCAGACATTTGACTTGATGTTACAACAAAGTTATCACTGACCTTGCTGAAGCTTCTCCCAGTGCTGTTCCCATCGCTCATTCAGGTCTTTCTGCTTTGCCATGACATATTCCAGCTTTTCCTTTACCTGTATCAGAGGGTATAGTTATTGTAATCATTTATGAGCAGAACAAGGATTGCAAATTATCCATGTTTTATGCAGGGGCACAAAATGGGTGTATTCAATGCAAAGGTGCGCCACGAAAGAATAGCACCAAAACAATGGCTTTTTTTGTCTGTCAAAACATATTTAATGTGACTGTCACATAACAAAAAGAAGAAAATTATATCCTTAGATCTTTACACTACTGTTCAAAAGTTTGGGGTCAGATTTTTTTTTTATTACAATGATTTCTGAAGGATCAAGTGACACATAAAAAAAAAAAATGTTTTTAACAATAAAGTTTTAAAATACATAGTTATTAAAACAGTAAAGTTGTTTGTTACTTCTTTGGTTTTCTCTGGTTTTATGTATGCATTAAAAGAGATTTTAAAGAGAGAGTTTACCCAAAAATGAAAATTCTGTAATTATTTAATCACCTTCATGTTGTTCCAAAACTACATGAGTTTCTTTGTTCTGCTTAACACAAATGAAGATATTTTGAAGAATGTTTTTAACCAAACATTTGTTGGTTGCAAGCATTCTTCAAAATACATTCATTATCTCCATTCTTCACAAAGAAATTCATACAGGTTTGGAACAACATGAGGGCAAATGATGACAGAATTTTGGGGTGAACTATACCTTTAAAGTGTGCACATAAATGGTTCAGTGTTTGAGTATGTGTCTACCTCTTCAGCTGCAGGGTTGCGTGCAGCGAGCAGCATCTTTCCCATCTCCACGCAATGCACAAAGTTCTTGCTCTTGTTATCTATCTTACTCTTCAAAATCTGATGTTGGGACATCATGCCCTCCAGCACAGAGAGGTCCCTGACACGTACACAAGGACCCACCCAACACCGAAGCCCACGCCCAGACACAAACAAGAAACATGCACACACATTATCCTGATGAACATTGTCTATCGTGATTGGTTTAAAATTGAAATCCAACGGTATATTCAGGATGATTACGATAGTTCTATAAATGATCTGGTACCTGGCATCATCAGTCGAGCCCATCTGTCCCATGATTCCATCCATCCACATGCTCAGTTCTCGCACCACAGCAAAAAACTGGATCTTATCGGTTACTGTGGTAACCTGTACACGGCTGCCCTCACATGCAACGAGGAGCTCTTTCCAGGCCTGCATCACTTCCTGCTCACGGCAAAAAATGGCATCTGCCTTCTCCCCGGCGTAAATTGCACGCAGCTGAGCTGCATTTTCTTGTAGTTGGCGCACCTGAGGGGGCAAAGGTAAAAACAAAGGTATTTGTTATTAAGAAAATGCTTTTATTAAAACTTGACTTAAAACTAAAAATAACCATAATTTAAATTGAATTGAATTAAAAGCTACTTGATTCCCTCTTAACTTATTCTGATTGAAAGTAATTATGAAATAATTTTTGTTTTTACATTTATTTATGGAATTTTTATGGAATATACATGTAGGAATATACATTATTAAATGATTTACCCGTACACATTTTTTTTTTTATCATGTGGCCTCATAATCTTTAATCAAAATAACTTCCCTCTCCCTCTTCTCTCCTCCGTTGTTTACTTGTTTACTGGCATGAGAGCGGGACAACCTGTCACTCACATGAGATCACAGCAATAGCAAACTACAACAATCCAATCAATTCCCAATAGACAATATGTAGTCCCATCCTACATTTTTTCTTGTTCGAGAAGCCGTTTCACTCCGTTTCGTATTCAGCACTCTGTGATGGTTGTAACTGTGTTTATTGTGCTCATTGGCTGAAATGGGAACCACCCCTTGCTGGGTCAGGAGGACGAACCAGCCGAAATTTATTTATCGTGGCGGCTGCACCTGGTCAGAACAGGTGTTGTTGTTTTGTGTGAGTGTGTGTTAGTGTGAGTCTTACCTGTGAGACCAGCAGCTGCAGGGAATGCTCGAAAGAGTGCAGAAGTCTCTGTAGTGTGCCAGGGTTGGCCGAGCTCACCTGACAGGACCTCACCTCTGGCAGCTGTCTCATCTTTCCCTCAATCTGGACCAGCACCTACAAAACACAAACACAGATACATTGATGATCCTTCAATATGTCAATTAACTGTGAATGCTTTATGGTTGTATGTGTGCTTGTATACCTCCTGACAGTCAGTGAAGAACTTGTGCAACTGGTACGAAGCTGCGAGCATCTGCGCTCTGGTCTCCATGAGCTCCAGAAGATCCGCCCAGGACTCGTTCAGTCCGTCCTTCCACTCGGCGATGGTGGCAGCATCAGAGTGACTGCAGTCAATCATCTCATTCACCATCTTATTGACAGAATCCATCTGTTTCTGACCCACTGCACGTGTCTCAGAGGAGAACCGAGTAAAGCTGCCCTGCAGAACCTGAGAAAATTAAATAACACAAAAACAACATGTCAGAGATGAGCTCAAAGAAGTTGAGACATTTCTGAGTGAAACAAAATATTCAATGGGGATTTTTTTTATAGTAGCTTAAAACACTGCCTAAACAGCCATTTGTTTATTGGTTAATATTATTTCCTGTCTAAGGGACATCAGCAGGAAAGGAAAATTCTTTCAGTGGAAGAGCAAATTCATTTTGGGTTCATTTTGATTTCATCTTGACTGGAAGTCAGTATATTACATCCCTGAGTTAAGTGTGAGCTGGTTATACCGTAACATGCTCCAGGTCCTGGCCTAACTCAGTGGAGCTGGCAATGGCCTCCTTCTCAGAGATCCATTTCTCCAGTGCCTCCACCTCTCGCTTCAACTGATACAACCAGTACTGCTGCTCCAGCTTTGTTTTCCTCTGTTCCACCAGGTCTTTAAGAGACACATACAGCCGGTCTATGTGAGCCTGCTGTTTGGTGATTTGCTCACTGAGATAGAAGCAAGAGAAAGAAAAAGATAGACAGAGGTTAAATTCTGAGAGAGGGCCACACTTCATTTATTGCAAATCGATAAATCTACCATTTAAAAGTTTTTGGTCGGTTGTTTTTTCATGTTTTCAAAAGAAGTATCTTATGCTCACCAAGGTTGCTTTTTTTTTTAATCAAAAACAGTAATAACAACAGTAATATTGTAAATCATTATAAAAATGTCAAACTGTTTTCTATTTGAATATATTTTAAAATGTAATTTATTCCTGTAATGGCAAAGCTGAATTTTCATTAGCCATTTCTCCGGTCTTCAGTGCCACATGATCTTTCAGAAATCATTCTAATAGGCTGATTTGGTGCTCAAGAAACATTTCTTATTATCATCAATGCTAAAAACAGCTGCGTTGTTTAATATTTTTGTGGAAACCATTATACATTATTTTTCAGAATTCTTTGATGAACAGAAACATTTTAAATGTTTTTTTTTGTCACTTTTGATCAAATTAATGCATACTTATTGAATAAAAGGTTTAATTTCTTAAAAAAAATAATAATACTGACCACAATAATGGTAGTGTATGTATAGCATGCCAGAGCCTGATGGACAGCGCAATCAAATATTTGATTTTGCAAATCAGAACAAGTGATTGACTGATATGTAAAATGCAGCTTCTGGCTATGTAATTTTGGACCAATTAGTTTTTACTGTGGGAGGGGATACACATAACAATACAACAGAAATAGAAACCAAGAAACCAACAAAATGTAGAGCCTGCCACTGTCATGGCTAGTTAGGCCAAAAACACAGATTAACATGGAAGATATTTGTTGCAGTGTGCCTGATTTGGACTTGGTGTAAATGAGACATTTATATTTACCTGTCTGGATGTCCCAACTCAAGCATTCGACGGCACTGCTGGGACAGTGAGCCCACTGTCTCTGCATAATTCTCTACTGTTTGCTCTAAAGCCAACTGCTCTTTCAGTAACCTAAGAGTGCTGGTCTCGTCCTACAAAGAGGAGAGAGAGAGAGAGAGAGAGAGAGAGAGAGAGAGAGAGAATATCTTGGTTTACAAAGTGAAAGACAAACAGACCACAATGTATCAAATACAGTTTACAACCCTGCTATAGTCTCTATTCTGAAAACTTTTAATAAACACACACATACACATGCCTGTGTATTAACACACTATAATACCTTAACTAAATTATGCTGAGTAATGACTTATGAAAAACAGCATAAATTAAGTCAGGGGATTTCAATCATTTAGATTACATGGACCCCCAAAATATGATTATTCTCATGAGAGGGTCCCCCATCCTAAAATTGTAAAGGCATCTATTTAGTTTCTTGCATAAAGGCCCAATTTATATTGTGAAAAATGTATATAGTAAATGTCTAAATATTATTTTTAAAAATATCTATTTTCTATTAGGTTAATTATTACTTTTTTTTTTACTCATAGCACTGTACTGTTAGATGCATTATTATTTATTTGCTCTTTTATTTTCTTTATTATTATTAGAATTTGTACAAATGTATTGTAATCAATTTTTTTTTTTTTTTTATACAATTTATATATATATATATATATATATTTTTAATATCCACAGATCCCCTAGCACTCCCTTGCGGCCCCCTTGGAGTTCCCGGACCCCACTTTGAAAACCCCTGATTTAAGTGATATATGGATTGAGTTTTAGATACAGTACATACGTTTCCGTTTTCCTCATTGAGGACCTGAAGCTTCTGTCCACTGAGCCAAGACTCGGCCTTCGCTGCCTGGGTATAGTACTGCTGGGCATGACTCACAGCATCCAGCATCACTGTGCGACGTTCCATCTCTACCTGGAGCACCTCCCAAAGCTGCCTCACGTGCCCCGCCCCCTCCCGCACAAGCTCCACCTCTGGGGTCCTCAGGGCAGCAACGGCCTCTGCCCTGTCCAGCACCTCCTCAACTCGTCCTCTCCGAGCCTGCATCTCCATCTGCAGCGCCTACATGTCCAATTATTCACACAAGTGAAATATCAATCAAAATTACTGGAAGCCATGAGAACCAGACCATATCCTCAGTCTTAAACCACAACCAGTGGTGTAGTCTACGTGATACGCAGGTATACGCCGTATACCCACTAGAAAAGGCCAAGGATTTGCGTATACCCACTTAAAAAAAGCGTGAGGATACGTATCAACTTCGTTTTGTGTCAGAACTTTCACACTTTCATTCATAAATTCACCCCGTCTGTGTTTGCGAAGCGACGGATCGAATCGCGGAATCCAGTCACAAATGGAACTTGCTATAGAGCAGAACGTCACGGAATTAGGCTATTTTTGAATGAATAAATCAAAAGTAGCTGCTGTACAATGAATCAAATCTCGATATGGACTAGTGTCTATGAATATTAAAGCTAAAAGAGACTGCAATTGTTCTACGCGTCTCTGGGAATGAGCGCTCAGTGTATGCTCCACTACACACACACACACACACACACACACACACACACACACACAGAGAAGCACGCGTGACTCACGCTCGTGGTGTTTTCAGCGTTTCACTGTATTGAGACATGATGTAGGCTACACATGTGCATTTCATCGCAGAGCTGCTATGAGAGTCACTTGATGAGAATTTCACCATTTCATTTGATAAAACTATCGTCATTCATTCGTTTCATATACACACAGAAACTGTTATGTCTTTACGACAACCTATCAAAATAAAAGTTCTGTATAACTTGAAGAAATTATAACAGAAATATATTACTATTGCACAGAGTATACTTCAGGCCTAATAATAATAATAATAATAATAATAGTTTATTAAAACACACAGAAACTCAAATGTCTACAACCCACCAAAATAAAAGTTCGGTCTAACTCAAATTAATTAGAAAGGAATTGCACTGTAAAATGTATTTTAAAATAAAAAAATTTTCAAAAACACCATTTCTAAAAGTAAATTTGTATTTGTGCCTATAATGTTTAAAAAAAAAATTTGTTGATAATTGTCAACTGATAAAACCTGTGCTTCAGGGACCATATTCATATAACAAATAAATAAGTTGATAACACTTAGTATTTCATAATGCTCTCAATTACATGTCGATGCATACTGTATGCATTAGTGAGTGTGGTGGTGCTTATGGGGTGACGCTCTGGGCTGGGTGAGTATGGCGGTACGGCGGGGGGGGGGGGAGTATATTAGAGTATACTCACAACAAAAAACTAGACTACACCACTGACCACAACAATATCCAGAAATCTGCTAAATGACTAATGATGTATCAAAAAACAAGAAGAAGGTAATAGTAAATTAATAGTTTGGCTTTTAATGCAAGTTCATGAATGATTACTATAAAGACAGCTATAACAATAACCATATTAGCATCCATACCAACGAAAAATAACATTCTGTTTATTATAAGCACACGCTGCAGTTATCTTGTCTGCTGTGGGCATCCCTGTTCTCATAGAATTAGAAAGATAATTAAAACCCATAGTTATCAGTACAGTTATCGTCCTTGGTGTAAATGGCCCTTTATAAATGTAGCTGATAATCGATTCAAATTGACTGACAGACTCCACAAGCCATTTGTATATTATTTGGCAAAGGTCTCAGGTCTCCCTTGCAAAAGAGATTTTTAATCTCAATGGGCGTTTCCTGGTTAAATAAAGGATAAATAAAAAAAATAAAAAAAATATTATCTGGCTGTTGGCCTGCAACACACCACTGAGATAAATAAATTCTTCTATTTATTCCGCTTCCTCTCTCTTTTATAGACTTATAGTTAAGGAACGTTGCCAGGAAATATCCTCTTACATCATTTTATGAATGTACAAATAACATACATAATTGTTCAATGTAGAAGTTACAGAAGTTGGTATCCCAAAACAAGGCAAAAAGTATCAAAGGAAAGAGCAGTATTGACTGTTTAATTACTGTGATCAAAGCTAAACTTTCAAATTGTTTAGATGGACACTTTCTCCCAAAAACATGTGGGTAGGTGATTGAATTTTTTTCGTCTATTCTTTGGCATTTATAATGACTTAAGGCTTAAAATTAAAGCTTTTAATTTAACACATTACTGTAGTGTGACTAATTGTAAAAACGGAGCATATCCCACAGTGATTGTCTTTATTCTTTATCACACTACCTGTCTGAGAATGTCCCAGAATTGTGTCCAACATCAGAGTTCAGAAAAGGAGACAATAGTTTTACTGACAACAGGTTTGTAACTCCCACCTCATGGTTTTTGAATAAATGCTGGACACTCTGCAGATTGGTCCCATATTCTGTAGATGAGGCCAAATGTAACCGCTCCTGAATCCATATCTACAAAAAAACAAAATAGAGAAATAGAGGGCTTTAGGTATAGTAAAAGTACATACAAATTGTTTCATGAACTTGTGAGTAGTTACCAAGGAATAGCTATGCAGTTGTTAAGGTTTTCTGATAGGGTTGCATGATTAAACTGAAATAAAAAAACGCTTTTTCACCAAAATAAAAGCTTGGGCATTTAACGTTTGAAAATTAATAAATGAAAACAGACATCATTTTAGTACTATAATTTGACAGTTATATTGTAAAATTAAATTATTATATTTTTCTTAAATAATCTATTTTTTATTTCACAGTGAAATATATATTCACAGCCAAAGTAAAACAAGCAAAACAAACTTGGAACTTTTTTTATTTTTGTATTTTAGATTGCAATCACAATTTTTAATCAGAAAAATCACAATTAGATTTTTCCCAAAATCGTGCAGCCCTATGTTCTTAAGTTTGTTTAGAATGTCCTTATGCAACTGCAAGGATTTGAAAGTTAATTGCTAACTTTCTATGGAGTAACTAAGTGATTATTAAGCTGGACATTTTTTGACCTTTTTCTGCTCTTCTATTGCTTAGAAAAGTAATAACTTCACTCCTTAACAAGCAGAATAATTTAAGATATGCAATATGTGCAAATTTTAATACTTAAATGAGCAATGAGCAAATAATAATAGGAAGCACCAAAAACTAAATGGAGAAAAGAAAGAAACACTCACAATCTCTTCCTCCAGGTCCTGGGTGATTTGGTGCATTTCTTTTGAGGCAAGAAGGATCCGCCTCCTTTCCTTCAGAGGCTCAATAAGACGCACAATTCGGGTCTCCACCACACCGCCTTGCTCTTCTACTTCTGGTCTCCGGGGATCAGCATTGCCCCTGACTTCGCCAACACCATGATAAAGCTGCATTTGGGCTTCCAACGACTAAGAGATGAGGATAAAGTGAAATTACAAATGGACATGCAATTTGCCAAATCAAGAAATATAATTTAGTGGCTGTTTCTGGTCTCACTTGTATCCTCTGGAGCTGCTGGCTGAAAGTGGGGCGTGGCTGAAGGAGGGTGGGTTGAGTGGTCTGGGCGGAGCTTAGTGTGGGCGGCTGCTCCTGTATGACGTTGAGATGCTGGTCCAGGTCGCTGAGGTTGTTGGTGGGGAGGTCGATAGTGCGGTGGTTCTGGGTTTCAAAGAGCTGGCGAGCCTTGACTTTGGTGGTGTTCTCCAGGTGAGACCAGCACTCTCTGATTTCCTTCAACTTTACCTCCACCACCGATCGCAACTCAGGCTGTTCCTGGATCAGCTCCTCGCCCTCCTACACACACAAATGTAACATAATCCATGGACTTGTTACTGCTCTGGCCCTCAACCATCATCCTTGCCTGAGTGTGTATGTGTAAGATGGAAAGAGATCAAAGTAAAGAGAGTATCTGTCTCTTCAGAGCCATGGCTGAAGTCCAGCCTAAAATAGGGCGGGCGCACACTCACACACACACACACACACACACACATAGATATATAAATATATAATATATATATATATATATACTATATACATACATACACATACATACATACACGCATACACTGTCTCTCTTTCTCTCTCTCTCTCTCTCTCTCTCTCTGCATCAGTGTGTAAAGGTTCATTCTTCCCTGCAGTGACACATGAAATTAAATTCATTCCTGAATCTCTTTTCTAAGCGATCTACATCCCTCTTTCCGTCACAGAGCCGTCACTGTGTGTGTGTGTGTGTGTGTACACGTGTGCGTGTCCATACGTGTGTGCATTTGTGTTTCATAATGCAGTGCAGCATTTCTCCTTTTGGCACAAGTCGCCTGCTCCCCTGTACTGCAGAGTGTGTGAGAGAAGGAGAGAGAAGGCAGAGAAACAGATGGAGAAACACAAAGACAGATAGAAATGGGGAGAAACAAAAAGATAGAGGGAGCGGAGAAAGAAACAGGAAAAATTGGATGTTTGGATGAACACAAAGATAAAGGAGAAGGGAATGAGTATGAAGATGGAATGAAAAACTAGATAGATGGTTCTAGCTGGATGCTAAGGTATTCTTTCTGACTGGTTGTTAATATTGCTAGGGTGTCTTAGCTGGCTGCTAGAATTTTCTGGCTGGTTGCTAAGTGTTGTTAAGGTGTTTGAGCTGGTTGCTAAGGTGTTTGAGCTGGTTGCTGGGGAGTTCTGACTATTGCTAAGCATTGCTAGATTGTTCTAGCTGGTTGCTGGGAGGTGCTAAGGTGTCCTGGCTGGTTTCTAGGCATTGCTAGGGTGTCTTAGCTGGCTGCTAGAATTTTCTAGCTGATTGCTAAGCGTTGCAGGGGATCAGCACTGGCTGATTGAGCTGGTTGCTAGGGAGGTCTGACTGGTTGCTGACAGACAGACAGACAGACAGATAGATCCAAAAAAGTTCTCCAATCACAGCGGGACATGGTGTCATTGCTTCTACTGTTTCTCAGGTCTCAAGAGATTCTACATTCAAGAGATTAGATTTGAACAAATTCTGAGGAATGATTAAGGATAATATGAAACTTATGTACTTACGAATTTGAGATAATTAAGCTTATAATAATGTTTTCTAATGTTTCTTAAATTCTGTGATATTTAGCTCACAATTCAATAGTAAAAAATCTAAACATTTGGTTTAGGTATGGGCACAAGTACCCAAGTACTTAAAAGTGACAGCAGTGATTGATCATAAAAAACGATGATCGGGTGACTTTAAAAAAATAAAAAATAAAAAATCAATGAAAATACAATAAGGTCCAAGCCATGCCAGTCTGTCATTTACATAACAGTATAATCAGAACATTCTTGTAATAGAATTTTGTCGATTATTTGTGCTTCAGTTGCCCTTTTTGTGCAGTTTTTGGTAAGAGCGCATTTACAATGGGAGTTGCAAATTCTGACTTGCACAGTCAAGCTAATTTGTGCAAATGTAATTTGTAATATTGAGTTTATTATGTATACTGTATATATTAGGGGTGTAACGGTACATGTATTCATCTCGAACCGCCACGGTGTGGACATCACGGTTCAGAGCATACAGTCAGACGACGAATACAGTCAGTCACGGGCGATCCACACTCTAATCAAGAAGGTGGCTTGCGCGGTAATGCGACGCTGTTTGCTAACTGCCACAACAGGAAAACGAGCAGAAGAAGAAACAATCTATGCACCACCAACCCAAAACAGTTCAGATGGCATGCAAGAGCTTGCTAGTAGCCTATAGGTCTTATTCACAGCAGCGCCATCTTTGATTTTTAACGGGAATGAAAGAGAGGCTGTGAGGGATAGACATATATCTCTTCAGTGGGTTGTACTGGTTTTTAATGTGTTTTTGAACACTGCAAAAATATCTTTCCAAGCGGATGCCATTGAAAACAAGGTAAGTCTATCCCTCACAGCCTCGCTTTAATACCTGTCATGGCGCTGCTCTGAATAAGGTCTATACGCTAAGTTACGATTATTTTTTGTGACGCGCTCCACAAGCTTCACGAAAAGGAAACCGGGACGGCAGAAAGCAGCGTCCTGTTTGTTTTCTTTATTTTACAAAAGCACAATGTTTTTTGTTTTTTTTTGAGTGTACACAAATAAAAACCTTTACGGTTTCAAATGATGTCTTGCGCTTATCTGTATGACAATAAATGACAGAGTATTTTAAGTTGTTTCTGCTGTTATAACGAGACAAAATCATTTGGCATTGTGCTGATTTATGTTGTGTAAATCTCACTACAGTCCAGTAATGAAATGCGTATCCTGGAAATGGGAAGCCTCGGGTGGCGGACACGTAAATGTACCGAACTTGTATCAAACAATGACCCCAAAACCGAGGTACCGACGTACCGAACCCTGAACTCTGTGTACCATTACACCTATATATATATATATATATATATATATACATACACACACACAGTAAAACTTTGAAATGTACAAAATGTTCTTACGGGGAGGCATGCCCCCGGATCCCCTTAGATGGACCGAGATCCACCCACCACAGTTTCTCAAAATCCTGTGGGAAACACTGATATATATATAGACAGCGCTTCAGTTTATCGTTGTTCATTCACTCTTCAGCTTCAACTCACACAGCTCAAACAGCAATTGATTTGTTGAATATTAATGAAAAATTTCAACATCATCGAATATAAATGTTTTATTTGAACCAATCATATTCCTTTTAGATTTGTTTATTTTTTCAAAAACAGTGGATCATTGTTAAAATGTGACATCTAGAAATCTACAGAATAAAATGCCAGAATTCTAAATTCTAAAATGACCTGTATAACTGTAAAATAGATCCAAGAGTTCTGACACAGCTGTAGTCCTGAAACAAAATCCTGAAGAACAGAGAGAGAAAAGGAAGCATGTTCCAGATTGCACAGAAAGCAGAATTAGACTCTCCGTCTTCAAATTGAACAGAACAAGCAAACGTCTGACAATTCAAAGTCAAATGCACAATGCGTTCAGACAAAAACTTACACAGAATAACACAGAATATTCAACATATATACGTATTCCATTGCATCTGCTGGTGAATCTAATTCACTGCAGAATTCAGATTATAAAAAGCTATTTCACTCATGAGATAGGTTTGCATGTTTGATATGGTCTACTGAAATCGGCCGAACAGAGCTTTGAAAACGTTGGCAGTACCAGAACAACATTAATCACAAGTTTCACAAAAGGCCTGGAGATACATGTGAGTGACTCACACCCACATAGAGTAGCCAAGAAGCTACTGATTTCCACTGGCATTTACGGATCAAGAGCAGAAAGAACCATGTCATTTATTATAATTGAAGATATCTCATACTATGACATTAGCGTTCGCAACCCATGATATGACACTGATCCAGATTACATTAGGGCTGGGTGACCCATTGAATATTCACAGTATATTCACAATGACTTTGCTATTGATAACAATTTACATGACATAGAAACAGTGAATACAGTGAGGATTTTCTAAATGTGCTTTTTATTTGCAAATGACATTTCTTACAGAAAGTGTCCTTACACTAGTAGACTAGCAATCCTTTCTTGCGAGTAAGGAGAGTTAAGACAAAGATGTTTTAATAGCAATGTTCACTCAAAGGGATAGTTCACCCCAAATTTTTAATTACCCCATGATTTACTTACCCTCAAGCCATCTTAGGTGTATATGACTTTGTTCTTTCAGACAAATACAATCGGAGTTATATTAAAAATATATCATTGCTCTTCCAAGCTTTAAAATGGCAGTGAATGGCTGTCCTGATCTTGAATTCCAAAAAAGCGCATCCATCCATCCATCCATCATAAAAGTACTCCACATGGCTCCGGGGTGGTTAATAAAGGCCTTCTGAAGCGAAGCTATGCATTTTGTGTAAGAAAAATATCCATATTTTAAACTTTATAAACTAAAATAACTGGTTTCCGACAGACGGCCGTAGGCATCAATTTATGGACAAAGAGTGACCTCTGACCTGACACATGACATATTGAGGACAGAGCAAAACAAAACACCAGTTACAAATTAGAGAGAATTTGAGAATTTTTAAAGAGAAATGTTGGAGGATTTCGGTTTAAGAGAAGAGGAGCTTTGAGGAGTTTGTTGACCAGCCCTATTTGTTTGAACCGCAAGCGGCGTCAAAGCTTACGATACTCCTACATCCTACATCGCATCAGTGGTTACTCTTTTGGCGTAAGTCGACTTGCGTAGGCATTCTGCCGGAAGCAAGTTATTTTAGTTGATACATTTTAAAATATGGATATTTTTCTTACAAAAACCCATTGCTTTGGTTCAGAAGGCCTTTATTAATCCATACAGTCGTATATGGATTACTTTTATGATGGATGTATGCACTTTTTTGGACTTCAAAATCAGGACCACCATTTACAACCATTATAAAGCTTGGAAGAGCCAGGATATTTTTTTAATATAACTCCGATTGTGTTCGTCTGAAAGAAGATAGTCATATACAAGTCATATACACCTAGGATGGTTTGAGGACGAGTAAATCATGGGTGAACTATCCCTTTAAGCCTGATTGTATTGGATTAGAAAGTTGCAATATTAACGTAATATTATTTATATGTAATATTATATTTGTGTTTTATAAGGTTATAAAGTAGTGCTGTCAATCGGTTAAAAATGAACTAATTAATCACATATTTTTTCTGTAATTAATCGTGATTAATCGCACCTAACATTAAAGTTTTTCATATATTGTATTCCTTTCACATTGAATCTCCAAGTACTGATACTGATGTCTCTATTAAATAAATTTTTTTTAAAAAATTTAGCCATTAATTAAAGCCATTCAACATTAAAGTATAACTGAAAGCTATCAATTTTAACATTAAAAAAATACTATAAATGTACTATAATAAAGAACTTTTGTAAGTGAGCTTAAAACAGTCTTCAAATAAATTGTACACCAATTGTAATAAATGTCACATTTAGCTGTGCCTTTAATATATATATGAGGGGTTTTCTACTCATTTAAGACTGTGCTTATGAGGATACTCGACAAACGGGAATTTTGACATAACTTTGTGTGTTTTTGTCCGTTCGAGCTCGAAAGAGAACTCAAAGTGGCACAGGCACGCTGTCTGAAGCGGCATTCAGTGTGCGTGTTTCGTTTGTTTGTTCACAGAAAGCCGCTTCACAGACAGCGCATCTTTTCACACTTGAATGGTTTAATAGCACTTGAATGAAAGATACCGTGATCATGTACCCTACTGTAGTGCAGCCAAAGAAAAAAAAAAAAAAAAAAGGGATATTCATATTAAAATATATCATCATCAATATATTTTATATATTGTCATATTAGATGTCATATTTTTGGCTACATTTCCCAGTCATATGGCCCATATTTAAAAAATATCTCTATTAACAGAAAAAAAATGTTTGCCTCATGAAAATATTTGTAAGGGCATAAACCAGTCTGATTGCTGCCTGAAAACTGATTGTTGACTTTAATAATTCCTGTAAAAGGGCTGCTCCTCTAGGCAAGCTCTGACACAGAAGTACCAGAAAATAAACACAAGTGACATTTAAAATCAGCTTGAATAAAGATTAGCTTAATTATTACAAAGTAGTACAGTCAGCCTAAAGGCTACAGAGTTTAGCATCTTACATCATCTATTCCTTGGTGAACTGTAAATAGCAGCAAACTTCAATAGTAATAAATGGAAAGAAATATGAGAAGAGAAAACAAGGCCAAAACAGAAATATAGCCGGCCCACAACATCCAATAAACTATTCAGAGTACTGTAATTCAAACATGTGACACAAATCCACCACAAGCACACAGTGAAGAATCAACAAGGCATTTGAGTTATTATTCATCAAATCATCTATGCAGCAAAACGCATCTGAAATTTCTGGGCATAGTTGGATTGTTTACCACATACAACACACTATTCAATCAAGACAGAAAAACCTTTGTAGCAAAGCTTCTTCACTTATGTTTAGATCTTCTGGCCAACCTTGCTTTGACCAACACTACATGCTTGCATCTTTGTCTACAGAGCATGTACATCTACCACAAAAACACACACACGCCAAACCATGGACCTGAAATATCAGCATTTAATGGATTCATATGTTGGTAACTCTTGGTTTTGTACATATTTTTGAGACAATTTATCATTTGGGAAACATTCAGCTCATGCCTGTACATCAGCTTTTCACCCACTGTCAGCATGAAAAAAGAAGTAGCAGTAGCAGCATCTATGCAGTCATACAGCAACACACGATGCACCATGTCATAAGGTTCCTTGCTATTTTCTGTGATCAGCAATACTATGAGATATCTTACTAATACCCATTATACCTTTAGACTGATTTACATACTAATCATATTAAAGTCCCCGCCATCCCACAAGATGCCGTATGGTTTCAGACACTTCACAGTGCCATTTAAAACCCAACCATGACCAATCAGATGCACCAGGATGTACTGTTGTGTATCAGGTCATGATAAGCAATCTTTCAGGACAACATGTACCAGATAGGAACAGGTCATCTGGGATCAAATATTGTATTGCAGGGCATCATAAAGTACCATAGACTAACTGAAACAGAGCATGTAATTTAACATGCTATACAGCTTTTAATGGCAACTGATAATAAAAATAAGATGTGAATGTACATGTAGATGTAAAGACAGCGTGGTTGCATAATGATCTTAAGGACAGCAGAGGATGCTTCTTTTCCACTGGCCTTGTCTATCCACTACTGCTCTTCATTTCCACTATCAAGCATTCCATGACCATTATCATCACCAATATTTCTTCTCGTTTACACCACTAAAAAAAATTTTTTGGGGTGAGAATATCAGCTTGAGCTTGACACTAAAAGCTAAAATGAACAGTCGTTTTCAATGTCAAATGCTTAAGTGAATGTAAGAAGCATTACAACATTAGAATTTACAGTATGAAATATGGATAACCATTAATTTTAAGATTAAGACATTTTCACAAATAAAGGTGAGAAAATGCCCTTCAAGAAATTGTGCTGTCTTCAGCTCATCTTGAATCAAATAATCTTTTCTCAATACATCCTCAATCAGGACCAAATGCCCTCAACTAATCCACAACCAATGTTAAATCTGTCCTCGACCTATCCACAAACAAAACCGAATCTTTCCTCAATTTATTCTCAACCATTCCTGAATATGTCCTTAACAGATCCTCAATCTGTCCTTAACCCAATCTTAGCAAATCCTGGATCTATCCTCAATAAATCTTCACTCATCCTTAACACAAGTCTTATTTTTTTCTGTCATACTTCTTATGCAATCTGCTTTTTACCCACAATCTCTCTTGGCTCTGTATTAATTTCCATACATCCCAGAGTAAAGGTAAGGTCTGACAAGCATTTATATTTATTATCTAAATATTGTAATCCAATTTTCTTATGCTCATCAAGTCTGCATTTATTTGATCAAAAATATAGTAAAAACTAATATTGTGAAACAGTATTACTTAAAATATATATTTTCTGTTTTAAAATATTTTAAAATATTATTTATTCCTGTGATGGCAAAGCTGAATTTTCAGCAGAAATTACTCCAGTTTTCAGTGTCACATGATCCTTTAGAAATCATTCTAACAAGCTGATTTGGTGCATGATAAACAATTCTATTATAAAAAAAATTTTATCAGTGTTGCTGCTTGATATTTTTGTTACATATTACATCTTTTTGTTTGATACATTTTAAAAACAAATCTTTGATGAATAGAAAGTTTAAAAGAACAGAATTTATTTGAAAATAAATCTTATGTGTCTTTACTGCTACTTTTGATCAATTTAATGCATCCTTGCTGAATACAAGTTTTAATCTCTTTTTTGTTTGTTTAAACCTTACTGACCCTAAACCTTTGAATGGTAGTGTATACACGTCCTTATATTTTTATTCTTATATATTTATATAAATTTACAAAGAAACTGTGGTCATGTATAAACTAGCCAATGTGTTGAAAAGTATTGGAGCCCATGGAAAGCACCTTGTGTAAGTAGCATCTACCTGAAAAAAAAAAAAAAAAACTGAACTCACCTGTTCAATCTTGGCAAGCCATTCTTTGTTGCGGGCCAGTTCAGCCATGAAGGCCTGGTGCTTCATCCATTTCCTGTGCAGCTTCTGAGCTTCATCTCGAGCTCCATCGCGAGCTGTCAGCATCCTATCGGCCTCTGGGAGCTCTGCTCAGCTATACCATACACACATGCACAGAGCAGTCAGCAGACAGCTACGACACAGACACACTCTGTCACAATCTTTTAGCCATCATTTACACACACACAGCACTAGGCCCCGTATATTCAATAGCAATGCAACATTGCAGCACCCCGAAAAACCTCTTCCCCTCCACCACCAACACAGACACTTCCCAAAAATCTCCAGAGCAGAGGAGAGAGCAGCACCTCAGCAGAATGTGTAGCAGCAGTGGGTTCTGGTGCTTAGGGGTGGGGGATCCACTGGGTCTTCATGTCCTCCAGGTTAGCGTCCAGGCCCCTGCAGTTCTGCTGCAGTATCCGTGCGTCAGTCCAACGGCTCAGAAAAAACAACCGGTACGCACGCACACGCAGGACAGACACCCACCAAAAGCATTCAGTCTCCTAGAGAATCTTCAGCGGCAATGACTCCAACGGTTTCCTGCAAAAAAACACTGCATGATAATCCCTCAGGCGAGACAAGGACCAAATGCCGCGTCTTTGCCTGCCTGTATACGTCCGCGTCAGGGCGAAGCTCTGGTTTCAGCGCTGCGTCCAGAATCGCTACGCCGTCCTGCTGTCGACCTGGGTGGATGGGGGTTCGTCGGAGGAGTGGGAGGAGTTGCCGATGTGCGTGTATGTCGGGTGGGGGGGGGGTTGTTGGGTGGGGGGTGGCGGATAGCAGATTTAGACACGTAAAGACACAAGTTACCCTCTTTGAATGAGCTCACGCACTCATAAACATCGTGCTGCGGAGGATCCGACGGCTGAATGGATACACACGTGTGCTTTTGTGGGCAGATTCGCATGTGCTCTAGTGTGATTGCAATGCAGCATGCTGCAGTCTCTCTCTCTCTCTCTCTCTCTCTATCTCTCTCTCTCTCTCTCTCTCAGCGCAGAGAAAACCACCTCAATCCTATCAACACACTTTACTGCAGTGCCTCAGAGTGAGGGAGGGAGTGAGAACAAGAAAGAGGGAGAGGCAGTGAGAACGAGAGAGAGACAGGGGAAAAAAGGGAGGGGGTGGTAGATGATGAAGGCAAAGGGGGGTGGCAGAGACGGAGGAGAGAGAGAGAGAAAGGAAAAGACGAGGCATAAGGATGGAATGTTGGCTACAAAGGGAGATGGAAATACTGTAGGAGAAACACACCTCGTAAAGGGCAAGGAAAAAGAGAAAGGGAGTGACAGGTGTAAAGGAAAGGAAAGAAAAAGAGGAAACATTTTTCAGTGTCACTAGGGACATTTAGCTGCACCGCGGGGGCAGGAGGGTGTGGGTGTGTGTGTGTGTTAGGGGACAGTAAGGAAAAGAGAACAGATTGGTTTAGAAAACAACCACAGGGATGCTGAGGCATTGGAGGTCACAGTCTCAGCAGTAGTGTTGGGCAGATGCCACACAATGTGTGTGTGTGTGTGTGTGTGTGTGTGTGTGTGTGTGTGTGTGTGTGTGTGTGTGTGTGTGTGTGTGTGTGTGTGTGTGTGTGTGTGTGTGTGTGTGTGTGTGTGTGTGTGTGTGTGTGTGTGTGTGTGTGTGTGTGTGTGAGGACATTTAGAAAGGAAGATGTGTGTATGTTACATGTGCACTGAGAAAGATACTGGCCAGATTAACTTGAGAGGTGGATTGTGTCATTACAGAGGTCAAAAGGGAAACCTGAAGGTTCAATGGGAGATATCTTGACTGTGTGTCTACAGTGTCTGTAAGGCATCTGTCATCATTTCAAACAGCTGAGTGAGAGCAGAGGAAAGGACACACACGTGTCACTGTAGCATAGCTGCTTCCGATTTAAAGGGATAGGCACATGTTTTAGAAATGCACACACCCAGAAAATAGAGGTTTGAACTGGAATATTTCTGAAGAAACTGACAGATTTAGCTTTCAGAAGCAATTAAACCTTAAAATTAACTGCAGGATTTGGTTTAAGAGGAAACTAGAGGCAAGGATTGTACAATGTGAATAACAGAATCTGTATGATACCCTGGGTGCTAGTTATATTTTGGGCCAATGGTTTGCACAAGAATGAAATTAAACTGCATGGTATCAAAACTAGAGCTTTGTAGCTTTAAATGTTATATTTGAGATATGCTAGTGCAGGGGTTTTCAAACTGGGGGTTTCAGGAAATTTGACAGTAAAAAAATACATAGTGTATAAGTATTGGGTTCCAATCACGTTCATGGCTTCAGTTGTATAAAATCAAGCACCTAGACATGCAGACTGCTTCTACAAACATTTGTGAAAGAATTGGTCGCTCTCGGGAGCTCAGTGAATTCAAGCGTGGTACCTTGATAGTATATCCATAGTAAATATTCCACGGTCAACTGTTAGTGGTATTATAACAAAGTGGAAGCAATTGGGAACCACAGCAACTCAGCCACGGAGTGGTAGGCCATGTAAAATCACAGAGCAGGGTCAGCGCATGCTGAGGCGCAAAGTGCGCAGAAGTCACCACTTTTCTGCAGAGTCAATAGCTACAGACCTCCAAACTTCGTGTGGTTTTCAGATTAGTCTAAGAACAGTGCGTAGAGAGCTTCATGGAATGGTTTTCCATGGTTGAGCAGCTGCATCCAAGCCTTACATCACCAAGTGCAATGCAAAGCGTCGGATGCAGTGGTGTAAAGCACGCCGCCACTGGACTCTAGAGCAGTGGAGACGTGTTCTCTGGAGTGAAGAATCACGCTTCTCTGTCTGGCAATCCGATGGACGTGTCTGGGTTTGGCGGTATCCAGGAGAACGGTACTTGCCTGACTACATTGTGCCAAGTGTAAAGTTTGGCTCCCAACTTTGTGGGAACAGTTTGAGGATGACCCCTTCCTGTTCCAACATGACTGCGCACCAGAGCACAAAGCAAGGTCCATAAAGACATGGATGAGTGAGTTTGGTGTGGAGGAACTTGACTGGCCTGCACAGAGTCCTGACCTCAACCCGATAGAACACCTTTGGGATGAATTAGCGCAGAGACTGCGAGCCAGGCCTTCTCGTCCAACATCAGTAAAAGGTAAAAAATTCCCATAAACACACTCCTAAACCTTGAGGAAAGCCTTCCCAGAAGAGTTGAAGCTGTTATAGCTGCAAAAGGTGAGCCAACTCCATATTAAACCCTACGGATTAAGAATGGGATATCATTAAAGTTCATGTGCATGTAAAGGCAGCTTTTGGCAAAATAATAGTGAATTTATATTATATATATATATATACTGTATATATATATATATATATATTGCTCTGTCTGGAGAAGAAGGACCGTTCTCTGGAGGACCACACCAGAGATTTTTTGGCTTTGGCATGTCTCCCAGAGACCAGTCCTCGAGAGGATTTCAGCGTTTTTGATGAGTGGGTGCTGGTAAACAATGGATCTGCATTCACCATCGGCCCAGAGGAGGACTTTCCAAGTCCCACTCCGGATCTAAAACCCCACCAGCCATCACCTCACTGCACAGATACGACGCCAGAGTCCACCACAGACAGAGAGAGCGAGCCTGCCACAATGGACTATCACTCCTCCTCCTTCCATCGACCTGTTGGCTTGGCTTTGGCTTTTCTTTCCACCCCTTTGGCTCTGTCTGGCTCCGCCTTCCCTCCAGCTTCACCTCGGTCCCAACGCCTCCACCTCAGTCATCGGGCACCCTGGCTCCACATCGGCCTCCAGGACCATCGTGTCCCCTGTCCCATCTGCTCTCCGTCTGTGCCTAGGGCTCCATTCCCATCGGCTTCATTTCTGTCACTTGTCCCCCAGGTGTTGTCAGCCAAGTCTCCACCATGGCTCCTTCCTGCATCGACTCTCTATCGTCCTCTATCGTCCTAGCTGCTCTCTGGGTCACCCCCACCCTGGTCTCTCCTTTTGTCATCTCCCCTGGTCTCCTGCTCTCCGCCTACTCTGCGTCCTCCTCCAGAGCCCCCCACCTTCCTCCTCAGTTAGATTTTTACGGCGCAAGGGCACGCCTTCCGGGAAGGGGAAGTACTGTAACTTCAATACTGGTTTAGTCAGTTTTGGTTTAGTTTTCTCTGTGTTCCATTCCTGTTTTACCTACCTGAGTTCCTAATTAGTTTCATTGGTTATTAAATAGCTCTACATCTGTTCTGTTTCAGTCAATCATCCTCCATGTATTTAAGCCCTCAGCTTCCTGTGTTTCATTGTTTGATATCATCTTAATTTAACGTGGTTGTGTTTGTTTATACTCCTGCCAATTCCCTGTTGGATTTGTGTGCTTTTTAGAAAAATTGAAAATTTTTGTTTATTTATCCTTCGTCGTGCACTTCTTTATACCCATGCATGACTACTAGCTGTGTCCCAATTCAGGGGCTGCATCCTTTGAAGGAAGGGCCGACGCGGCCTTCGAAGGACACACTGAGACTTGTTTAAAGGGGAAAGTATAGCCGATTGCGTCACCGTGGCGCGACGAAGGCTGTCCATCCAAAGGTCCTTCAAAGGCTCCTTCAAAATGCGGCCTGCAAATGCGTCCTTCTTTTCCCGTGAATGCAGGATACATCAGAAGGATCCTTCACAGCTTTGCCTACCCCAGAATACATTGCACGCCGGAGACAAAATGCCAGATTACACTTTTAAATGTAAGTATTGAGTTTCAATTTAATTGAGTAATCTAATGTATCTAATGATAAAAATGAAAGAATATATATATATATATATATATATATATATATATATATATAATACAATAAAGGTTCAAATGCTGACTTATATGTTACCAGTATGTGATTTTACATAGCCTAGTTTATACTATTTAGACTTTATTATGTACATAAATTGACCATGGTGTACATTTTTAGATAGGTTTTCAACCCCGTTTTGTTTTTAGGCAGTTATAACTGTTACGATGAGGCAAGGATGAAGCAGAGAGAGAATCCATACGCAAGCACTAATTTAATAAAACAAACAGGAAATCCAGACAAACAACAGAACACGGAACTCAGGACAGGAAACCGCTACATTAAACAACGATCGACAACCAACAACTGAAGCACAGAGGTTTAAATATACAGACAAACAAGCTAAACAAGATAACAAGGGGGTGTGGCTAATTAGAAACACCTGGGAGAACTAATAAGCAAGAAAAACTACAAAGGACTACAAAACATGACACAGAACAGGAAATAACAAAAGTGCACACAAGACAAGGGAAACACAGGACAGGAAACATTACATAGCCCCCCACCTAAGGAGTGGATTCCAGACACTCCTCAGAAAATAAAAGTCCAGGAGGGTGGTGGGTCTGAGGCGGGTCCGGGGGCGGGACGGGGGGCCAGGCCCGTGGAGCGGAAGAGGGCCTGAAGACTCCGGCAGGGCAGAAGGCCAGGGCGGAGCAGGCTGTGCAGGTGACCAGGGCGGAGCAGGCTGTGCAGGCGACCAGGGCGGAGCAGGCTGTGCAGGCGACCAGGGCGGAGCAGGCTGTGCAGGCGACCAGGGCGGAGCAGGCTGTGCAGGCGGCCAGGGTGGAGGCGACCCTTCAGGCGGCCAGGGAGGAGACGACCCTTCAGGCGGCCATGGCACAGGAACAGACACCGGCTCAGAGGAGACCATCTTGTCCGAAGACACAGGCGTGGTTTCGGCCATCTTGTCCGAAGACACAGGCGTGGTTTCGGCCATCTTGTCCGAAGACACAGGCGTGGAGTCGGCCATCTTGTCCGAAGACACAGGCGTGGAGTCGGCCATCTTGTCCGAAGACACAGGCGTGGAGTCGGCCATCTTGTCCGAAGACCCCTCGGGCGGCCACGGCGGTGAAGAACCTTCGGGCGGCCACGGCGGAGAAGACCCTTCGGGTGGCCACGGCGGAGAAGACTCCTTGGGCGACCACGGCGGTGAAGACCCCTCGGGCGGCCACGGCGGTGAAGACCCTTCGGGCGGCCACGGCGGAGAAGACCCTTCGGGTGGCCACGGCGGAGAAGACCCTTCGGGCGGCCACGAACCTTCAGGCGGCCAGGGCGGATCGGGCTGGTCCGGAGGTGTATTGCCCCCCCCCAAAATTTTCTTGGGGAGGCTCCCCGGTAAAGAGTCCTGGACCAGCGATGAAGAGGGCTTTGAGCTGGGCAGGTCCAGCGATGAGGGCTCTGTGCTGGGCAGATCCAGCGGTGAGGGCTCTGTGCTGGGCAGGTCCAGCGGTGAGGGCTCTGTGCTGGGCAGGTCCAGCGGTGAGGGCTCTGTGCTGGGCAGGTCCAGCGAAGAGGGCTTTGTGCTGGGCAGATCCAGCGGCGAAGAAGGCTCTGAGCTGGGCGGAACCAGCGGCGAAGAGAGCTCTGAGCTGGGCGGAACCAGCGATGAAGAGGACTCTGAGCTGGGCGGGACCAGCGGCGAAGGAGACTCTGGGCTGGCATGAAGTGCAGGCTTGGCTGGACTGGCGTGAAGCTCTGGATCAGCAGAAGCGACGTGAACAGTCTCTGGATCAGCAGAAGCGACGTGAACAGTCTCTGGATCGTCAGAAGTGACGTGAAGCTCTGGCTCGGCAGGACTGACGTGAAGCTCTGGCTCTGGCTCGGCAGGACTGACGTGAAGCTTTGGCTCGGCAGGACTGACGTGAAGCTCTGGCTTTGGCTCGGCAGGACTGACGTGAAGCTCTGGCTCTGGCTCGGCAGGACTGACGTGAAGCTCTGGCTCTGGCTCGGCAGGACTGACGTGAAGCTCTGGCTCTGGCTCGGCAGGACTGACGTGAAGCTCTGGCTCTGGCTCTGGCTCGGCAGGACTAATGAGAGGAGGAAGATCGCTGAAGTCATCAACCTCGAACATAGGCTTGGCGGGCACGATGCTCACAGTCTCAGGTGCGGCGGGCACGACGCGTACTGCCTTGGCCTCGGCAGCTCTGGCGTGAAGTGCGGGCTCGGCTGGACTGGGGTGAAGTGCTGGGACCACCGGAACAGGGACCACCGGACTCAGGACCACCGGACTCGGGACCACCGGAACTGGGACCACCGGACTCGGGACCACCGGAAACCAGCATGGCTCTGTGCTGGATGGAACCAGTGGCGAATAGGGCCCTGGGCTGGACATCACCAACCCAGGGTCGAAGAGGGGCCAGAATGGAGAGTGCTGTCGGGACTCCTCTCGACCACCTCCTCTACTGCGGCCTCCTCGGGACCCACGAAATATGACCAACCGGGTCCCCTCAAAAGATTGTCCTTTCTCTGGTGGCTGGGGAAGAGACACTGGCAAAAATGATGCTGGATTCATCATTTGGTCGATCGTTCTGTTACGATGAGGCAAGGATGAAGCAGAGAGAGAATCCATACGCAAGCACTAATTTAATAAAACAAACAGGAAATCCAGACAAACAACAGAACACGGAACTCAGGACAGGAAACCGCTACATTAAACAACGATCGACAACCAACAACTGAAGCACAGAGGTTTAAATATACAGACAAACAAGCTAAACAAGATAACAAGGGGGTGTAACGACTATGGCTCGATGGGTAAAAAAAATTGAGCTTTTAATTTATATACTAATTAAAGTGAAAACACTTTCTAAGTCCCACAGACTTGGCGAACTCTGTAACTGAACCCCCGTTTACGACTCGCTTCCCCCCTCTCGACAGTGTGAGCTTCAAAGACATTACTGACATTCCGATCTCAACAGAAAACCCGCTCTGAACACACACACACACACACACACACACACACACACACACTCTGGAACTTTGGAAACAGATATTCTTCCACATAACAAGCCACTGAATGTTGATATGTATTCCTATGTTTCTCAAAGTGTCGTCACTTGCCGTAACGGAAACACTGACAACTTTATTGTGTGTTTAATCAAACTTTATTTGTGTGTAATTATGCATATAAGTGTAACGTTATGTGTCCCCAATCTTTACCTGTCATAATTAATATCTCTGTAATCCTCTCCCTCTCACGGAGACGAATCTTGACTGCAAGGTACAATAATATGCATTTGATACCAGGAAATATCATATTTCTAAGTATGAATCCTTTCCCTCATAAGACATATGGTAAAAGGGGGCGTGTTTTTCTTCACACAAAGAAGACTTCTTCCCGCTACAAATCAGAAGTGTTGATTCGCTCTGTCCCCAAAACAGGGCGTAAACAGATGTCTGTTAAAAGGAAGATTCTCTCTTCTCTTCCCTCTCTCATCCTTCCGCTTCCAACTCATCCAACTTCTCTGGACCCTCTGCCTCGGCGCAGCGCTTCTCCAAGGAACATCTGAAGGAGGCCCTGGCCTTCTCCATCGAACGAACCCATGTTCCAGTCGTAGCTGCCGGTCTCTGCAACTAAGATTTCCAGCCTCTCCCATCCCGGGAGACGAATCTGAACTTTCTCGGTAACATCACATTCAGTGAGCCTTTCAAGCTTCCCGCGACACCGGAAGACGCAGCAGAAACAGGACACCATCCTCGCTTCTTGCATCAGCTTCAGCCTGACCAAAAAGAGCACTCGCAAGTATATTGATTCCTATAAAAGCTGTTCCAGGTGTCTAGGTCTTAGGTCTGTGGACTAAGTTACCCTCTATCTTCCCTCTATATCTTTCTTTCTTTCATTTCATGTTTTTGTGTTCGGTTAAATGTTTATTGGTTTGTTTGCATTTTTACGTACGTTTATGTTTGTAGTTTATATAATCTCTAGTGTGTGCCATTTTATTAATAAACCCATTTATACTTTTAATTGTCTCTGTGTTTGAAAACCCACCTTATAAAAGTCAATGAAACTTCAAGATCTAAGCTACAAGCTCGATATTGACTACCTTGAGTAGTTTTAATTCATAAACTCAGAAAGTTTGATATTCGCGGCCAGAAGATAAAACTTTCGTGGAGTTTAAAAGGGATACCCCTTCTTAACTGTAATGATCAGACAGTACAGAACAAGGTAATCTCGATAATTGATAAAATAAATGTACATGCGACTTATGAATTATGACCATGCGTTATAAATATTAATATTCCCTATAGTCTTGAGCTAATTCACATTTACCCCGAGTCGTTTACGTTACAGGGGTGTGGCTAATTAGAAACACCTGGGAGAACTAATAAGCAAGAAAAACTACAAAGGACTACAAAACATGACACAGAACAGGAAATAACAAAAGTGCACACAAGACAAGGGAAACACAGGACAGGAAACATTACAATAACTAATATATATAAAGTTTTATATATAAAGTCCAGTAGCCTACCAATGTTACTGCCGCTCGTCACAACAGCTGTCACCAGTTGCTAGGTGACAAAACCAGATCGTCCCATTGAACATCTCCCGGGACACAGCTAGCAACTATTTGTTAACGGGACAATACATTTTGTTAGTTTCATTTGACAAATAACCAGTGGTGGAATGTAACAACATAAATTTACGCTGGATTAAAGTATACATTTTAAGTACTTTAGATTCAACTCCACTTCATCTCAGAGGCAAATATTGTACTTTATGAAAAACTGACTTTTTACACATGGATATTAGATTTTGATATTAGATATTGTTTAAAAAATATGAACAGTATATAATAGAAACACTAAAAATATGACTTATAGATCAGGGATAGGCAACATTCGGTCCTAGAGGGCTGCTATCCTGCAGAGTTTAACTCATAGAACGGTTTTGCAAGTTAAAACATTTTATGGTTTGATTTTTGAGTATGTGAGTTCATTTCTTTTATTCTTCCCTCTTTCTGAGAACATCTCAGTGACATGGCAGCCCACGCCTGAGTCAGCCCTACAAACCTGTTGGTAGACAGTGGAAATATGCACTCATCCCAGATGATGCCCCGCTGGCAGAGGCTTTACCAGTGTCTCTATTGTGTGTGCAGCACCACCAGGATCTCCTGCTCAGCTCAATAAAAGTCTACAGAAAAATGTTTTCCTCCAATCTGTTTTATGCATACTGTTAATTAAAATTTGTATTTTGTATTTCTTATCTTAAACGTAACATCTTGTAAATAGTTGTAAAAAGCACTGTAAGTAAAAATGTATAGAACAATTTATTTTGTATCAAATGTACAAATTAATTGACATGACAAAAATAAATGTACAGAATAATTTCTTTATTACATTTAAGGCAGTAAAAAAAAAAAAAAAAAATTCTAATTTTTTTTTAACTTCATTTATATACCAATATATAATTAAAATGTAAGTACTCTGAATAAGAGAGTATAAAAATCAAGTGTCTCTAGTCCTCTGCAATAAAGACAGCTACTTATTCCACTCACTCCCACCCCCTCCCTTCTGGGCTCCTTCCAAAGCCACGCCCCCAAAACACATGAACGCGCGATGCCGACCGCTCAGCTGCCAGCTGGAGGACGCGTTTACCAGCGGAGAGGAGCGCAGTGCATGTAGTGACATCACGTCAGAATCACATGTAATAAAATACATCAAGCGTTAGTTCTGGCAGGTCACGTTAGTCAAGCTCGCATCAGCTGACCCTCAGCTGATCCACATCTACCAATAGGAATACGACGCCCATCACCATATACATATATAAGATCCTTCAGTATTATCAGGAAATTCTGAACGCCAAACTTAAGACTAGGATAGGATTTTGGAATGTAAGAACAATGTACGATACAGGCAAATTAGCACAAGTGACATCAGAGATGAGAAGATACAACATAGATATACTTGGAGTAAGTGAAAGCAGATGGACAGGATCAGGGAGACTCACAACAAGCACAGGGGAAACAGTGCTGTACTCAGGACGAGATGACCACCAACATAGGGAAGGAGTAGCCATCATTCTAAAGAAAGGAGTAGAGAAGAGCTTGATAGAGTGGATACCTGTCAACAGTAGGCTCATGAAGATTAGGCTGAGGGGGAAGCAAATTAACACAACTATTATCCAGTGCTATGCTCCAACAAATGACAGTGATGACACCTGGAAGGATGAATTCTACGATCAACTGCAGGCTATATTGGAAACTACACCCAGACACGACATGAGGATAGTGATGGGGGACCTAAACGCCAAGATGGGAAACAGCAACACAGACCACGATAGGGCGATGGGAAGGGAAGGTTGCGGTGTCATGAATGAGAATGGGGAAAGGTTAGCAGAGTTTTGCACCATGCATGACCTCGTCATTGGGGGAACCCTGTTCCAACACAAGGTCATTCACAAGCTAACATGGTACTCTCCAAATGGAAAGGATCAAAATCAAATAGATCATCTCATGATAAATGGCACATGGAGACGCTCTTTACTTGATGTTAAGGTCAAACGAGGGGCAGACGTTGGTAGCGATCATCACCTGGTAACAGCTGTGCTGAGAATAAAGCTTAGGAAAACAGGAAGCAGAAAGACAGCCAGAAAGCAATTTGATGTCGGAAAGCTACATGATACCAAGGTCAGAGGTTATTTTGTGCTACAACTAAAGAACAGATTCCAGGCATTAGCAGATATGTTGGATCATACAGAGCCAAAATCAGACGATATCAACACTATGTGGGAACAGACCAAAACAGCCTATGTGAAGACCAGTGAAGCCTGTCTTGGATACAAGCACAAGGAAAAGAAGGAATGGTTAAGCGATGACACATGGCAAACTGTAGAAAATAGAAGGGTCTTAAAGAAGAAAGTAAATGAGACAAAGTCTGAACGGCTTAAAGAAAAATACAGGAAACAGTACCAAGAAACAAACAAAGCAGTGCGAAGGAAAGCCAGAGCAGACAAGCGAGCATATCTAGAAGATCTTGCAAGTCAAGCAGAAGAGGCAGCTAAGAAAGGGGAGCAAGGAAAAGTCTACAAGATCACCAAAATAGTGAGTGGCAAACACAGACGAACAACTGAGGCACAAATAATAGACAAAAAGGGTCAGCTATTGACAACTGAGTCGCAACAAGAAGCTCGATGGGCAGAGCACTTTCAGGAAGTTCTAAATAGACCACCACCTACAACAGAACCAGATGTCCAACATGCAGAGAATGACCTGGACATTAGCATTGAACCACCAACAAAGGAAGAAATTGTCTCAGCCATTAAATCCCTAAAAAATGGAAAAGCCCCTGGCCAAGATAACCTGAATGCAGAGCTTTTCAAAGCAGACCCAGACCTCGCCTCCAAAATACTTCAACCACTATTCAAAACTATCTGGGAGGAAAAGGAAATACCTGATGACTGGTCGGAAGGAATTATCATAAAGATACCAAAGAAGGGCAACTTGAGAGATTGTAACAAATGGCGCGGAATCACACTCCTATCGATACCAAGCAAAATCATGGCAAAAATTATTGAGCAGCGTCTTACAGAGGCAGTGGATAAGAAACTCAGGAATGAACAGGCAGGATTCCGTAAGGGGAGAGGGTGCATTGACCAGATATTTGCACTTCGCAATATCATAGAACAATGCACAGAATGGCAGAGGCAAATGTACATCAATTTTATAGACTTTGAAAAGGCATTCGATAGTATACACCGAGACGGCCTCTGGAACATCTTAAGGATGAATGGAATTCCACAACACATAGTGGACCTCATCAAGACCTTCTATGCCAACTTCAAATGTCGGGTGGGAAACAGTAGTCTGGCATTCCAGGTAAAGACAGGAGTCAGACAAGGATGTGTGATGTCAGCATTGCTCTTCAACATCGTTATCGACTGGGTGATGTGCCGCACAACAGAAGACAAAACGAGAGGTATACGATGGACCCTCTTCTCAACATTAGAAGACCTCGATTTTGCTGATGATCTGGCTCTAGTCTCACACACTCACCAACACATGCAAGAGAAAACATCACGTCTCAGCTACTATGCACAGCAAGTTGGCCTGAAAATAAATCAGAGGAAATCTGAAGTGATGGTGCTAAACATCTCAGATCCATTACCAATACATGTGAATGGAGAAGCTCTACTAACAACAAATGAGTTCACCTATCTTGGGAGTACTGTAAGATATGATGGGGGTGCACACAATGACATTAAAAATAGAATCAACAAAGCCAGAAATGCATTCAGAATGCTAAACAACATATGGAAGTCTCAGCCGTATAGAACCAAGACAAAACTCAAATTATATCAGAGCTGCGTTCTATCCACCCTACTGTATGGCGCAGAATGCTGGAGAATGACAGCAAGTGACATATGCCAACTGTCAGTCTTCCACACAAGGAGTCTGAGAAGAATCTGTTGGATTTTTTGGCCAAGCAAGATATCAAATGAGGATCTATTAACAAGATGTCAACAAGACAGCATGGGTAGCATTGTAACAAAGCGGCGCTGGAACTGGATTGGCCATGTTTTGAGAAGAGAGCAAGACAGCATCCCAAGAGTAGCCCTTCATTGGACACCCGAAGGTAGAAGAAAGAGAGGACGACCCAAGATCACCTGGCGTCGCACAGTAGAGGAAGAAATGAAATCTATGAACCTGACATGGGGAGATGTCCAGAAAATAGCCCAGAATCGACCAGAGTGGAGGACCTTTGTTGCTGCCCTACATGCCAGAGGCATAATGGGCAGTAAGTAAGTAAGTATTATCAGCAGCTATCGCGTTTCTCAGGAGCTAATTACCCTCCTCCATCCCCAGCTCCTCCTCTCGCCCAGTCAGGATTTGACATTCTAATTTCCCTTGAATCAGAATAATTATCGAATAATGTTGTACTTTAAAATCTTGAATTAAATATATTTGCAAATTTTCATGTTGGTTCTGTTCTGTTTACCCCAAGGGGGAATATTGCTGCTCTCCCTGCTCTTATCCATGCTAGGCTGCATGGATGCGCAGGGAGTTCTCGCCCAGAACGGAACCATAGCGCCAATCCAAACTGTATGCTAATTGTCAATCATATTTGACGGTAGTGGTCCTGACAGAACTAACTTTATCATTATGACAACTAACATGGCTGTTAGTACTCACTATCAAGCTAAAATATCGATACTGGTAAAGTTTAAAATATATTGAGTTTGATTCGGTAACGAGCTAAAAATAGGTTGCATTGATACACGTTTTCCCATTACCATCAGTTACACTGTGATGAAGGTGAATTTCGTGTAAGATTCGTAACATATACGGTGTTTTGCATGTAAGAGCTTCCACGATGAAAGCACTGTTGGCTCTGATGAGGACTAACGTTACACTCCAGAGACAAGTAGCCTACCTTTCTACCTTACTAGTTCCTTTTTTTGCCTTGTTTGCCTTCGCTGACTGTATATGTAGCCTAGGTACTGGGAATTTTGACTGCTCTTTCTCTGCCCATTCTCCACTGGATTGTACGTCTGAGGGATATTTTGGGGGTGTTGGAGCGTCAAAATCGCACTTACAGGGGTGGAAATCAACCAGTGGAAATTTTTTTTACACGCGGCAACAACTTAAAAGTAGCCCAATTACGCGGGAAAACCTCGGACTTGGCAACACTGACGGTAGGCGGAATGCGGCCTTCGGAGGATGCAGCCCTTGAATTGGGACACAGCTATATACAGTGCATCTGGAAAGTGCTTCACAGCACTTCACTTTTTCCACATTTTGTTATGTTACAGCCTTATTACAAAATAGATTAAATTCATTATTTTACTCAAAATTCAACAAATAATACCAGATAATGACAACGTTAAAGAAGTTTGTTTGAAATCTTTGAAAATTCATTAAAAATACAAAACAAAAAATTACACTCAAAATTGAGCTCAGGTGCATCCTGATTCCACTGATCATCCTTGAGATGTTTCTACAACTTGATTGGAGTCCACCTGTGGTAAATTCAGTTGATTGGACATGATTTGGAAAGGCACACACCTGTCTATATAATATCTCTGACTCCCACAGTTAACAGTGCATGTCAGAACACAAACCAAACCATGAAGTCCGTGGAATTGTCAGTAGACCTCCGAGACATGATTGTATCAAGGCACAGATCTGGGGAAGGGTACAGAAAAATGTCTGCAGCATTGAAGGTCCCATTGAGCACAGTGGCCTCAATCATCCATAAATGCAAGAAGTTTGGAACCACCAGGACTCTTCCTAGAGCTGGCTGCCTGGCCAAACTGAGCCGGGAGAAGGGCCTTAGTCGGGGAGGTGACCAAGAACCCGATGGTCACTCTGACAGAACTCCAGTGATTCTCTGTGGAATGAGGAGAACCTTCCAGAAGAACAATCATCTCTGCAGCACTCCACCAATCAGGCCTTTATGGTAGAGTGGCCAGACGGAACCCACTCCTCAGTACATGACACATGACAGCCCGCCTGGAGTTTGCCAAAAGGCACCTAGGACTCTCAGACCATGAGAAACAAAATTCTCTGGTCTGATGAAACGAAGATTGAACTCTTTGGCCTGCATAGCAAACGTCATGTCTGGAGGAAACCAGGCACTGATCATCACCTGGCCAATACCATCCCTACAGTGAAGCATGGTGGTGGCAGCATCATGCTGTGGGGATGTTTTTCAGTGGTAGGAACTGGGAGACTAGTCAGGATCGAGGGAAAGATGAATGCAGCAATGTACAGGGACATCCTTAATGAAAACCTGCTCCAGAGCGTTTTGGACCTCAGACTGTGACGACAGTTCATCTTCCAACATCTTCCAATTTATATACAATATATATATATATATATATATATAAATTTGCAAAGATTTCAAACAAACCTTTCACGTTGTCATCATGGGGTATTGTTTGTAGAATTTTGAGTAAAATAATTATTTTAATCCATTTTGGAATAAGGCTGTAACATAACAAAATGTGGAAAAAGTGAAGCGCTGTGAATACTTTCCGGATGCACTGTACGTGTGTGTGTGTGTGTGTGTGTGTGTATACAGTGGGGAGAACAAGTATTTGATACGCTGCCGATTTTGCAGGTTTTCCCACTTACAAAGCATGTAGAAGTCATAGGTAGTCTTCAACTGTGAGTGACGGAATCTAAAAAAAAAATCCAGAAAATCACATTATATGATTTTTAAGTAATTAATTTGCATTTTATTGCATGACATAAGTATTTGATACATCAGAAAAGTAGAACTTAATATTTGATACATCAGAAAAGTAGAACTTAATATTTGGTACAGAAACCTTTGTTTGCAAATACAGAGATCATACGTTTCCTGTAGTTCTTGACCAGGTTTGCACACACTGCAGCAGGGATTTTGGCCCACTCCTCCATAAAGATCTTCTCCAGATCCTTCAGGTTTCGGGGCTGTCGCTGGGCAATACGGACTTTTAGCTCCCTCCAAAGATTTTCTATTGGGTTCAGGTCTGGAGACTGGCTAGGCCACTCCAGGACCTTGAGATGCTTCTTACGGAGCCACTCCTTAGTTGCCCTGGCTGTGTGTTTCGGGTCGTTGTCATGCTGGAAGACCCAGCCACGACCCATCTTCAATGCTCTTACTGAGGGAAGGAGGTTGTTGGCCAAGATCTCGCGATACATGGCCCCATCCATCCTCCCCTCAATACGGTGCAGTCGTCCTGTCCCCTTTGCAGAAAAGCATCCCCAAAGAATGATGTTTCCACCTCCATGCTTCACGGTTGGGATGGTGTTCTTGGGGTTGTACTCAACCTTCTTCTTCCTCCAAACACGGCGAGTGGAGTTTAGACCAAAAAGCTCTATTTTTGTCTCATCAGACCACATGACCTTCTCCCATTCCTCCTCTGGATCATCCAGATGGTCACTGGCAAACTTCAGACGGGCCTGGACATGCGCTGGCTTGAGCAGGGGGACCTTGCGTGCGCTGCAGGATTTTAATCCATGATGGCGTAGTGTGTTACTAATGGTTTTCTTTGAGACTGTGGTCCCAGCTCTCTTCAGGTCATTGACCAGGTCCTGCCGTGTAGTTCTGGGCTGATCCCTCACCTTCCCCATGATCATTGATGCCCCACGAGGTGAGATCTTGCATGGTGCCCCAGACCGAGGGAGATTGACCGTCATCTTGAACTTCTTCCATTTTCTAATAATTGCGCCAACATTTCCTTCTCACCAAGCTGCTTGCCTATTGTCCTGTAGCCCATCCCAGCCTTGTGCAGGTCTACAATTTTATCCCTGATGTCCTTACACAGCTCTCTGGTATTGGCCATTGTGGAGTGCTTGGAGTCTGTTTGATTGAGTGTGTGTTAACAGGTGCAGTTAATACAGGTAATGAGTGGAGAACAGGAGGGCTTCTTAAAGAAAAACGAACAGGTCTGTGAGGTCCGGAATTCTTACTGGTTGGTAGGTGATCAAATACTTATGTCATGCAATAAAATGCAAATTAATTATAAAAAAATCATACAATGTGATTTTCTGGATTTTTGCTTTAGATTCCGTCACTCACAGTTGAAGAGTACCTATGATAAAAATTACAGACTTCTACACGCTTAGCTGCCATATCAAATACTTGTTCTCCCCACTGTATATATATAAAAACAAAATGTTTATTTGATCAAAAATACAGTAATATTGTGAAATATTATTCCAATTCAAAATAACTATTTTCTATTTTAAAATATAATTTACTCCTGTGATGGCAAGACTGAATTTTTAGCAGACATAACTCAGTCTTCAGTGTCACATGATCCTTCAGAAATCATTCTAATATGCTGATTTGGTGCTCAAGAAACATTCATTATTATCAATGTTGAAAATAGTTGTGCTACTTAACATTTTTGTGGAAACCGTGTTAGTTTTTGAAGTTTTGTCAAAGTTCAGCAGCATTTACTTGAAAAATAAATCTTTTGGAACATTCGAAATGTCTTTACTGACACTTTTGATCAATTTAATGCATCATTGCTGAATAACAGTTTTAATTTCTTTAAAAAAATCTTACTGACCCCAAACTTTTTAAAGGGGTGGTTGATTATGATTTCACTTTTCTAACTTTAGTTAGTATGTAATGTTGCTGTACTTTGAGCATAAATAACATCTGCAAAGTTCAAAGCAAAGGAATGTATTGGCTTTTAAAGAAATTGTTTTTTAAGGACTACAAACAGCTGGTAGGGACTACGACATTCCTCCCGGGTTAGTGACATCACTAACCCTAAAATTTACATAAACCCCGCCCCTGAAACACAATTTATAGATTATCATGACAGAATATGCTAATCAATGACTAGAAGATCATTAACTACACATACATTAGCTACATAAATTCATCAACTAACCATTCAGAAATGTCCTGTTGCTTCAACATGCTGTCACTTCTTCTTGAGTCTCTCCATTATTGTCTGACTCCGGTTTGAACATAAACATTGACATTTTCAGTGTGTGTGTGTGAGGTAAAAGCTCTTGTAGCTCCACCCCCTGTACCAGGAGCAGCAGCTCATTTGCATTTAAAGGGACACACACAAAAACGGCGCGTTTTTGCTCACCCACAAAAAGTGACCATTTTAAAATGCTATATAAACATATCTGTGGTGTATTTTGAGCTAAAACTGCACATACACACTCTAGGGACATCAAAGACTCATTTTACATCTTGTGAAAAGGGCATTATACCACCCCTTTAATGTTAGTTTGTGTCAAAAATCAAAAAACATTTGATGAAATAAGTATTTGTAGTTATACATGCATTCAAAAGGAAAACGTACAAAAAAATACATAAAATATGACTGACTCATCTTAGCAGGGCTTTATAAAAAAATTGTTCCGATAAAATTTTGTTCCAGTCCACTAAATTACAATTACCACCTGCCACTAATGTAATTCTATAACAGTAAGCAGACAGTAGATCAGAGATACAAAATCACAAGCAAATAATTGTGACCACCCACCATTCAGATTAATCAGCACCGTCACCCTCAGATCTTGGTTTGAATATGGCCATACTCCAAAAAAGAATCAGGTTCTTCATCAGCATCCCATTCTGGCAGGTCTACAGGCACAAAAAGGCTGGTGGTGAGAAATCCTTAAAAATTAAATGAAATGTGTCCTCTGTGGGATTACAAATGTAAGAATCTGTTTAAGATATGCTGATCCTACGTCCTGATATACATTGTATTTGCCATTTAAGGTGAAGATGATAACATCAGATGAATGATTACTAAGCAAAGGTTCTAGGAGGTTTCTGACAGTTCCTGATCTCCATATTGGTAGTTAAAGAAGCATATTACTTGAGGCTATCACCTTTTATCTGTGATGGCTTTTGGTTCCCCTGCCCCAATCTTGGTACAATTTTCCTGCATGGTACAGTTATGCTGATTGTACTGGGGCTCATAAAACTTCTGGACAAAGTCTGGGCTAATAACCGTTTACATCTTTTGCATCCTTTGTTTAAGATTGTGACCTGAGTGCTTTGTCTTCTTCACCTGTAAGGACTGCCCTAAAATGTGTATAAAACTACAATGTACTGTATAGCTTGTTAGACTTGACACTACCAAACAGCCCGTTTCTCAATAAAGAATTCTGCAGAAGATACCCTGAGTTACCTGGTCTTCGCCTCATTAATTGCTTTTGTCATACTGTACACGCTGTAGTTTTACTTGGCATAAAACTAAATGTTTTACTAGGCATTACTTACATAAACTAATTACTAATATTTTGCTCATTAGCAACTGAAGCACGTCCATTAACAGTTAGCTTTTTTCATTTGATTGTTTGTTGTTTTTCCATTTTTAGCTTCAAAAAATTAAATAATTCTCGGCAACCCACGTGTGCCCCGTCAAAAATTACAGATATAAAAAATTACCACATTAAAAAGCAACAAATATGAGCATAAAAACATTATTCACCTTCGTTTTCGTAATTCGCTGGATGTCAGCAATGCAAAAACTTGTCTCCTGTCCATGTTTAAATACAGGTAAAGGCCTTCCGCCGTTTAGCGCCCCCCTGTGGACAACATGTTCTAAACTCCAACAAGAGACAAATATACTACAGAATAGTACAAACAATAAAGAAGAAAATGCGAATGAAATGTGAAATGTTTGGGAGCATTTATATGAAACCAGTGTAAACATATGGGATGAATATAGTATCGAAATGATTCACACGTGCAAGCACTATAATCCATGAACTTGATAAATGTTGCAGATATGTTTTACTATCTAGGCTACAACCAAATGCCTTTCAACTTGCGTGTGCAAAATTCTAAATTGAATGAATGTGTAGCAATTTGTACAAATAGAGACATTTTTTGTGAATACAAATGTTTTCTTTTGTATTAGTGTATCATAATTTGCGCATGCAACAAGATGTGCGTTTGTGGATCATGTGACACGCGTGCATTCACTGACGTCTTTTCTGAGTCAACCTCATTTGATTCATTTGGATTTTGAGACTTTCCTTTCGTGGTTTTTAAGCATTTCACAACCCACACACAAACAAGTACAAATTAATAGGCCTGTTGATAATTACTAATGTGTGCACACCATTTATTTGCTCCCAGATGCTGTGATCACCCAAGAAATAAATGCAAAACACATTACATATCCAATCACCATACTTACAATAGCTATCCACTGTTCATCCACACCTAAAAACAAACAAAGGGAATCACTTTAGTTCAATGTAAACTATATATAGCCTATATATATATATATATATATATATATATATATATATATATATATATATATATATATATATATATATATATATATATATTATTTTATTTTTATTTATTTTTTTGTTCTTCAGTGATGTTTGCCCATGCAAAACTTTATGCCACAATGCTAGGGTGCCATGGCATGGCTAAGCCATTCCCTTTTTTGTTTTCATCTGGCAGATGGAAATCAAATGTCTGATCACTTAAAAGTAACAGCACATCATAGATTAACTAACTTTGTATCACAGGTTTTTTTTTAAAATCCCAAATCCTGATCGTAAAAGTAATTCTGCACCAAATACTGATTATCAGACTGATTATCATTTCTCAAAAAAATAATTAATGTGGAAAGAACATTGTGCGGCGTTGGTGAGTCAATTGATCTCCAGACCATTTGAGAGACAGCTCTGAAGGAAGCATAGGAGTATTTTTCCCCGATTGGGGTATTCTGCAAAATGTAACAGAAAAAAAGGAAGACATGTTGAACACATCATGTCAGTCAAACAAATGTCTGTATATGTCTGATTTTTCCAGACAAGACTTAGAGAAACTTGTGCATGCTTTCATCACCAGCAGGGTGGATTATTGTAATGGACTCCTCACTGGCCTTCCCAAAAAGACCATAAGACAGTTGCAGCTCATACAGAAAGCTGCCGCCAGGATTCTGAGCAGAACCAGGAAATATGAACATATCACACCAGTCCTCAGGTCTTTACACTGGCTCCCAGTTAGATTTAGGATTGATTTTAAAGTATTATTACTGGTATATAAATCATTCAATGGCCTAGGACCTCAATACATTGCAGATGTGCTCACTGAATATAAACCCAACAGATCACTCAGATCATTAGGATCATATCAGCTAGAAATACCAAGGGTTCACTCTAAGCATGGCGAGTCCGCTTTTAGCTATTATGCCAGCCGCAGCTGGAACCAGCTTCCAGAAGAGATCAGATGTGCTCCTACAGTAGTCACATTCAAATCCAGACTCAAAACACTTCTGTTTAGCTGTGCATTTACTGAATGGGCACTGTGCCGCTGTTCGTCCGACTGTTTGTACTGTACTGTACTGTACTGTACTGTATTTTATTTTATTTTTCTAAACTGTTTTAATTATTCTTATTTCTTTTTATTATTTTAATTTCTTCTATGTAAAGCACTTTGAATTGCCATTGTGTATGAAATGTGCTATATAAATAAACTTGCCTTGCCTTGCCTTGCCTTGCCTTGCCTTGCCTTGCCTTGCCTTGCCTTGCCTTGCCTTGCCTTGTATAAGCAATACAAAATTAGACATACCTCAATTTTCTCTTTTACAACCCAGCAGTCTTGGGGAAACTCTTCCATTACAGATATGAAGTACTGAACGCAAGTGTTCCAGTGCCAAATGAGGACCATCACCAGGAAAACTAAGACAACCCTGAATAACTTCTTGACTTCTTCAAGCTGTACATCAGACACCAAAAATGATAGATAATAAAACCTAAAGTATCCATAAAACAGTAAGGGTGTACAAAAAACAACCAAAAATGTCCTGTTGCTTGCTGGTTTATCGTGTTATGACAGAGGAGGACAAATTTGAGAAAATACTACAAAAATGAAATAAAAATCCTTTCATCTTATTTTTTTAATCTTATTATTAAATACTATTTTCGGCTGTATGTGGTTCTTGAGTAGCTTTATTATTTTTCATATTTTAGAACACAAAAGATGACATTTTGTAGAATGTTGGTAACCAGACAGTTGACGGCACCCATTGACTTACATAGTAGGAAAACAATACTATGGAAGTCAATAGGTGCTGCCAACTGTCTGGTTACCAACATTCTTTAAAATATCTTCTTTTCTGTTCAACAAAAAAAAGAAACTTATACAGGTTTGGAACAACATGAGGGTGAGTACATTTTGACAAAGTTTTTTCCTATTTGGGTGAACTATCCCTTTAAATAATCATAGATGGTTTTCTGAAAAACTAGAGAATAACAAGTCCTTCTTGGTATAACATTTATGACAGCCTTTTTATTTGAGCCTTTATTATTATTATTTTTATTTATTTCTTTTCCGCAACCTTTTCAAGGTTTGAAACAATGTAAAGTGCTACTGTAAATAAATACTAGCCTATCTTAAATTCCATATGTGATCATTTGGAAGTTCCTTTTAAAGTTTCATAACAAATTGTGCCTTCTTTCATTTATTATTTTTCCCCCGTGAGCAAGCCAAAGGTGACTGTGGCAAGGAAAGTTCTCCTCTGGCTGTGTACAGTGTGAACATATTGCCACTGAAAATTTCTTGCATAAACATGACGGTAAGTTGTGCTGAAACTTATTTAAATAAATAGTGATAATGCCAAAGAAGACTTTATACCTTGAATTACCATGCAAAAACATGGTACATATCACATAGTATAATTAGCAGCACACGTTATGTGTTCATTTCAATTGCAAGTGTAACATTTTTTATTTTATCGTTACATTTTATATTACTTGTATTTATTTAAATGTAATCGTGTACAATTTGATCGTCTGGTTCCTGAGCAATGCAAGGGGTCATCCTTCTTGCATAGCTCTTACCTTCTCGGAGACTTCTCCAATGCCATGCACTCTGAGCGGTCCCCTGAGTAGTCAGGTAGCGAGTTAAAAACCTGTTTTAAGTAACAGTTCTCCTATTGTGTTTTACTCCTCAGAAGGTGGGAACTTGCATCATTTCAGTTGACGAAGTGTGCCTGGTTTCGGGCCAGGGCTACTCCTGCAGGGGACCCTGGCCTGGATATATGCCAAGGCTCCCATCTCTCCTGTAATGGGAATAGATAGTGAGCCTGCGAGCGCTGCCTCGGAGGAGGCAGACGCAGCCCTGACTTTTCTCTGCTTCTCTCGCTCTGCGGTGGTAGAACAGAACGCAAAGTCTCGGTACCGGACTAACTACTTGTCTGTTTGGGGACCAGCAGAAAGGAGGGCGGTTCCCTGTGCGATGGTTGGCCCACGTGGGAATGTGTGGTCATCATCTTGGTGGAAGTCCAAGGTGCACCGTGTCCACTTGGGTTAAGAGTCTCTCCATCTGGAGCATGTGCTCTTTCCTAAGCGTCGACATGGGTGCCTCGCTGAACAGATATTGTGTTAGGGGTTGGGCGATACTAGTCCTATCACTTGTATGCTTGTGAAACTTGTGTTAGGTGGGGCCCATACGTTGTGATCCCTACGGTGATCCCGTATGTGTATTTCTCTACGGCATGCTTCCTACGGTAAACTCGTATCTTCCTTCGGCAGAATCACCTCTGCCGTCATTGACTGGTTGTGTCGCAGCTTTGTGTTTAGGCACTGGAAGGTGGCAGTAGTAGTGGCGTGTTAGATGATCCCATACAGTCAGTATACGATCTACTAAGTCGAACGTTACCGGACTGAAAGGGAACGTCTCGGTTACCAATGTAACCCTCGTTCCCTGAAGGAGGGAACGGAGACTTAGTCCCCTTGCCACTTCTACTGGACCACCGCTGACTGGGGCACGATCTGCTCCTCAGCGAAAAACAACTGGTAGGTGCATCCACTTCCGTGTTTATACCCGCAGGGTAAGGCGGGGCGTTGATTACGCACCTGCCAAAGCTTGTTGGCTTGATTTTAAGAGTAATCAGAGTGATCGGACTCACTAGGCGTTATCCCATACAGTCGGTATACGATCGACTAAGTCTCCGTTCCCTCCTTCAGGGAACGAGGGTTACATTGGTAACCGAGACATTTCAAGTCTATCAACTTCGGGTTCAAGTCATTTGTTCATCACGTGACAGAACAACGAAAGACTCAGAATAATCAGACCTGAAGACTCGAGAGATGAACTAATCATTTCTCTTTCCGGTACCGACAGCAAAGCCTGGGACTGACAGGAAGAACGAAAGACTCGGACCCGAACCTGAACCCGAACCCGATCCCGAACCCGAAGACTTGAGAGATGAACTAATAATTTCTGTTTCCAGTACAGAACCTATTGGATGTTGCGCATGCGTGGTCAACACAAAATGAACAAATCACTCTCTGAGACAACTTGGTAGTCCCGAGTCATATTACACCGTGTGCTAACTACACGCGTTGCCTTTTATGTTGCTTACCCCTTTTCCAACGAGCATTTTAAAAACAGGGGTTCGTAACATCTTTGACAAAGATTGTTTTAGTAACTCAGTAGCCTATGTATTTTTAAAGGGGACCTATTATGCCCCTTTTCACAAGATGTAAAATAAGTCTCTGATGTCCCCAGAGTGTGTATGTGAAGTTTTAGCTCAAAATACCCAACAGATCATTTTTCACAGCATGTTTAAATTGTCATTTTTTGAGGCTCAGAAAAACGCGCTGTTTTAGTGTGTGCCCTTTAAATGCAAATAAGCTGCTGCACGACACAGGGGGCGGAGCTTCATGAGCTCGCGCTCAGTCTCTCAGGACAATTTCAACTCACAGAATGATGATAATATCAGAAACTCTCAGTAACGGTGTTCATTTCGACCCGGAGTCGGACAATAATGCCTACAGAGTCAGAGAGCTGTATGGAGATGGAACAGGTATAGTTTAGTAGTTTAATTACGGTTATAACGTATTTGTCATCTGCTTGTATGTATCCACTATTAATAGCCTACAAGTCTGCTGTTTCGGACCAGGTCCGAATGATGATCAAACATATACTGATGAGTTTAATAAAGTTTATCGTACATAACACAAAAGATGAAGCGTCAGTTTTACTCCAGAAAATCACCGTAAGAGCTGAGTAAACACAGTAAGTTATAAGAAGTGCGCAAGTAACGTTACATAAACGAATTTCGGTAGAGTTGAGGGAGCATTTTCTTTAAAAACAAAATAATTCCACCTCGTCTTCAGCAGCTGCCTCAGATTTCGGGAGTCAATAGAGAGAGCTATGTGGATTAATACATCCAGCTACACACCGACAACGCTTGGGAGACATTCTCGTCAGTGCAGCAGCTGTGAACTCGATCAGGGCGGGTCTATGTTAGAATGGCAGTGTCTGTCAACACTCGTGGGCGGGGCCTGTGCTGTAGTGACGTCACTAAAACAGCATTCTGAAAACAGGTCGTTGGGAGACACTGCTGATGATTTATGGGGATTAATAAAAAAAGGAGTGAGTGGATTTTTATCACTATTGGGTGGTTGTGTACACACACTGCCAACACACATTTATGTCCAAACAGAATGCAAAAGTGAATTTTGCATAATAGGTCCCCTTTAATAATGTTTAAATGGTGTAATATTTGTGAATTTGATTATGTAGCCATCTTATCCATTTTCTTGCGAGTGCCGTCAAGATTACTCTCTGGTGCTGTGAACCTAATTCTATTCTCAGGATATTTTTATACCCTACAATTTATAATTGTTTAAATATTGATTGCAAAGGATGGAAATCGACCCAAACAATCTGTAAAATAGTTTAAATGTGCCTTATCCATCACATTCCGTGGCTGTTATTGGTTCATCATTACCATCATCAGTAACAAGATTAATATTCTTTATTTACACGTATCAGCCAAATAATTCACCCAAAAATGAAAATATTGTGATAATTTACTCACCCTCAAGTGGTTCCAAATCTGTATGAATTTCTGTCTTCTGATGAACATAAAATAAGATATTTTGAAGAATATGGGTAACCAAACATTTGATGGGACCCCATTGACTTCCATAGTATGGGGGAAAAAATACTATGGAAGTCAAAATATTGTGTAATGTTAATGTTGCACTAACATTATTGGCTCTCTTCAAGAGCAACAAAGGGCAATGCTGTGACAAATGTAGGAGTGAGAATCGCCAAGCAAGGATCCTTAAACATGACAGTCCCACAAAACTTGAGTCACAATTTGTTAATTGTATTAGGCCAGATGAAGACCTGGTTGTGGTCAAAATATTGCTTAGTTTCTAATAAAACTTTCTTGTCAATTTCTTTTTCCTAGGTTTGTAAATTAGACACATTTTTCTCAATCACTGGCCCTTTAAAAACAGAGCATCATCCCCGCACACAAGCAATGGTTTGTTCTTTGTCTTTTCAAATTATTTCACTTTAATTAACCTCGTTAATCTGCATGAAGGGAGCTAAAGACTAACATGTACAATCAGGTGTTATTAACCAAAGCTCCAGGACATGCAGCGCGCGTGTGTGTGAGTGAGTGTGTGTGGTTGAGAGGGTGCTTTTTTTTAGAAGGCATTTCAAGATAACCATGAATGTTTGAGCAGGCGTGAATTTCCAGTAACATGTAATAGTGCAGTATAATGTGCAGTATGCACTACAGCATGCACCTTGAAGTCATTGGGTCAGGCAGATGTTATTACTGCTCATCAGGAATGACCTAGTCAGTGTCGCCATGGTGATACTGGCAGCCAGCAGCATGCTGCATGTGCCAGTCCATATCAACATCTCAGACGACCAGTGGGCACATGAAGCACAGGCAGTTTTTTCATTTTTCTACAGGCCATAATTGTTCTCTATAGCCTACTCAATTAGTCTCTGACAAACCAAAAAATAATAAATGAGGAACATCAATAAACAACGTTGTTGTTTTTAAAATATTACCATGTTTATCACTTATATCACTATACAATAATAAAACACACAGTCTCTACATAAATTAACTCAACATAAATTATTCCTTAAACTAAAAACTGAAACACAAATATTGTACCAATGTAGACAATTTACAACACTGTATAGGCTACTACTTTCCCTGGTCTTTGAAGCTCTTCACTCCATTTTTTACCTTTTAAAAACAATATTCTTCAATCGCGTGGTTTCAGTTCTAAAATTGTGCAAAAGTACTGTATACGGTTTTGTTTCATTTTTACACAATATAATAATCTTTTTTGTCCAGCAAACAATTGTAGAACAATATTATTTTAGAATCATTTTCACCGGGATTTTATTATGTAATACTATGAGTCGTATTTGCAGTAATTTTTATGACATTTTGATCATGTTTCAAAACAATGTTTGTTATTATTGGTTGCTCTTGTGGTCGTTTCTGAGGAGAACGGTGTTTTGGATTGGCGTGCGCGTTTTGGTCACGTTTCGACAAAATATCGCGATAAGTAGAAATAAATATAGTCTTTACAGATTACCTGAACACTATCAATTTCTACGTTGTCGGTGGTATCATTAACATTAGTCATTAAAATACTTATAATAATATTGGTATTCATATGTATGCTTGGTATCTCGACCATTAGGTGGTAGCATCGTGCAAGAGCAAACAGCGCGAGACCTCACTGGTGCGACCCGGTATTAATGCTCTGAGTGACGTCGTAACTTCCTCTTTGCTCCTGCGCCGCGAGGGCAACCATGGTGCGTAATGTCTTCCTGTGGACTTTCATTCAAAATCTGTTTTAATCCTAAATATGTGAACAACTTAGCCCTAAACCAACTGCACAATGTTAATGTATACAGCATCGGCATTATATAAAATGTTATATTGGGTTATTTATGTGACGAATGAGATGATCATTCTCCTTTACTTGCCGACGTACCGAATAGTAATGTAGATGTTTCAACTGTAGCAGCAAATGATTGTTTTTTGAAATAAGCTTAATTAAACGCCTGGTATTTGTCTTTGTATATTCAAATGCATTATTCACACCTCTGAAGTTACGGAATTTTGTGTAATTACTGATTAGCTCGAATGCTAGTTTGTCTCTGCTATTTTCAGCGCCGCTGTAATGAACTCGAACTGCATGAGATTTCATTGACGAGATGTTTTTCCGTAGGTAAATGTACCGAAGACCCGCAGGACTTACTGCAAAAAATGCAAGAAGCACCAGCCACATAAAGTGACCCAGTACAAGAAGGGCAAGGACTCTCTGTACGCCCAGGGTAAGTCCTGAGAACTGGCTGGGACGTTGAACAGTGTAGATTTCACTGTCTGAAGAATTAACTGCATTTGTTTAACTTTTCCTTCTAGGGAAGAGGCGTTACGACAGAAAGCAGAGTGGTTATGGAGGACAAACAAAGCCTATTTTCCGAAAAAAGGTATGTTGGGTGCCAAAGTATTGAAGCCAGAGTGGCCATGTGGTCTCAAAATCAAAATATCTACAATATTGTTCCGAACTAGTACTGCTGTTATTTATTATTTTACATTTTATCTGATTGTATTTGGCTATTTGAAGCCTTTTTCTATCATTGAAGCACCATGTATTGTTGCAACAAAGATTAGATACTTCAAATGAACAATGAAGACCTAGTGAAGTCCATTTGGTTTAATTATTCAGCAAAGAGTGTAACTGAAGTATACAACAATTAAAATGAAAAATATGCTGTAAGTTTTGAAAAGCGGTCTTGCCAAAAATGAGACCCACTGGTGTAGAATATGGTGGAATCTTGATGGCTATACATGATTTCAAGTGTATTTGGGTTATTGTTAATGTGCATAAATGCCTTTATTTGGCATTTGACTAAATAACATGGAGCCTTAGATTTACTTGTGGTCTTATCAATTTTAGGTAATAAAAACTGGGCAGTACTAAATAAAAATGAATGAGAACCGAAAGGTTTTTGGATGGACTTCTAATTTGGATGTAGTGGTCACATGTGTTTTTAACATCGCATTTGTAGTGTAAGCATCTCAACTGGTCACAGGACATACATTGAAGTTATTAGGGGCCTCGTATTTTAAGCTTAAACGTAGATTTCCTCCTAAAATCTAGATTTTGTGTATGTACATACGTTTTCAGATTAATAAAACTGCGTATGCCAGAACCTGCACAATTCCCTTTATAAAACCAAGTCTGCGGAAGATTGTGCGTACATGCACCTCCACCCTAACTCTATGAAATAACCGTATATAGAGCTTGTGATGCCTAGCTTTACTATTCATATTAGTTTATATTCATTTTTAATTGTTATAAACAAATCGAATGTATGCAGTTTTGCCTATAAGGTTAACATGTTTAGGATGTTTATACAGTATTTTTAATGGACAAAACATTTTAAAAAAATGTTTAGTTATTAGGATACTGTCTGCCTGCACATGACATCAAAAGCACACCTCTGTGCAGCAATGGTTGTACATTATTGTCATCGGACCTTTTCAAACTGACCAATGGACTGTTCTCCCACCGAACAAAAGTGCGCATCATTCTCAGAACAGGAGTTCTGTAATTGAGTTTAAAGAGGAATTCTCATGCGCCTAGCACTCTTCGCTGACATTAAAACGGAGCATGCCACAAGTGTTCAAAAGCAGCACATCCTTCTAAATAATTTGTTTAACTTCTGGGTAATGTAATTTGATTGCTTTAATATTTAAAAAAATATTTTACTTAATTACTTAACTAACTCCAGTAAAAGTGTATGCAAGTATTATAGAATGTGAAAGGTTCAAAGCTACATAAAATTACTATTTCTTAAGCAACTTAGTTGGGTTTAGTTATGTTGTGTGTGGAGAAACTAATGTTGCCCTTAATATTCACTGTTGATCATATGGATGTTTACAAATCAGGTGTGATTTGTCCCTCTTTTTGCCATAGGCTAAAACCACAAAGAAGATTGTGCTGAGGCTGGAGTGTGTGGAGCCCAACTGCCGCTCAAAGAGGATGTTGGCCATTAAGAGATGCAAACATTTTGAGCTGGGAGGAGACAAAAAGAGAAAGGTATGTGAAATTCACATCAGCTGGTTAAAGATCAAGTAAAAATGATAAAACATGGGGAACAAGTGAAAGGGTGGTTTGAAGGCGTTATTTTAGTCATTAATTGTCTTCAGGGTTTTCACTATCATGGAGAAAACTGGTAATATTTGATTTGTAACTTATGTGCGTGGAAATTCATTTGAAAGATTTTTATAGTAAAGATTTGTGGTTATTATTCTTAAAGATTTCATCAACTAGAAAATTCTCTTTTTGTGAGGCAATCTTTGCAAAATGATTGCATGAGTTTTTAAAAGTGGAAAAAGTGAGGACTGCAAAACTAGTTACGAAAGTTCAGTTAGTCAAGTCAGTTTAGTCAAGTACTGACAAGTCAAAACAGTTCATAATACTGTGTACTGGAAAAAGGGTGACTGAACACATTAACGCATTGTATATTGGCATCAGGACAGAACCATTGAAAACTGTCAAACTATTTCAGACTGTTACAAGTATTAACGTATGATTTCTACTCATCTCTCTTCCAGGGCCAGGTCATCCAGTTCTGAGCTGGGCCAAGTGCTTTTTTTTTGTGGTTTACCATCACTGTCAATAAAAGTTGTATACAGTTATGCTGACTTTTGCCTTTCATTCAACATCAGTATCAAATTTTGTTTTCAAATTAAGTCCCACACTAAGTGCACCATAGGGGAACAAAAAGGCAGCTTTGCTTCCATAAATGCTTACAAAAGTATTACTCTAACAGCAGATCTGTTATGCGTCTCATGCAGCTGTTTGGGTAAAGCAGATTATGCATCCTTCAGTGAAAGATGGGTCTTTACTCAAACTCACTCAGTTTGTGTAGTTAGAGGTGGAAGGAGGGAACATGCCACACGATAAAAAATGAATGTTAGAAATTGTAACACTTCAACTTGGCAACTAGAGGAAAAGATGTGTCTTCTTGAGGCATTCATTGTCTGGTCTTTTTTCTCTAGTAAGTACAGGCACATTGTTTGACCGGAAAAAATTTAAGCCTGAGCAGAGTAAAAATTTACCATTACCTTTTTGTATGTTTTTATAGCCAAGTTGATGCCTGTCAATAAAATGAAAGCTCGTATTGAGATTTTGGTGCTTTCCTATTTATGTAGATGTGTGTACATGCATGACTAGAAAATGGATACCAAACAAACCTTTCCTCGTGACGACCTTGTGATCACCACCACTTAGACCACAATCAAACTTGTTATGCTTTCCTTTGCACTGAAAATATGGTCTCTTGTATTGGTGCTTATTTGCTGATAGTTGTTTTTAATCCATGAAGCAGCATTAAGGTCTATGCAATGTCAACAGCCATGAGGAAGAATTCATTTATAACATTTATTTTTAACAGACAAACAAATGTGCTCAATGCAACAAAAAAAAGGTTTATTTAGCTCTTTGTGTTCATAGACACATGCATATACTGTAGCTCACTCATGCAGAGAGAACGTGTTGATTTTCAATGTCCTTGATACAGGATCTCATCCTCACACTGGATTTTAACTGGCTCACAAAATGGTATCCTAGGAAGTTCGTAAGTCGTAAAGGCAGTCAGGGTCGCAGTACAGGGATAATGTCCTCATTTCTAAGAACTTTGTACGTGAACCAGTAGAGTACATTGAAAACAAGGAAGCTGAGGGGGAAGGCGGCTCGTGAGATGGTGTCGATCCGTTTAGCTCGTTCCACGAAGCGCCGACGGATGTCAAACAGAATGTGGCCTGGCGGCAGGCCTGCAAACATGGCAGCAGCCTCAGAGAGAGGCCCGTCCCCAGACAGACAGGTGTCCATCTCGTATCCCGTGAAGTACAGGTCCTGATTCTGTGAGGCTAACTGCTCTTCCTGAAGAAAAACAAAAATAAATATACACTTGTAAAATTGTTTTTTATAAACTCACCCAGGCATAATTTGTTTGATCAAAATTACAATAAAAACAGTAATACTTTACAAATTTTACAATTTAAAATGACAGTTTTCTGTTTTGATACATTTTTAATTGTATTATTCCAGAAATAGCAACGCTGCATTTTCAGCATCATTACTCCAGTCTTCAGTGTCACATGATCTTTCAGAAATCATTCTTATAATCTTTATATTATTTGTGGAAACTGTGATATATTTGTTTTCAGGATTTTAATGAATATACTTTTTTGTAACATTATATACTGTCTTTTGATCAATTTAGTGTATCCTTGCTGAATAAAAAAGAATTCCTTTCTTTAAAAACTAAATCTTGCTGTCACAAAACTGTAGTATATATATATGAAAGTGTGTGAATACATGAGGGGCAGTAAACATTCAAGTAAATTTTTGTTATTTCAGAACTTCCATTTTTATGAAACGGGAAAGACAGCAGAGTATGAGAGACATGAAAGTAGCACCATTACGTTGCCATCAATCATGGTCATTACTGAAAGATATTGGACAGCTCAATGTAACAATTGACCAATCAGAATCAAGTATTCAATAGTGAAGCGTATTTATAAGTAAATACATAGTTTGTGGGTGCATATATACCCGTGCGCAGGCACTGCATTTGCGTTGTGCGCTTTTGCTTGGTGTGCTCCCTGTGACGTTGTTGCTTTTGTTTTTCGTCTCTGCTCCTCCAGCCTGACCAGAGGCCTGAAGACAATACAAAGACACATTTAAAAACGGATTCATCATTTATTCAAACAATAAAATATTCTCTCCACTTCTTCAACAGACCTCCCTGGCTTCTCTGTGACCATGCATTAGAGAAATGAAACAGGGTCACAATGTACCTTAAAAATCTCTGGTGGGCATGAACATTTCTACAGTTGTATCTTTAATTTGTCAAGACGTAACTAAGTCAGGGAGCATTCCACTCTGAACCATTTAGTGTTTTAAACAAGGCATTTACTCTCTAAGATGCATGCATTTTCTATTAGTTTTTTAGTCTAAATATGTTTTGTCAGTTGCAGCAATTTTCCTTGGCTTTTTCTCTTTTTTGTGCCAGCTTTCTTTGGCTTTCCTCAAGTTTTCTCTTTTCTTTTCCAGGAGGTTATTTATTCTTGGTGATATCTTCAATGTATTTCTGTGTGTGAGAGAGAGATCAACAATGACAGTGTATTTGTTCCTTTGGGAAAGGATGCTTTTTTGAGTATGAGTTCCAGTCAGTTTGTTGCGTTTGTGTTGAATCATGTTGTGTTCAGGTCGCTGCTTTGGGTGACTTGGCGCACATAAGATTAGACAGCCTATTGCACCGTGCTGTTGTGACCAAACATCCAGACTGTGTGTATATGTATGTTTTAGTATGTATGTGGCTAACACCACATTTAGAATGGTGTGTGTTTTTATATGTGCATTATGCCTAAAAGCTTGAGTGCAGTAGTGTGTAAGCTTGTTTGCATGTTATATGCCTAACAGCATCCCTAAGGCAAATGAGGGGGCATAGCGCCACCAACTCACCCACTGGGTCACACACACACAACCTGCCCTGCAGGGCGATAGAGGGAATATGGAGGAGGAATGGAAAAGGACAGGATAGTGTAATATTTATTCTCTCTGCTCTTTGTAGCAGGACAGTGTCTGCTGTGTCCAAAAGAAAGCCACGGTGTTCTCTCAACTAGCTGGTAAAGAGCAGAGTAACACAGAAAAGGAAATAACTGCAATCTTTGCAGACTAAAACTCCTGAGAGGAGTCTGGGAATAGCCTCCTATTCCAGGCAGACAAAGGGCATGTCTGGGTCATAATACACCTCAAAAATCAAAAGACAAATTATATGTAACAAAGAAAATGAAGCCCATTTTTAGGACCATTAAAAGTGCATTGTGAGATTTTTCATTAAAAGCCCAATTACCCCCCACCCCATTCTCATTAGCGTAATGCATCTGGATGTTTTTCTTAAGGGTTTGTTTGTATGTTTTCACTCATTTCACATATTTTTAAAAAGCAAATTATATATTAATTTCACTTAAAAAAACATACAACACATGTTCTTGACAGGATTCATGAGATTTACCTTTATTGAGTATAATACAAAATACATTTTTAGAGCTTAAAAATGAAGAACATTTTCAATGTTAAAATACTGTCTTCTTAATATATGTGACAGCTTAATATTTAGAAACTATAAGAAAGCCATTTGTATTTAAAATATTATAAACACTTGCTCTGTCTTTGGTGCTATTCAAACACTGCTTTGTTTATTTGAGCTTGACCCAACAACAATGGATCAACCAATGGCGTGAGCTTGGGGCGGGATTATCTGTCTCACCAAACAATAGTAGATTAAAATTCAGAAAAACTGTTTGAATACAAATGATTATTTTAGCAATTCCATTTGGTGGAGCTTATAGGCCAGAAATTACACATTTCAACTTTAAAAGAGAAATGATGTTTAATTTATCAGTTCAGCTAAGCATTTCATATTCGGCATCTCTGGGACATTCTCCATATTTAAAATCCTGCACTTCTTTCACTTTCTTCCCATTCATGTTGTCCCATATTTTTATGTGGAAATAATAGTATGACTGTGCAATATTCATGACATACTTTTTATGCCATCACTGACCTTCCCTCTCTGCTCTGGAGAAGGCCAGTCGGCTGCTCATGAAACATCAGAGGGACACAGTGGTTGTACAGTATCTTAAGGGCACTAAATGCATGTCGCGTGTGTACGACAGAGGGGAGTTTCTGACTGCCACTCACAGCTCTGTAGCGTTGTTCCTCCCGTAGTTTTCTCCGCAGTTTGAAGAATTCTTTGTGTTGCCGAGATACAAAGTTAACTGCTGCATACTCCAGCAAAGCAGCAAAGACAAACAGCAAGCACACTGCCATCCAGATGTCTATGGCTTTCACATAGGACACCTGTACATATGCACACACAGCGTAGTTAATGCAAACACAGTCTATGTTAAAGGAATATTCTGGATTCAACAGACATTACGAATCTGTCAAATGCTGTTGATAAAAAAAAAAATTTGTTTTGTTTTGTTTTTTGCTGATACCAATACCGATTTTAACAAACAACTAACACTTGCTCTCTTATTTTACCTTTTGTCATTAAAATAGATTAGTGTTTTGATTGTGTTTTAAATGAGCAAAGTTCGAAAACGCATGCATTAAGCAAGCTAGTTAATTAGCTGCATCATAAAATCATTTCTTGTGAACATGGACAAAGATACATATGAAATAAACAGTGCTTTTCAGTATACTGTAGGCTAGGTCACAGTTTTCAGAAATAAAATAATCAAATGTAAAATGTATTCTTCACTGTACAAATTAAATATACATTAATCCTTATTAAAGTTACAAAAGTTATTTAGTTGAGAGTAGTGAGCGATTATTTTGTTGTTGTTTGATTAACATTAAAACAGCAGCGCAACAGGAATATTCTGCTGCTGTCACTGTAAGAGCTTCATGGATCCAATATACTGGTACACAAGCATTTTATTTCTCAACTGTTTACATTCATAAGGGCATAGCCGACTATGTTTACGAAGATCTTTGCCAAGACGTGCATTTTGATATAATTTGGTGTGAATTAAAAGTAAAAGAGAACTCAAATCAACGAGGCTTTCCGGACGTGTGCTTTGGATGTGTGCTCAAACAGTGAGTAGAATTGAGCTCTCTTTCTCGTCTTCTTGCGCTTGAGTATTTAAATTCGCAAGGCTTAAAAACATATGCAATGGACAAACTTTCGTGAAGATGCAACACTGGCCTGATCGGGACAGTGACAGTTAAGTCAACTGTCCCGAGTGTCATTCACGTTGGCCCAGGCAGTCCTTATTGCCGAGCCCAGCTATATTTTGTACAGATTTAATTTTGTTTTAGCAAGTGCTTAAAGTCCTTACTGTTACACTTTGTCCTAACCAGATGTGATGCGACACTCGATAAAAGGTATATTTTTCATGTTAATTCAAGTTTTTGCCCTAACCAGCCGCGACGGCGACATTAATATTTTAGAAACGGTTCCTATTTCTGCGACGTCGCGGAGAACAGAAAGTATGCTAATCTCAGGTAGGCTACTGTTTATGTGTTTTATTTAATGTTAAAGGTCCCATTGCATGGATTATTTTATTATTTTAGAATGTTTCCTGGGGTGCCCTTATAATGTTAGTATGTTTTTTAGATCAAAAGTTGTTATAATTTAGAAATAAAAGGCATATTTCCTAGCCTGATTTTAGCCTCTGATTTGAACGCTCTGTTTGAAAGGGGCGGGTCTGCTGTGAGACTTCAGTGTAAATGCCCACTGCTGTGATTGGCTGACATGCTTGCATATTAAATATTTAGCATTACATGTGGAACTCTCTCGAAAACTTTTACTATTACAGCTATTATACGTTTTTACTATTACAGCTATCAGGATTAACGAATCGTGAAAAGTTTTTTAAGTATTTAGATCTATTCCCATCACATAAAAGGTTGCAGTGATGTGCATTGAGCATATGACAGCCAGTTGATCGCGTGAATGAAGATCTTATCATTGCAACGCAGTTTCTGCACTCTCACTAATGATTTCACCAATGCAAACATGAGGTAAGTACAGTAAGAGCTTCGTTGTGCAGCGTAACAGCGTCATTGATTTCATAACGAGTTTTGGCAAGTGTCCAGATAAACTCGCGCTGTGTGATTGACAGCTTGGGCGATTGGAAAGGGATTGTTCTTTGATCGCTTTCTGTATATATATATTAATCACAGTTTAAGTAAGATTATTTTCATCCTACCAAGAGAAACGATGTTAAGTTGACATTTTAGTCACTGGCTTGATTTACTGATGCATAAACAGTACTGAACGACTTTCAGAGAAAGATTATCTGTCTGAACTTGAACAATTACACATCAGAAATTCACATAACCCACTGGTTCTTCAGAGGCTCGGATGAAGGAACTAAAAAAATACTTTTGAGTTCATTTGTACATCCAAACAGCAACTGCCATGCTTCGCTCGTTTGCAAGCCATGATGTCTCAAGGAAAAACCAATATTGCGCTCGTGCAGCTCATTTTCTCATGGGCGGGCCAAATTCTTTTTGCCGGAGAAGAAGAGAAAGGGGAGGTAACCTTTCCCCTTATGACGACATAAGGGGAAGATTTCTAGATTCGCCCGTCTGAGCTTTCATTTTCTCAAAAATACCCAAGGCTTGGTTTACACCCATCAAAACGTCTAGCCACTGGGGGACCATAGGCAGGCTAGGGGAACTCATATTAAGGTTAAAAAACCTCATAAAGTGAAATTTTCATGCAATGGGACCTTTAAAAGCGTATGTGTGTGTTTGCATATCATTTTGTGTGTCTTTTATAGCCTTACTGAAAGCAACAATTCACCTCAGATCTTCTAAATAAATAAAAGTGAACAAGAACGTTCAAACTGTCAACTCATTGTTAACAGACAAGTGTATTCTATGACAACGATTGTTTCAATAACTCAGTATGTATTTTTAATAGTGTTAAAATGGTGTAATATTCATGAATTTGATTATGTACTTAGAAGTACTTAGACTTTGCCGAGACAGCCCACTCACTCACACTCTTCTGATTGGCTGTGATTTTAAATTGACAACATCGCGTCCCATAGTTGCATCACGTCTGGTGTGGACAGTCAAATTATTTGTCGCTGGAATCTTATTGCATCGCGTCTGGTTAGGACACGTGTTATCTATAAGCTATAGTGCGCTCCAAAACAATGACAAAATTCGCATTTAGAAGATATAAGCATTCAAAACTTTCAGTCTCTCACTTCTGTCAATATGGATCAATGATTTTGAGAACATCACTCTGCACTTCAGCTCATCAGATTTTCTGTCCAATCAAATGCTCTCTATGATCTAAAGTGTCCCGCCCCCTACATTGTAAACAGACACTGAAGCTGCCGCTAAAATTGGTCACTTTCTCACACAATTACTATTTTCTACATGGTGAATGGCACATAGTGCACTATATAGGGGATAGGGAACGATTCGGACAGTGTAAATATGCTTTCCATTGGGGCGAATGAAGTTTCACATTAGCGTCACGCGAACCGCCGCAGTGCACACACAGTCTGGTCCGGTCCGGTCCGGTCCAGTCCAGAGAAAAGATAGCACAGAGAGGATTGTATGTGGCACATACCCCAAAACGTAACGGACCCATTTGAAATCTGCACAGAATGCTGTATTTTAAAGCGATATGGAGGAGATTAGGAGGAGAAACGGGTTGGTTAGAGCTTAGGAGGAAACTGCGGCTATACCGAGCTCAACGGCTCTGGCCGAGCTCTGATATAAACTAAACGCTATTGGCTATTTAAAAAAAGGGGAGGAGTTGTTCGATATATCCCGTCCTGTCTTCCTGTTTTAGTGGAAATTACGTCAACACACTGAATAATGCTGCATGTTTCAAGGCACTTCAGTGGGCCTTTAATTATTTTACCCAGTGAAAATTTTACCCAGGATAATGCAACAGACATCATACAACTCAGTGCCTTCACACAGTTAAATTAATAAACCATTGGTTTTTATATCTGCCTTTTCATGCTATATGCAGATGGTTTTAAATTGATAAAAAATCGGCAGATGAATATATCGATGGCTGATACATCGATATATCTCTAGTTTTAACAAGTCATACAGGTTTGGGATAGTGAGTAAGTAATGACTGATAGTGGATGAATGTATGGATGGATAAAGTAGATTCTCTCCCACCTTAGGCAGTGATGCTCTGGATCCAGAGCTCTGTGTTGTCATGGTGAGAACTGTAGTGATGCCCAGCCCAACTCGGGCCGGGGCAGCATCCATGTTGATCCAGAAGGAGACCCACGACAGGATAACAGTTAAGAGGCTGGGAATGTACATCTGGATCAGGTAATAACCCATCTGCCTCTCCAGATGAAACTTCACCTCTATACAAGTGAACTTACCTGGGTAAAACACACACTCAAGTTAGACAGAAAAAATAAATGAGCCTAATTTTTCAGTTTCTTATACTAACCAAACACATAGCAACCCCCTGGCAACCACCCCGAACACCCTTGCAGCAGTGTAATGTAATAATAACCACTGAGAACACCTCAGCAAACGCATGGCAACTCCCTGGCAACCACTCAAAACACCATAGCAACATTGTAAGAACACATTTAGAAAATCTTAGCAACTGCATAGCAACAACCTATCATAGTGAAAAGTTTTGTACGGACAAGCATCAATTAATACTTCTAAAAACCTATTTGCCATTATTATTCCTCATAACATTTATTATCTAAGCACTTATGAAATGTTTAACTACTTATATGAAAATGAAAAAAATAATTATGGTGGAATTGCAATAGTATTGTGCTGTACATCACAGTGCACAATAGTGCTGTATTTCAGTTGAAGCTTTACTGCGGTATTTAGTGCTGTACCAGTGTTGTAGTGTTTTGTACAGTATCCCAGGTCTTTCTCCTCTTTCAGGACAAACTGGGGCAGCATAAGGTCATCAGCCACTTGCACTGGGCCTTCATCCAACCACTGAAATATCAGATCATTCATAGTGTAGCCAACTAGAGAGAGAGAGAAAAAGAATAATGGGCATATAAAAGAGAAATTAGATAAAAATTAGATTAGTTGATGAGATCCTGAGTCTTACAGCTCTCTAACTGCATAGTACAAATCTGTATGTCCATTGGAAAATTCTTCAGATCCATAGGACACGACAGAATTAGAGTGAGTCTGAGAGAGAGAGAGAGAGAGAGAGAGAGAGAGAGAGAGAGAGAGATTTCTGATTATATTTCACCTAATAGTTTGGAATTATTTATGATACCTATAGGGGGTGATATCGCACCTGATGCTATACAGCACATTTCCATTCTGGAAAATCCTCAGCAGCTTGTTGTCCGTGGTGACCTCATGAAAGTTGGCGCCTTTCTCATTGGCGAAGAACAAGTCTGGCTTCCAGATGGAGTCCAGCATGGATGGATCCAGATCCAGGGAATCATCTGGATACTCTTTATAAGCCAGCCGTGGATCATTCCACTGTTGCCGTAGAAAAACGTTCAGCCGATAATCCTGACGAGTTAGTGTTTAGAAATTTATCAGATGGCAAAGCTGAGTAAAATTCATAAATATTGAAATACTATCTATCTATCTATCTATCTATCTGTCTATCTTATTGCATACACTATATACAGTATATATATATATATATATATATATATATATATATATATATATATATATATATATATGCATATGCGTGTGTGTGTGTGTGTGTGTGTGTGTGTGTGTGTGTGTGTGTGTGTGTGTGTGTGTGTGTGTACCATGGTGGTCTCTGTGATGGAACCAAAGCTGTTGATAAAAATGTTGCAGGTGACATTTACAGGAGGACCTGAAAAGAAAAAAGAGAACATTGTAAGAAACATAAGTATCTCTCTCAAAACTTAAACCAGCCTAAAATGCTTCACTGGTCTTACCTGCTTTACAGTGGTCTACCTGTTCAGCCTTGTGTTTATTGGTCAGCCAGACTGACTAAATCCAGCAAACCAGACCAAAATTAACAAATAATCTTAGGTTGGTATAAGCTGGGGGGGTTTTTTTTGCAGGAATAACAGTCGACTAAAGATGTGATTCATGCCCACCGTGGCCGAAAAGAAAAATATTGAAAACTCAACATCTGTGTCAACCATTTTAACATGTTAGATTAGATAAATAATTCAAGCAGAATTGACCCGCTCCGTCAGTTTCAGTGTCTTGGATAAAAATAAATCCTCACGCAGCAAATAGCAACAGACAAAATACTGAAGAGGTTGTCCAAGACTGTTAAATCAATTTACAAGTGATGAAGCATTTTCATGAACATGAAAAGCCCATAGCGAACCAAACAACTGCAAAATGCCTCATTCATGAACTATACGGCTGGCTGTGCTGATTTAGCCAATATGTTTAATTAGCATACGGTTGCTCTGTAAATATTTGATTGCAGCATTTTATTTATTGATTTAACGTTCATGACATTAGCGATATATATAGCTTATCAGAGGGGACATTCCCCCCACTCACGCTGACAGCCACATCTCAGAGATGTAGAACAGATATGAAATATACACGAGCTCAGAGACGCCCACAGGTAGAATGCAAGAGAGAGATCATGAGAAAAAAAGAGGAAAGAGGAAAAACTTACATAAAAAAATAAATTCCAGTTTTAAAAACATAAGCAAGATAAGGAATGGAAGAGACTTATTTAGGTCTGTGGGTTAACATGCACTCGAGTGGACAGCATGGCAAACTAAATGGCCCTCATGCCAACGGAGAAACTGGCCCTCACAAATCCTCACAGAAGCTGTTATGACACTTTTTACGGAGAGAAATCTAGCGTGAGCTGACAGCCGTATCCTGCATGTTTCTGAAATCATTCTCATCGACTGGGGCTGAAAGTCTCGTATTCTGTCGGTTTTCGCCTGTGGGTTTCTCTGGTTGAATGGTCACTGGGAGTCTGTGTGAGGTGGGGAAGGGAAAAAATAGACCAGAGAACCCATGGGGGGAGGGGGGGCACATAGTTTAATGAGATCTTATGTTGCTCTGTGTTTTCGGGCTGCAGCACTTTTTCACATGCAAGGCTCAGAGAGAATGTAAATATATTCTTTGCTGACCACATCAACTTTTCCTGCCAAAACAATCTATGTACAAGAGATTAGGCTGCAACAGCAGTTTTACTTACTTCTGTGTTTCCTTATGTGATGTTTAAAAATGACCAGGCTATCATTGAAAGGAACTGAAAGAAGAGCGAGTGAGTGACGAGAAAGACCGTAGTAGACTGACTCCTAAAGTCCTTATGTGTCTGTCCATCAGCAAGATTCAGCAGAAGGGAAGTACAAAATAGTAGAATGGAGATTCAACACTAAACTATTGCTTTGGTGGTGTGTCGGTAAAATGTACAGTGAGTTTGATTTTGTTTAGTATGGTCTACAATTGCTTTTATATACAGTAAAAAAAATCACCATATTCACTACCATTCAAAACTATTTCTATTTCTATTTTGCATATATATATATATATATATATATATATATATATATATATATAATATTTCTATTTCAAATAAATGCTGTTAGAGTTAGGTTTAACTTTCTATTCATCAAAGAATCCTTAAAAAAATATATCACAGTTTTCACAACAATATTTAGCAGCACAACCCTTTACAACTGTTAAAATAATAAGAAATGTTTCTTGAGTGCCAAATCAGAATGATTTTTGAAGGATCATGTGACACTAATGACTGGAGGAATGATGCTAAAAACTCATTTTTGCCATCAAAGAAATAAAAATAATTAAAATATATATTAAAATAGAAAACAGTTATTTGAAATAGTAATAATATTTCACAATATTACTGTTTTTACGGTATTTTTGATCAAATAAATGCAGCCTTGGTGAGCATAAGACACCTCTTTCAAAAACCACAAACTTTTGAACGGTAGTGTTCGATAGACTTGACATTCTTCATTACTTCAATGAGCTCATTGTTTCTGCCTTAAATTACAACATTGTTTAAATTAAAAATGTTTTAGCTAACTGTGATTTGTATATGTACATTTTTGAAATACATAACTTAGACAGTTTCCTCTAACAGATCTCTCTAAATTGTAATGTGAATTTGAAACGATTTGTATTGTGAAAAGTGCTACAAATAAATGTGCTTTTTTTTTATCACAGCAATTGACTGTTTTTTTTGCCTCTTATTTGCATAACTTTTTTGATGCACTCATCACTTGCTACACTCACATTTAGATTTTTTTTGATTTTTTATAAAAAATGTTAAAAATCTAAATATCTAAATTATGCTACAGTAGATTGGAGTGGAGTACCTTTAAAGTTGGGCCTGATCCGAGCATCATATCCAGATGTTTTCCCCATTAGTTTATCCAGAAAATCAGACGGTGACATGGGCTTCACCCTACTGCTGGGAGATTTTAGCTCCTTACTAAACACACACCTGAGAAAGATGAAATAATAATAATAATAATTCACATTAGATCTCCACCCACCTCCAACAGAATCATCATATTAAAAAGCTGTTTGTTTTTTAGTGGGGTCCAAATTCTGAGACCATGAAATTGCTTTTGCATTTTTCAAAATCCTTATGAATCAGATTTCCCTCAACCATTTATACTGAACAACTGATGTGCTTTGCATTCATCTCTTCCTCTTTTTCTTCAGAAACTTCAATTTTTCAGTCTAATTGTGATTTTAAATGACCAGATTCCCATTGTGGTGTCAGACTTTGTATATGTGTGTGGTTTAATAAGTATACTCTCTATGAGCTCTTTCTGTTGTTCATTTTAACATTCACTGGTGCCAGAAGGCTTTATTATCATTCCATTATTGACTGAATGCTTTGGTAATAATGTATGCCAATTTGAAAAGTGAATGGCGGAAGGAAATCTGCTTGCTAACTTAAAGCCTTTAATAAGCCTTTAAATGAGCACATCAGAACATCTGCCCCATGTTTTATTAAAACCCCCCTCCACTGGACACAGCCTGTCTGTTTCTCTGTGTGGCTGCAGTACAAAATTAAATAGCATTGGCATTTTTATTGCCTTGGACCTAATTGCAGTTTGTTGAAGGTGTTAATATGTTAGTAAGAAAGAGTTAAGTGGAAGTCCAAGTAGTGAAAAGACAGCTCTTTCTCACACACACTTTGAATCTTATTCCATATTTAGAGAAATTTTCTGGTCCAGTTCCTCTTCAATTCCGCTGTCTGTTTGTAAGCAGAACTGTGGCAAATTCGATTTGTGAAAGTATAAAGTCCGTTTCAGACAGAGTACAGGGAATGGAAATAAACACACAACGAATGCATCCTCAGGTGAGTGAAGAACAAGAAATGTCTTGTTCCAGAGAGGACAATAATAGTTCAATCTCATTATGTGAACTTCAATAAATCTGTAATTTCAGTGACAGTGGAAATGACTTCAGACAGAGCTGTCTCTATGTGTCAGCCTCATACTTCAGAGACCCAGATACATAAAGCCAACAAACACACACACAAACACACACTCGGAAACATAAGAATGCTCCCCGGGATTAAAATAAACCTATCACCCATGAAGACTTCTGAACTGAACACACAAGCCAGATACAGACGACAGAGCACACAGACGTACACAAGCATGGGAAAAAAAATTATTAAGGAAGAAACTGGTCATTTTAACCAATTACACAGATACACCTGAAGACCAGTTCTTCTGAAGACATTTTAAAACTATATGTGGATCTTCACAAAAAGCCTCAACAAGTGTTTTAATGAATGACATGGTGAAACCAGTGAGGAATGATGGAACACCTGTGAAAAACTCACCTGATGACCCCTTCAAACATCCACCAAACCAGTAAGAGCTCCAGCAGGATCCTCCAGAACACAGAAAACATCCTTTCACTATTCAGCTGCTCTCTTTTCCTCTCTGGTGTCCCGTGGCTAGATCTCAGTAAGCAGATGTGTTATGGAGGGGCAGGACGCCCATTCCGATGCACTCTGGTCTCTCCTCCACAGCCATCTGACTGAGCACCGCATCCTGAGACGGGAACACTAAGAGATGTGTGTGTGTGTGTGTGTGTGTGTGTACAGGGGGTCTTCTGCTCTTTCTTTCTCTCTCTGTCCACATGTTAGCCTGAGGTGCAGTTCTTCCATAGAGAAAAGATAAGGCAACAGGGCGTAAGATGCGTTTATAGACTTTTATCAGAATAAACAACTGTGACACGACTCCACCTGAGGGGCTCCAGATCCAAATCCCAAGACGCACTGCAGCAGAGGACAAACATCCATCCATCTCTTCTGATATCTATATTCTTGAGTATAGATGACACATAACATGGGGTTCTTGTTATTTAACAGTAAGAATTTAGGTTCAAATTATGTATTAGAGACAGTTTAGATTGTAGGTTTTGTGACCATTTATTTTGAATTTCACACCATTGTTAATCACCTTTGTGCCTGCAGTTTACTTCAATAGTCTTGTGGTGCGACAAATACATTTTTAACGTTACAAATACTCCATGTAGTCTCTTTGTAAATATGAAACGTAATATACACACTACTGTTCAAAAGTTTTAGGTAGGAAAGATTTTTTTTATGTTTTAGACAGAAGTCTCATTATAAACATTATATCATTATCAACAGTATTAACAAAAAATATATTATCATGAAAAAATCTAAACTTTTTTTTATTATTCTTTGATGAAGTTCAAAAGAACAGTATGTATTTAAAATCTTTTTGAAATCTTTTGTAATGCTGTAAATGCTTCACTCTATATATTTATTTGTGTGGAACATATAGACTATATATTTTCCATATATATTGAAAGTTGAAAATGTGTTTTTGAACGCATAATGTGCAGGAACACACAGTTTCCGTAATTTCCCCCCTCCATCATACAAGAAACGGACACTCTATAGGACAAAGACATGGAGTAAAAGAGAGAAAAATAAGACAAGAAGAGTGGGTGTAAGAAAAACAAAGCTCTGTGTGTTGAGTCACAGTGGATAACTAGGCCAGTGTTAATTTTAATGTATCTTCACTCCAGAGTGAACCAAACTAAAGAATAACAGACCCAGTTTTTCTCTGAAATCACACACACACATTCATCTCCATGATGTGTTAAAACATTGCCTTGACCTCTGGGGGAATTGGAGCACATGCCTAAACTACACTACGCACACACACGTATGCTCTCAGCCAACATAATTATCCAAGACCCTCCAAATACACACACACCACTGACTTCTAATCATTAACACGTCTGAAGTTATTAACTAATGAATCGTAAAATTTGAAACACCACATAAACACACGTTCACTTACATTTTTCAGTCTCCACAGGGGTTAAAAGTACTCAGGCATTCTCAACTGAGAATTCCTGGCTGACTCCAGATTAACTGGCGTGGAAGCAGAAACTCGTGTGTGTGTTCGGGTCAGCGACATCCACCCTGTTCATATGCTTTAGAGAATATCGTAGTCCTAAGGAACTTTATCTCTGCAACATCTGATCTTGTTTTTGTGGAGGCTGGAGCTCAGATTTACTACAGAACTCGGTCATTGCAAACCACCAAAAATACAAATTACTTGCAAAATTCACACACACAATGTTAAATGCGCTCCCCGCTGAAAGGAAAGGAAATATAGCCTAGTAGCTATTTTACCTGAGTTGTGAATGCATAAAGACCGTGTACAGCGAAATAATTAGGAGTCATAATCAATTTAGATCAAGTTAGTTCGAGTTTTGTTTTCATCTGATAGTGTCAGTGTAGTCAGATCTATAACATTACTGAATAACCAACAAGTAACTTTCCGTTATGCTGTCTACACACGAAAACAAACAACGCAACGCGATGTTGTCCAATTAACAAATAAATGATTTGTACAGCATTAGTAGAAAGAGAATTTCACATTTAAACAATTTATCTGAAATACACCGAAAATAATCTGAACCTGAAATCGCAACCCAATCCTAGTAGCCTATAGGTAAATCATACTGAAAAGCTAAATCTCGAAACTCTTTTAAAATTCCAGGGCACATTTAAAAAAAAAAAAAAAAAAAAATTATTCTGCAAAAAATAAGTAGATATAATACTGAATTAATGTAAATCTGTAATCTGTACCTATAGCAGCCAATTCAGTGCAGATTAAAGTTTGAGTGCTGTATCAAAACAACATCCAAATAGCATTTGGACACATCAAAACATTTCATTAAACATCAAAATGTAATAATTCTCAAACTGTATTTTTTCCCCATACCCCTTCACTCCACAGAAACACAGAATAAGCAATTTTCTATTACTCAGACCTGTATAACAGAGCGCTGGTGCATAAGAAAATAGGTCAAGGCTATGTTAGGGAACATGTTTGCAGGCAATCACAGGTTTAATGAGCCTTAACATATTGCATCTTCTCCACGCATCTCAAAACCCTCAGGGTCACACCCATATCGGAGACACAGGCATTCAAATGCACAACTTTCTTGCACTTGCAGATGGTTGGTAAATTCCTGGAAAGACTTCTGGAAAGGCCAAACAATCACTGTCCAGTGCGTCTACAAATGTTAACAAAAACCAAGTTAGGAAGAATTCAAATGAAACATGAGGCATAAATAAAAAATAATTTACTTTTATTTAGTTTCATTTGTACCAGCTGCTTTGATCGTGCAGACAGAAAACACTGTGCTACCAGGTGTCAGAGGAATGTCTTTCATCTGGTATTGTTTGATTCAAAATGCAATTTTATTGCAATATTCAACGAAAGTAGTTATCCCATCAGGCTTTGGAGGAGGTGTTCAGAAGGGATGCATTCAAGAAGTGAGATGAAAATTTACTGACCACAACAGGGAAAAAAACACAGCACTTTTCAATACAAACAACAGGTATAGATTTTCCTCAGTAGAAAATTAAGTGATACAGTTTGAACCAATCCATGAGCAGATTGAAATCACAGCCCCAGAGGCAGCATTGCATGTCCGGATCTCAGAGAGTTCAAGGTCAAAATGACAGATGAAAGGCTGTTGTAAGCCTGTGTGTGTTTGTTCTGTGTGTGTATGTCTTTTCCCAAGTTCACTCCACAGAAATATGGACAGAGAACAGAGAAAACGAAAAATTATTCAGTCCTCATGGATGTTGAAAAGCTTGGCCACCTCATTCAGATCTGTATGTTCCTCTCCATCTTTGATTATCTACAAATAAAGACAAAACAACAAATTAACAATCTTTATCAGAGAAACTATGAAGGTAATATGATGCCATAAAGAATCACATGCGCAGGGTAAGATTTGTGAAAGTGTACATGAGATTGCAAGCGCAAGTTAAATTTGCATGCGCAAGAGAAGATTTGTAAAGGTGTAAATCGCCTTTCAATACTAAAATGAGTTATAATAATATTTTTATCCTTTAACGTGTATTTTAAGGGCATATTTAAATTATGCACCATTTATCACCTGCAATGCCATTGTGTAACCACTAGATTGCTGTATAGCCCTATATATAAACATTTCAAGATGCTGTGTGTTCCCTGGTTGCTGGGTTTTTATTAAGACATAACTAGTTACTTTTTGTCAAAGTTGAGTTTATGTTGATTTAGTATCAGTTTTTAATGAGTCAAATCTGGACACAGAGAAAGCATTTTGTTATTCATACTAGCTATATATAATAGCTTGATGCTTGATCAGTCACACGAAAGTAATCAGAATCAATATCGACCAACATTTCAAAATATATAATTGAGTGTTAAATACCATGAAAAGAGACATGATGTGAAAAACACTGCATCAGAATAGTATTATTACATAAAGAATGGGTATTAAATTATTTGATTGTAAAGTTTAACATAAATTCGGTGGTGTAACAGATTATATATAAAATTTCAATCCAATAAAGTTAACACCAGCTCGAAATTCAGTGTGAATGTCAGTCAGCCTATTGGTGCACAGCTTATTAAGCAATCATGATTTATTTATTTATTTAACATGTATGCGTGCATTGGCGACTGGTGTTTATTGAACCAATCAGATAAGAGTAAATCGAGAGTCAGCGAGAAGCTCATTTGATTGGCTACATGAAGAAGGTGGACCCGCCCTCCTCTTCGCACTTGCAAAACTCAGTGAGTAAGAGAATCGTGCCAAAACTGTAAGCGCAGGTAAAAGAAAGACGCAACTGTACAAATCGGGTTATTTCAGGAACTTTTTTCCCCATGGACACAACAAGTCATTCAGACATTTGCAACAGTTTTTTTTTTTTTCACACAAAGGTTGGTTTTATGTGATCAGTCTGTTTTGCAGTTCCTGACTTTGTTGTTTTCGCGTGCAAATTACTGTTCACAGGCCAGCAATGCTTTTGGCCGCATTTGTGCGCAAAAAAACGTGCCAAAAGTATAGGTGCGGAAAAATGGAAGTCAGAGGAATACAGATCCTATTTATTTTGCGTTAGCATGAAGCTGCAGCTTCACAATACATGAATTACACTTACGAATAATAGTAAAATGCTGCAAATATTTTTTTTCTTACACTTGAAAGGCGATTTACACCTTTACAAATCTTCTCTTGCACATGCAAATTTAATTTCTGCTTGCAAACTTATGTACACTTTCCCAAATCTTACCCTGCACATGCGATTCTTTATGGCATCATATTACCTTCATAAGAAACACTGAAATGAAGATGAATGGACAAAGGGAATGATATCTCTGCTCACCTTCCTTGCGATGGGCATTCTGTTGAAGACGTTCCACAGAACGATACCGACCACCACTTTGTCCCTCAGGTAAAATATCACTCCCTTCCCATAATCCTCCTTCTGCTGGATAGGAGGTGGAGGGGCCGCTGTTCCTGCCTTAAACGCCCCGGCAACCTCCTCCGTCTCACTCTCGGAACGGATTCCGGTACCTATAAACAGAGAAAACTTTGGGGGTTTTTTGTGCATTTTTGTTTGCACTCTGCTATTGAATGCAAATGATGATGATTGATACTTTATTAATCCCATTCAAGAAATTCAAGGCATCCAGTACCACAAAAGGTCACAATATACCACAAAAGGATACAATATCAAAAAAAGTAATAGCTAACTCTTGCTGAAAATGGTGTTTATGTGGTGTTTCAATAGCAAATGTTTGTGTACCTGATTGTTCGGTTGCAGCTTTTGGTGTGTCCTTGGCCGTGGCTTTAGCAAACACTCCCACGGTGGGCAGACTGCTGTCCACTATACCGATGGCTTCATATCCAACATCTGGTCCTAGATCACTCCTGAAGACAGGACAAATTGTGAGTGCTACATTATGCTTCAGGGTTCCCACTTTCATGAACGCCAGATTCAAGGACTTTTTAAAATCACCTTTTATTTTATATCAAGCACAATAAAGACAATAAAGGTGGGTTTGTTACTGCCAATCTGGACAGTATCAAAGATCTACTATACTATAAAATACTGTGTTATTCATTACTGCAGCAATGTTAAGCCATATACTGACAAATAAAATATAATTTAAGTGGCATATGACCTTTTTAAAATCCAATGAGGGAGGGCTAGTACAGTGTGTATGAGAGTGCGACCGAGATGAGAACGAGACATGTAGATTGCCGCTTTCTTATTCATGCTTATCCATTTTTATGATCCAAACAACATGTTTTGACAAAAAAAAACAAAAAAACTAATTTTAGCCTTTAAACCATTTAAGAAAAGGGATGAGTCAAAATGCTAAAAGATTATACATATTAATTTAAAATATTATTATATACAATATTCTAGATACCTTATTATTTAAAAATTTTTAAAGCACATTATCTTCATTTCAATCCACTGGTTAACATTTACAACACTACGTATAAGCTATGTAAGAATATGGGTCATTCTTCGCAGATTGATCTGAACAAAAACAGCAGAATTGAATTCATTGGATGGCGCTTATGGAACAGCAGAAAAATATTGGTTTCCCCAGTTACCTCCGTAATTGACAACACTTTATTAAGCATTATTCATTGGAATTTTGATTAGCCAATTTTTATGTAGCTCAGTACTGAGCTAAGCAACATTTCATTTGCACTTCTCTGATATTGAGCTAGTTAAACAGCTCTACGCCTCTCATGTGTTCATCATGCAGGGCTGGCTGTGCCTGCTTTTTTTCAAGGTTTTTCCTACTTTCCCCCCAATTCGGCAGCGATGTTTCGTTCTGGCTTTGGCAGTGCATAAAGACCAATTTTTAAAATAAGCAAATTTAGTTTGTTTAATTCAAGCACTTTCACTTTCTTATGTTTTGGATACTTTCTAGTCCTTGAAACCATGTGTCTGAATTTAAAGTACTTTCAAGAAACCCTGATACTATTAAAAACACATATTAAAAGGTGAGTTTGTTGAAGATGTGTGGTTACCAGAACATAGACTGATGCCAATAGGGTTTGTTGGCTCCAGTCATGTTCTCTCCAGCCAGTCTGCCGCTGACCACCGCGTGATCATGGTGCTCCACACGCCGGCGGCCCAGCCTGATGTCATAAAAACATGCAGCATCCCCTGCCTAGAACACAAACAAAGAGGAACCTTGATTATCATGTCAAAATTGAGATTCAGAACTAGTACAGTTCCTATGAAAACTGAGCCATTCATCTCCTTCGTTCTTTAGGACATTCGTGTCTAAATACCGACACTTTAGTAGTATAAGATCCTCCTCTCTGCCCTTTCATAAGTTTTGCCGGAAAAAAACTCAGCCCTACGACTACGTACCACCCAGATGTTGGAGCGAGCCTGGAGCTCAGCGTTAACACGGTACCCTCCGAAATCAGAGTCCACCTCCAGCCCGCCTGATTTGGCAAGTTCCACACTGGGCTCCAAACCAACTGCTGCCACAATGTGGTCAGTCTTCACCTAAAACAACAACACGAGAAAAAAAGCCTCATTGTTTTTATTTAGCATAATACAAATACTGTATAACCATAAAACACTGTAAATTAGCAAACAGATGATCAGGCCATGTTATGATTGGCTGACGGATAAGCAGACTCACCACTCGTCCATCCTTCAGTTTGATCTCCAATTGGTCATTTTTGTAGCTCACATTTTTCACTAGAGCATCCGGGATAACGTTCACACCCTCTATGAGTGGTCAAAAGGTTAGCTGTGGTCAACTTTTGGCTTTCAAACTTTTCAAAATGCCTATATTTTGAATTTGGACATTTGAAGTTAAAGGAAGCAATTCCAGCGTCCTTTATTAATTTTCTTACCTTTCCGGACTTTCTCAGTGGTCCAGTTACTCAAGTATTCAGGCAGTACTTTTCCCATGTTACCCTTCTCTGGGAACATCTGGATCACCTCTAAACCAGGGTCCGCAGCTAAAAAGAGGGAGAGAAAAATAAAGCGACGGCAAAAACAAGGAGAAAGGAAAATTCAGTCATTTTTTTAAAAAGACATCCATATTTATATGAAAGCCAACCCCAGCCCTTATAACAAGATAACACAATTGCTAATTATATGACCAAACTTGTAAATAATAATGTGTTCTATAATGTAATCTATTATATGACACATTCTAATATAATATAATATAATCTGACTACTTTGATTACTTGGATTACTTTTGAACTGATTTATCATATTGATTTGAATAGGAAAGTCTTGTACCATATTTATATACAATCCAAAGAGAAAGAAAATATATTCCATTTAAAATTTTTTATCAACATGATGATATACATTAAACATCACATTACATCAGGGTTTCCTGAATTGGGGTTTGTGAAGGAACTGCATGTGGTTTATAAGATGATAAAGCAAATAATTAATAAAATCATAATTTTACAATAAAAACAATCCATTTAAAACACTAACACAAAGATCAAACAAAAAGTGTGACCATTAACAACATAATAAAACTGCGGACATGCAAATGTGTTGTTAAATGAATGCCTTAACTATTAACTTAAATTTAATTCAAAGAGGTTCTTCTGAAAAAACAATTCCATCCCTACATTACATGTAAATACAAAATGGCAATTGTGCATTTAATCTGTTTGAAAGACAAAAGCCTTCTAAAGACAAAGTAGTAATACAATGTTAAATGACTCACTGAGTGATAATTCAAATAATAATTCAAATGTGTTAGTCAGGAGTTCACTAGATATGCAGTGTTGAGAAAATTCTCCAGTGGTCATATGCTATGTGGCCTCTTCATTTTGCATGTAATTATAGACTAGAGGCTGTTCTGTGTGTGCAAATCCACAACACCCCAACACACACCCCTCCCCCTTCCTAAAACAAATTACTGTATATAACTTTTCCAAATTTTAAAAGCAGTATGCTTTTTAGAAAGAAAAGCATAAAAGATTAATTGAGTTGAGAATTAATTAAATTGATGGATTAATCCATCAGTTATGAACAATATACTGCTATTGTGTGAATAATATGTGATCATGTAATCAATAAAAAAAGTAACTAATCTGATTATGAGCATTTCAGAACATAATATAATGCAATTACAACTACAACATTTTTGGAATCTTTTTTTTTTTACAATCAACACTTTTGGCTTGATTTTTTTCCCCATCTAAATGACAGCTGAGGGTTTAGACTCACATCTGCGACCCATGGCACATGCAAGCTCGCTGCCGAGGAAACCTCCGCCGATGATGGTAATGGACTTCACCTCCCTGCTGATCTTCTCTAGAGATCTAAAATCTTCAATCTACCAAAAAGACCAAAACATTTCCATTAGTTTTCCAGTTATTACATATTTTTAGGATTTACAGTATAAAGATAAAAAAAAAATTTTACACTTGAACATAATAACTTCGTTTAATATAGAATTATTTCCCCACAATTTGAATTTCCTTGCTATTTCCTGGTTTTCCAGGACTGTAAGAACAAGATATAGAATGTGAGCAACATAGAAGGAAAAAGTATATCAAGAATTTTTTTTTTCAATTGTACACAAGGCTTAATGTAAATTAGTCCTCTGATTAACAAGAAAAAAAATCTACTCTTGCAATTTATGTGCAAAATGCTACAGCGACATTATTAACATAAGGGTGCCCTCCAGCGGTGTTCTGCACATTTACATTTATGAATTTGGCATCTCATGAGATGAGAATATGCACTTAGTAAAAGAGCTCATCTAAAGAAGCATGTTATTTTGGTTCTAACTGTACGGACACTGTAGATTTAGGTATAATCTGATCCCGAATCAAGTGCATTTCAGTCAATTGACAAATATTAAAGTCAAAATGAAACAACATTCACAGCCCATTTAATGTGCATTATTTGAGTGAAATAGGATAATTATTCAGCAAGGAAAGAAATGGGACAAATCATGATTTTTCCATCATCTGAAAAGAAAAGCTTTCAGTGTGTGAGTGATTTATTGCATGTTGATAAAGAAATCTTTTTTCCTTTAGAATAACATGTACCAATGAACTGTGCACAATAAGACCAGGAACATGTATTCAGAACATAAATGGGATCAATATTGATTTCACATATTAATTGGGGATTTGACTTGAACACTACTGCTCCACTCTGGCCAAAATATATGAAGCAAGACATACTTTCCTAAAGAGGGTTGTCCTCTTCTTCACCTCCTGTCCTGCCCTTTCAATCACTTGCAGGTTCCTAGGCACCCCACCTAATACACATACACGTATTCATTTACAGGACAGTCAGCAATAGATTTTACACCCCTGCGTATGTGTTCATGTGCATAGTATATGCGTTTTACCTGTGGCAATCAAGCACTTTTCATAGGAGATCTCTGCACCATCACTCAGTTTGACTTTATTTTCTCTGACATCCATGTGTACCACCTAGACCATAGGTACAAACACACACACAGGGTTATGAGGACAACTCATTCACATTTCACACACATTTAGCAATCCATAAAACATTTTCTCCTCTTCTGCAACTTCAGCATTTTTCAGACTTGTTCAAGTGGACATGATTAAGAGCGCAACTCCACAGCAACATTAAATGCTGGTGTCAGAGTTTCTCACCTTACGGCCCGTGAGCACAGCCACACCCCCATTCTCAACTTTAGCAAGATCCGCGGGACTGATGTAGAACGAGGGAGGCTGGAAGTAAATACTACAACAAAAATAAATAAATTAACATCACGATATATGCAAACAGACTGAACAAAAAAATTTGAAATATGATGCAATTATGACCCTTCGACAAAAAAGTCAGTGTATCAGTGTTAGGTCTGATTTAAGTGGTCTGGAACACTCTTGTCACACACCTCCTCTCTTTGCCATTCCATTGTTTGAAGCGCAGTGTTTCAGTGACCTTGGGGTCATCAGAGAACCAGAGTTCTTTAGAGAGAGGGGGTCTCATGTAGGGATGTTCAGACTCCTCTGTTACAATCAACACCTGTATAACAAACACACACAGGACACACACACTTTAATACATAGATATGTTTTGCAGATGGGATTTAGAATGGGCTTATCTGTGGTTCATAATTATTATTATTTTAAATTGGAAGAAAAATAAAGGTTTCCACAAAATGTATTTTTAGGGCTCTTAGAAATTATGTAAACTTGTGCACCGAAGATATTAATTAAATACATTTAATGAAACTTGATGTTTATATTATTCACCAAATTTGATTATATTACTCTTTCTGCTTTCCAAATACTGGTCATATTAACTGATTCACTGTGATTATTCTACTGCCATCACTAGTTTCTTTAGTACAATGACAATATAAAAGCATTTTATTCAATTTTAAAAACGATGATTTAATTTTGTTGTCTTTACAATATTACATGTCCTGTATTATTTTCTATATTACTGCTATTAATATGTCTTTATCTTTAAGAAAGGAAGCCTCACACAAGGTCACTCATCCTCATATTTAGGGGTTCTTGGCAAACCCGTTTAAGTGATTGTATTGATGAACTATTTATGATTACAATACTTGAGCGTAAATGCTGCCAAACTACTACTAAACGGACAGACTCACCCTGGCACCAGGGTCGCGTGCCCGAATGGACCGAGCTGCAGCGAATGAAGCTGTGCCTCCACCAATCAGCAGATAGGGAGCATGTTCAGGGACATCTAAGTGAGCAGCAGTGGGTTCAAGGGGCACAGCAGCAGAAGCTGGCTCAGGATCTGCAGCTGGTTAAAGAAAGACAAATTTAGTACAAACACACATACACAAACAAGCATTTATGAATAACTTGACATGTATCGTGAATTAGCCATGTGAGTGCGCTTAACATTATCTGTACAAGAATACGTGAGTGATCTCAGGAACACAGCGCTAGATGAGGGGAGAGATTAGCATTTTTATAGTAATATTAGTGCAAACGATACATCGAATAATCTGGAAACACGGCTGCAAATTGGTCATAAGTGTGTGACCTTGTACAATTAGCATTAGCCATTAGCATTAAATCAGTCACACTTTGACACAACAAACGTTCAAAGCATGAAATGGCTGAGTGGGGGAAGAAAGATAAGGCCTTGAAAAGACGTGAGGACAATGTGGTTTATATAGACAAGAAAAACAAATGATCTTCACTGATAAAGGAAATAACCAACCAAAGACAGACCAAGACACAATCTAGTCAAACAACTCAAAAAAGATCATATGTAGCCTTAAAAATAAAAAGGTGTAGTAATAGAAAGTTTTGAATAGGTGTCCATATGTGTCAATGAAGTAATTATCAGTATATTTTATCGGTAACATGTTTATATTGCAGAACTGATTCCCATCCAGTCAAAACTGGACTCTTACCACTCTCAGAAACAGATGAAGCCTCTGGAACATGCTCAGCGATGATTACAGGTGTGGGCTCGGTTTCTTAATCACGATGTTAGAGGAGAGGAAAGATGTTAACCTCAATATCCAAAATAAAAGTATTTTCCTCCTTAAAAATCCTGGATTTCCATGCAGATGTGTCAATCTTACCACTCTCAACTACAGGAGCTAAGGGCTCTTCACTCTGTAGAACTGCAGGAGCTTCTTCAACAGGTTCCGTTACAGGGACTTCAATGACTGATTCCGCTACAGAGGCTTCAACAAGTTCCGTTACTGGAGCTTCTACGATGGGTTCCGGAATAGAAGATTCTACAATGGGTTCGGTTACAGGTTCTTCCACAAAGGGTTCAGTTATGGGAGCTTCTGGAACAGGTTCAGCTTCAGGGGACTCCACAATAGCTTCTGTTACAGGAGGTTCTTCAACAGAAGGTTCTGTTGAGGTTGGTTCTTCAGCAACAGGCTCTAATGCCACAGACGAGCAAAACACAAGATTGTTTGACTGAGACAGAAGATGCACCAAAACAATCCTCCACTCCATCTTCCTCAGCTCTTACCACTTATAACTGGCTCTGGAGATGGTTCTGGGATGGATTCCAGAGGTGCTGCAACATCTAAAGCAGGATTACGAGCAGATAACTGACTTTAAAAAAAATACCTAGCATTTTTCATTGCTCTGAATCCTAACATTTTCAAGCTTTGATAGGTTGTATGAGTACGGTTCTTCTGGTGAAAAAGGAAAAATGTAAGGATCCAGGATCAGGAATGAATTTGTCAGAAAAGGGTAAAAACATAAGGAAAAGGACAATAGTTATTGGTGAATGTGAAGGTATCATAGTCTTCATCCACTTCCTTCCTTAGTTGGAAAAGTTTCTGTGTGAGATTCCATGAAAGGATCCTGATGTTTTATGGAGGACTACCATGTTACCATGAAGTGCATCAATTCTCAGGAATCTTCTCTCAGACTTCATTACTGTTACATTAAACCAAGATTCTTATTTAAAAAAAACTCAAAGCTCCTCTTTGCCATTTTTCTTTAAACACTCGTAGCTGATAGTTCATTCTGAGGCTGGGTCAATGTGTCGATGCCAATCAAAAAGTCCAACAGAAACTTATGAGGAACATGCGCATTAACAGATTTTTTTTTTCAAAACAAGTTCCAGAAGATGAGAGTTTCTCCAAAACTTCAGCTTCATTGTGTCAGCAGAGGACAAGACAGACAATCCGAACAAATGGGTATAGTCAAGCCATCTAAAAATCTTTCCAAATATTTTAACAGGAATAAAGTAGTTAAAGCAAGACAAAACAGCTCTCTTCAAAACATCTAAGAGTTAGTAGGACGAACAGAAAAAGGAAGACAAAAATAGTGGTGTTCTTGTGGTGGAAATGTTTGGTTGGTGACAGACAATGTGTGAAGCAAAGTACACAACTGACAAGTGAAAGACGTGATGAAGAAGAGCCTCAGGCATATCCATCAAGGATGAAAGAACTTCATAGAACATCACCTCAATCCAACCAATCTTGGCCCAACGGCAGAAAGAAAACGGATTCATTTTGTACAATTTAAACCTCTCAATTTGAAAAAGCACAGTAGATGAAATTTAGAATAAAAACAATGGATAGTCAATTGGTTGGGTGAGGAACGTCGATGGAGTTACCCACAAGGCAGTCACACAAAAACAAATGCTCAGAGTCAAACACTTGATATAGAGGAGACAGTTCACCATGTATGAGCAGAGGTGGAAGGTCACGGTGACAATTCTAAAGATAGCTAACAGTTTACACTTACCATTCCTGGCAGATGCTTATTTAGAGTTATTTAAAGTTTATTTAAGGTTATTTAGAGGCAAGTGTATATATGATGCAGAAATATTAGGAGAGTTAAAGATGACATTTACACAAATAAAAAGACAGTTAATAGGAACATTAAACAGACAGTCACATGCAGTATGCAGTGTCCCAAGAAGCATGCATAACTGAAAGTGACACTTCATGTACATTTTACCAGTCTTATGTTCACCAAGGCTGCATTTATTTGCTATTGAATTTATATGAAATGCGGTATCAACACAGTAATATTGTGAAATATTACTACAATTTAAAATAAGTTTCTACATTTTTTTTTAATGTAATTTATTTCTGTGATCCAAATCTAAATTTTCAGCATCATTATTCCAGTCTTCAGTGTCACATGATCTTTCAGAAATCATTCTATTATGATGATTTGCTGCTCAAGAAGACACATTATTATTATTATCATCAATGTTGAAACAGTTGTGCTGCCTATGTAACAATGTAAAATTCACAGCTTTCTTATAAAGACCTCAGGGAACTGTGTCAACTTGTGCAAAAAGTTAAACATGACATGAGATGAATCAATGTAACTCCACAACAACTAAATCTTAAAGTTGCAACCTCTTCCTGAGTCTCTCCTTAAGGCTGCACTCAGCTACTGGTCATTTCTGAGATTTTGGATGGGTGAGATTCGCGTGTTTAATTATTGCCGGAGTATCCGAACCTTGTGTAAAGGATCGCCCGCCTTCTGAACGGGGACGGGGAGCAGCAGCTCATTTGCATTTAAAGGTACAAACACAAAAACTGCACATTTTTCTCACACCCAAAAAGGGGCAAATTTGACATGCAGTAATAAATGATCCGTGGGGTATTTTGAGCTAAAACTTCACACACACAAGACATAAGAGACTTATTTTACATCTCTTAAAATTGGCCATAATAGGTCCCCTTTAATGCAATGGAATGAATATTTTTTTCAGCCCTTAAAAAAGAAAAATTGCTTCCTCTGGTAATTAAATGCTAAATTAAAATGGTTCTTATCATGAGAAATTAAGTTTTCATTGATTTTCCTATAATGGCATTTGAAAACTGATTTATAAAACTTCCTGTCTAGCCAAAAAATAAATAAATTTGATACTAGTTAAAACTCATTCTGAACCACTACAGTCGCAAAAAGCTAAAAGTAGTAAACTTGGAAAAACTAGATTAGGAGTGATTTTACCTAAACAAATCTTGACTAAAATTATAAGTGGAAGTGCAGAAAAAATAATAAAACAAACTGTTTGATATGATCTCTTTCAGATTATATTATTTTTACTAAATCAACTGATTTTACTCTGATAAAACCGAGATAGTTAAGCAATGTTATGTTATGTTGCACATACCAAAATGAAGACACTAAACATGCAATCAGATTTCCAAATGGAAGTGTTGTGTCATCATGCATGAACAGGACATTGTGTGCATGTTAATACCCATGTGAGCCACAGTAACATAGACAAATACAATCCAGAGCCATGATACCTCAGAGCACAACAGTATTGGTTATCTTACGTTTTCATCTTTGTTTTCCAATCAAAATTTGAATTTTTAAAAATTTCAAATAAGAAAGTCATCCAATAATTGACATATTTAAGCTAAAGCTTCAGTAATGGACTGCAGTGCTCTGTGTGCAAGGCTGTGAATGTGCACATATAGCAGTGTATAGAAATAACCTCTCACCTTCTTTTGATTCTGCCACAACTTCAGCTGAAACACAAAAGACAACATACCACTGAATTAAACTTCTCCGATACATATTAATATTATTTTTTCACATCTGTGCTGCAGACAACAGTAAATTAAAGACAAAAAAACATTTTTTATATGTTAAGAAACAGGCCTAAGTTAAGCCATCAAGAATTCTTTAAGATGAAAATATACTAATTGAAACAACTGATAACTGCTAATTAAATGAGACCAGTGATTCATGTCTACATGTGATTAGTGTAATCACTTACCTACAGCCTCAGCTGCTTGTGGCTCTTGTTTAGGCCTACTGGCAATTTCTATGATACGCTCCTTATATCTTTCCTTGTCCCCTGATAGAGTGCGGTATGTCTTCAAACACACAAACAAATAAACAACACTCATTTTGAACTCTGCAAATATGAGAATCAACATCATATATAAAAACATTTGGAAAGCAAAAGCTATGAGGTCAAAAAAAATGTGAGAACGTTTATGATTGAAATTATAACATTATTTACTACACTGAAGAAAACTGATGCAACCTTTCATCCATAGTCTGAAATGGAGGTGCTGAGAAACTGCTATACAAGCAAACATAATCAAGCTTATTAACCTGTTTCACCAAGAGCACTTCGCATCAGTCTCTTGTGTGATAAAGTCTGCTACATGTAAATGATTACCAGTTATATTCATGGAACACCACTAACATCAGATTTTTTTTTAAAGCAACTGAGAATGCAGTTTAACTGGCAGAGCATAGCAAAGCAACGCTATTTATATCTTGTATATCAATATATCTTGAGCATCCTTTAGAAAAAAAATTAACAAACTATGTTTTATTACAATATTACAAACTAACCACAACCCACACAAGAACAGTAATGATTTGAATATCAGTAAAAGTTGAAGCAACTATGCTAGAAATAAATATTCATTGTATTGTCAATATGGGGCTGATGAAGAATCCAATAATAAAGGGGTACTTACATAAACTCCCCCCCCCAGAAATGTTGCTCCAACCAGGACGTAATACAGAGTGTTTTCCCCTCCTTTTGGCCCTGATGACATCTGGGCTTTTTGAACCATATCCAGCCTTCTACCATGTCTCAGCACTGAAAAGTCAATCATAAAAACAAAAATTCTTAATTCTTTATAAAAGAAGTCTGCTCAAACTCATTGTACTGATGTCACACTTAAATCAAATATAGCCTACATATGGTATATGGTTATCCATTTCTTTATGAACTCCAGAATAAAAATATCTTTACATAAACTTTAAACCAATATTTAATGTTCATGTATTTATTTAGTTGATAAGCATCCATGTAATAAGCATGATAGTAGTATACAGTCAGCCTATCTTAAAGGGATAGTTCATCCAAAAATAGAAAATTCTGTCATTAATTACTCACCCTAATGACGTTCCAATTTCAAACCCGTAAGACTTTCGTTCATCTTCGGAACATAAATTAAGATATTTTTGATGAAATCTGAGAGCTTTCTGTCCCTCAGTTGACAGCTACGCAACTGAAACTTTGACACTTCAAAAAGTTCATACAGAGATCATAAACTGACCCATACGAATTGAGTGGTTTAGTCAAAAATCTTCTGAAGAGACACAATCACTTTATATGATGAACAAATTTAATTTAGGTTTTTATTCACATATAAGCATTCATGAGCTGACACAGTTGTGGTAAACGGAAGCTCAAGCATGTTCCCTTGACCTGCGAGAACCAGTAAGGTCATGAATTACGCAGCACGTTTGAACTTCAGCAAGAACCAATGAAGTTTGTTTTCGTGTGTCAAGCAGGTGCGGTTGAGTTTCTGATTATGCCCGCTGATCAATATTCATATGTGAATAAAACCCTAAATTAAATCCTTTCATCATCTAAAGCGATTGAGTCTCTTAAGAAAATTTACTAAACCGTTTAATTCATATGAATTAGTTTTACTATCTCTTTATTAACTTTTTGAAGCGTCAGTTGCGTAGCTGTCAATGGAGGCATAGAAAGCTCTCAGATTTCATCACAAAGATCTTCATAACCACAATACAGTATTACTGCTGCGGTACAATTCACTTAGTTGAATGACAGCAGCATGGAGTTGTCAGAGCCAAAAATGTATTTGAGGCAGACTTTGACGTTCAACGACCTTGGGCCAAAAATTACAGCAACACTAGCACTCCTGCATTAACCCATATAACTTAAGTCTTTTCGTAAAATAATATTTTTTACAGAATGGCCGCATAGAGTTTTGCTGAAATTGTGTTTGAACATATGCGCTGTGTGACCTCTCAGATAGCTCTAAATGAAACTTTTAGTTGTGTTTATCTATTCAATCCAACTCAGTGTGCTTTATTGAATTGACTATCCACACGGTGAAATAAACGCTTATCCTACCGGTGCCTGGACTTGTGTTTCCATAGAAATTGTGCAAGCCGTTGTTCTGCTAGACTGAAATGAGGTTCACAGGTGATTTGCTGAGCCACAGACTTCTGCCGTTTATCTCAACTTGCCTGATTTCCGCGCATTCTGCAGACACAAAGAGGATGAGGCCCGGGCCAGCGGAGCCAGCTTATTCCACACTGTATTGCACTTAAACATCGCGGCTCTGCTGTGCTTTTCAATAAGACAGCCTTGAGAGGTTCACAGCCACGTTCACCGTGCAACTTTTGCACAAGGCCGGAGACCTTCTCAGGTCACACAGCTCCTGCAGGCGCTTCCGGTTTCCGCTCACGTCCCGCCCCCTCCCTGCACTGATTGGCTGTAGTACTGACGGATTATTAAGTAATTGGTCAGTGTTTCTGTCTGGTAAAATTTCTTAGCGTCACTCCAGAGCTCTCACTGGCTCAGCGGTACCCAATAGACGATTGGCTATTTGTAAAGTACGCCTTAACACTAGAACTACCGGAATTCCATAACTACTAGAACGACCATAGCGGTCATTCTGACCGTTCATACTTTGACGTTCATATGGCCGTACTGAACGTCATTTTCGTCATGTCATATCTATTGTACATGTTATCCTTCTCTTTTCCAATGAAGCTTTTAATTCCTGTCGTCATAGCCCTTAAAACAAGCACAAAAGAAAGTTTTCCCCGACAGGCGCTGCCTCTATTTAAGGGACGTTTTGCGTCAAAATAATATTTTTTTCACCGCACTCACCACGTGAATAGACATGCACAAAAGTTAGGAAACGTCAAAGCTCATATCGTTTAGTACAGCCCTGTTTGTAAATAAGTTCAATAATCAATACAAAATAAAAAAATATATGGATCTACAATGATAGGTAGCCTATAAACAGGACACAAAATTTTAATTCAAATGAATGTGAAAATGTATACAAACAGGCTAAGAAAAAACATGAATAGCTAAACAAGAAAATGAACTGCTAGAACGATTAGTTTCAGTGAACAAAAAATATTAACTAACAAAATCAGGTTAACTGCCCATTTGAACGGCGCAAACACCCCGCATCATTGACGCTTACGCACATTCCACAACTAACATGCGGAAGAGCGCTGCACAGCTCCAAGACCTTTGACTCCCTCAGGAAACGACAGGAAAGGCTACTTTCTCTTTCTGTCATGCGAATATTCTGTAAAACGCTGTCGGAACATGACATCAAACCTACCAACCAGTCCCAATTATTGCCAGCTGGACGAAAACACATCTGAAAACAAAAAGGCAAAAAGGCAGTTCATATTTTTCTTGATTTTGACTTTAATATTAAGCACCGAGACGTTTATCACAGCTTTTCTTCTTTATGACTTCTGCGAGGATATTCACAGAGTGAGTTCAGTCGTTTTTCGTTAAATTATGATTTATAAACATGTTGTAGGCCTAATATATCTCTATATCTATATATATATATACAGTATATAATTTGTTTAGTACGTTTTGTTTGTTTGACTTTAAAAGACTCGTGAAACAGGCAGAGACGGAGGGTATCCAATCCACTGTCTTTCCACAGATGTCACCCAACCAGGAGATCAAGCAGGAATCGCAAGTTGTGACTTGTTCAATCAAGAACTGACACAAACTGCTCGGCAGGTATTTAAAACGGCTTCAAAACATGAATACATTTTTGAAATTGAGTGGGATACATGTAAGATTATTACATTATACATGTTATATGATGTTCCATATACTAAGAGTCTAAATTTCTTTTTGAACAGAGGCTGTTGCTAGACATACAAAATTATGTACTGGGAACATTTGGAGGTAAAACAAATGTATTGATTTATTTAAATTATTGTTTGCTATTATTGCTTATACAACACCTGTTGTTGCACAGATGTATTTACACCAGCCTGCGACCTTGGTACTGGTGTCTTTTCACTCATGTCTGAGTGTACATCCTCAAATCACTCTCTTTTCTCACAACCAGCCAAAGAAATAATCAAGTGCGTAAGAAATATAAAGACAAAAACTAAGACATTGATTTAAAATGTATTTCAGTAAATGCACAGATGTGTTTTGAGTCTAGATTTGAATGTGGCTACTGTTGGAGCACTTCTGATCGAAGCTGGTTCCTACTAGGGGTGGCACAAAGCTAAAAGTAAACTCGCCTTGCTTTGAGTGAACCCTTGTTATCTCTAACTGACTTGATCCTAATGATGTGAGTTATCTCTGTTAGGTTTATATTCAATGAGCATATCTGCAATGTTCTGAGGTCCTAGGTCATTGAGTGATTTATAAACAAGTAATAGTACTTTAAAGTCAATTCTAAATGTAACTGGAAGCCAGTGTAAAGACTTGAGGACTGGTGTGATATGATCAGTTTTCTGGTTCTGCTCAGAATCCTGGCAGAAGCGTTCTGTATGAGCTGTGCAACTGTCTTATGGTCTTTTTGGGAAGGCCGGTAAGGAGTCCATTACAATAGTCCACCCTGCTGGTGATGAAAGCATGAACAAATTTCTTGACTGGAAACTTAAGTATCTACTTCTTGCAATATTTTTGAGATGACAGCTGATTTAGTTATCGTTTTGACATGACTACTGAAGCTAAGGTCCTACTCCAAAATCACACCAAGATTCCTGACTTGATTTTTTAGTTTTTTGACCTCTAGAGTCACGGTATGCATTCGCCTTGAGAATTTTATCTTTGTTTCCAAATGCAATGACTTCAGTTTGTCTTTGTTTGACTAAAGAGGCATTTACCACTTCTAGGAGATCTGATTCTAAATAGTTAAACACAGTTTTAAAAAAGATGTGACGAGAGTGTGTCAAGGGCGCAGGTTGATGTTTTGAGATGCTGTATAGTGTTTTCCAAGATTTGACCATTAATTGCCTCAAAATCAGACATAGCGACTAATTTAATTGAAAGTATGTTCTTGGATTTTACAGAACATAACATCACTGAGATTTTCAAACCAGCTGTGCATGTCGGGGCAAAGCAAGAGCTTAAACAATACCAAAGGCTTCAGAAAAATGGTAGGATCTTCCCCATGAGTAACAATCCACTGTTTACACTTTACAAGATTGTATAACACTGTGATCAGCTGACTTAACTTCAACTAAAGTCAACTAAAAAAAAATCAGTTATGTGGAATTGTCAAGTTTACATAACTTAATTGTTTCTATAATCATGATGCGGGATTCCTCACTTTTTTAAGTTTAGTCAACTGATCACTTTTTACAACAAATGTAATGTGGTTAAGTTTAATCTTCTCTTTACTTTCAGCAGACGAAACTCCTGCACTGGATCGTATCCAGTGGGACAACATGAACGGCCAATTCAGTCAGGAAGGGTTAATGAGCTTGAGCCCCGAAGGAGAAATAGTGGTGCCACACGACGGAATTTACTTCGTTTTCTCACAGGTTTATTTTGAAACACAATTAGGACAGAGTATGCACTTTACGCAATACTTATACAAGAAGACAGCATCTTATCCACGACCAGTGATGCTCGCAAAAGCCGTAGTGACTCCCTGTGTGAGCGTAAGTTCTGGTGTACAGTTTTATTCCAACCACCAGGGGGCGCTGTTCCGCTTAGAAAAAGGCGACAGGCTCTCCCTGTATGTGCTGAACATAAGCGATGTGCGCTTCCCTCAGGAAGCCACTTACTTTGGGGCATTCATGATTAACTAAGCGAAACAGCAGCATTTTGATTCACTTTATTGCTTATGATATCCATTCCCACGAAAAATGTATGTATATAGAGATGATGCATAACAGTTTATTTTGTCCACATCAATGTTAAATAAAGGTGTTTAAAAAAAAATAATAATTGAGTTTTAATAGATTGTTTATTGTAAATAAAAGACCATTATGTGAATATAGTCTTCAGTCCTGTTGATATGTGTAGTGCTTTTGTCCGCCGCAACATCGGTTATAGGCCTATTATTATTATTATCTTGACACTTAATAATAAAACTATTCACTTCTTTTTGTTTACATGGTTAAATGTGGTACATGACAAAACATTTTTAAAATCTCATATAACAAATATTGGAAAGCAGAGGTGATTTCTGTAGAAATTCTCTCTGTCCACGTCATTGATTTTCTCTGGAATGTCCTTCTTCTGCAGCTGAAATATGAAGGTTTCTTCTATTTATAAGCAGCAGCCTGAAATTGAGAATGAAGAGAGAGCTTGATTTTGTAAATATATATTTTTTAAATGTTGCTCAATGCAAATTTTCTTCTGTAGATAGAACTGAAAAATATCACACCACAACAATGTACAGAAACCTCAAGGCTGCTACTTTGAACATATGGAATTATAGTTTAAGAAGATGAAGCAACGGAACAATATTCAGTTTTGAATTTACACAGCATAACACACTGCACAGAACTGTAATCGATGTCTGTTATGATTTAAAAAACGGGATTAAGTTCTGACCTTTGGAGCTCTGAAAACAAGAGACTTTCTCAGAGTGAAACGGGGCTGAGGAGTCATCTTTGCGTCTATTTCATCATTGTCTTTAGTTTTAATCAAGCCCTCTTTACGGCTCACTTCATCATTGACTAAAGTGAGGATCCTCAAGATGTCCTGGCCTCTAAAAATGAAAGAAGAAACAATTTAACATATAAACCCAGACAACAGGCTTAAAATAATCCTTACAGTATTACTGCATGCAAAAAAAGGCCAGTGTAGTGGATAGCTCACCGTTTACTTCCCTCTTTTAAATGCTTGCAAAGGGACTGTATAAACCATGATCCACTGGATGGATCACGAATCGACACATATCCCTGCACTGTGGACATGGCAATCAGAAAATCAGAATCTTTGGGAATGCTGTATGATACGTTGCCAGATTTCTGGATTCGACTAGAAGCAGAGCCATCTGCAACCAGCACTTTACTCTGCATCTCATGCCCTTTACATGCTTGTATAAAGAAGACTTTAGGTTTGCCAATAAGATCAGGGCAGTTGTCTCCATCAAATGGGGAGGTGATGTCATTCAGGGGACATATTTTCTGATCACATCCCTCAACACCAGTCTCATCTCCATGACTCAACACGCAACAGACAAAGCAGTCTGCATGAAGGCGTTTCTTACTGTAAACGGTCATGAGATCTTTTATCTGAAATGCCGTCTGATCTTTCTTGATTTCAACCAGAAAGCCCAAATATTCAAACAAGTGTTTCAGAGAATCTGAGAAATACATAAAAGAAAGACAAGTATATGGTAAAGGTAATACAATACATAACCATACATTGAACCAGATCAATTACAACAACAAATGAAAGAAAGAAAATGAAGAGGACAAAAGACACGACCAATAAGCATCTCCTAGTGCATAAGCCTCTTCTAAAAATGATAGGCCTATGTGTATAAGTGTGTTTTGTGGTTCATAAACATCAAACATGAAAAATCATTTACTGCCTACCAACATCTTTTTGGGATCCATTTCGTTTGATTTCTGGGTTTTCAAAGTTCTCGTTATTAATAATTAGGCAAATTCCACGTGGATTATTGTCCATTTTGTACTCATCAGTCTAGAACAAAAGAGGTGTTACAGAACACATCCAACATTCAAGAATAAAATCTGTCTGAAAATGTTATAATTTGTGAAAAAAATTTAATCAAGGGAAAATGTATAATTTGAAAATGCTGCATAGCTTGCTCCACTTCATTACCGTAGTTTTTGGTTTATCTAGGGGGGAAAAAAGATATGTCAGTATCTTAAAGTTAAATATTTTTCAATATATTTCCATATGCTTCCACTCATAGGCTATAGGTATAATCATTGTAGGCTACAAAGTTTGACCATAAAACATATTTTAAGAAAAACAAATTATGAAAAAGTCGTCATTAAAATGGTAAAATTGGACAGAGAGAAGATACATGACAACATTTGTAAATGAAGGCTAAATATAATTTTTGAATTATTCATGAAACCTTACCTGCAGTTATAGGTATGTGACTAGAGGTCGCTCCTGTTTCCTGAATTGCTAAATGGCTGTCTATGTCTAAGCTCTCGTAAACATGATTGTCTCTTATCTTCAAGCTTTTGAGCAGAATTTCACTTGCTTTCCGCCCCTTTTTCCTCACATAGTCAATCAGATCACGAGCTTGATCAGTTCGCGTTTTGGTCTTCTGCAATATTTCTTCAATCTCCTCAGTGCCTAGCACTTTTTCTGCCAGAAGATCATCCAACAATTTTTTGATAACAGGCTCGGTCAAACCATCCCTCAGTTGAATCCGAAAGGTTTCTAAGACTTTTTCTAAAGGAAAGCACTTTGTTAAGTAAAATGTTTATGTAGGCTGTATTCAATTAAATTATAGACTGATTGTTGTCGCATAATGTACGCTACAACGTATATAAGTTTTCTCAAATTTCTGAATGCCATATTGTAGCATGCATACAATTATTTTCAGTTGCTATGGATAGTAGTCTGCTAAATGCCTTAAATCTGAACATAAATTGGAAACAGTGGTTTCAAGTTTTCTTTAATTGACAACCATTCGTTGTCTTTTTACTTTCACTTTTCATTTCATTTTTGTGCAGCAATTTCTTTAAAATAACCAATTGCACGCCTATAACCAACAAATAAAGTTTTCAAACACACATACATTATTCATATTAATCTTACCTGCCATTTTGTCGTATAAAAATGTGTCGTATTAATAGCCTACTAGTTTATGGATAGCTTTTGTTAAGGAGTAGCGACAGTAAGTCGTGAAAACGGTTGCTGTGGGCAAAAAGCCATACGTGGGTGTAGATCGAAGAGGCGGATGGAACTATTCGAGGAGGAGTCCTATAGGCTACAAATATAACCTACATTTTAGGCCTAAGAGTGTGTGTGTTTATTTTTTAATTTATTTTTTTACTAGTTAACCTATTTCACAGGTTAATGCGCATTACCATAATATGCATTACCAGGGACTTTAATTATGATAATGATAATAATAATATGTTTAATTTATATAGCGCCTTCCCCAAGGTCAGGGACGCTTCACAATAGTAAAGAACAAACAGTCAGTTTATACATAATAAATGGACAGTAAACACTTGCCCAGTCCATGAGCGACTGCAGTTGCATATCGCATTCCAATCGAATACAAACAGACACTATAACAGAAAACAAAGTAATAAGCTTAAGCATCATGTTATGCGCGAGATGCTGCAAAAGACACGAGAGACGAGCGCAACAGACCAAGTGTTTATGTAGAAAAAGTAATGGAAAAATAGCAGAGTGAAATGGAAAAACGCATTCTGTGTGAACGGCCCCAATCTCTTACTTACATGGCATATAGCCTACACTTTGTTTGTTAATGAGAGGTCGCCATCACCATTTTTTAAACAATATATATAGCCTTTTTTTTTTTTTTTTAGCAAGCGCTAAAATATCTTGGAGAGAAATTGCAATCAAATATTTGTTAAATTTGGTATTAAAGTATTGAAAATCATTTTTTATTAAGTTATTAGAGTAAAATGTTTGTAAAAATCCTTATCCAGTATATCACAAATGACTAGAGAAGTCATGTAAATGTAGGCTACTGGTTAAAAAGAGTGGGATCTGTGTAGAACATTTAGCTCTTAAAACTTCTGGGCCCGTATTCATAAAGAAAACTCTTAATTTAGCTTAAAAACTTTTACGTAGGAGTCTTAGCTTAAAAGCGATTCGGGACCGATCTAAGAGCAACTCTGAGTAAGGAAAAGACAAAAACTTTCATCTTAGTAAGGAGGCGGGGTTGACCCCGTTGCTATGTATGACACAATCTTTTGAAGACTGTGATTGGTTGGTTGTCCAAAAAAAAAAAAAAAGTGATTTTAAGTATAGGGTCTATTCTAAGCCTTCACTTTGAAATTACATGCGTAATTTTTCCTATTTGACCGTTCTCTCTCACACACACACACATTATATATGTGTATATAAATCCTTTTTTTTTAATTTACCATGCTGTTAATTTCCTATAAGGTATTTGATTGGAAAGAGTGGAACAATTTTTATCATTCTAAGCCAATTACACTGATTGCTGGCATGTCTATTTAATGTAGTGATTACTTTCATTTCTGGCGCTTCTGCGCTGGAGATGTTAGCGCGTTACATTTACATTTATTCATTTAGCTGACGCTTTTATCCAAAGCGACTTACAATTGCTATATATGTCAGAGGTCGCACGCCTCTGGAGCAACTAGGGGTTAAGTGTCTTGCTCAGGGACACATTGGTGTCTTACAGTGGATTCGAACCCGGGTCTCTCACACCAAAGGCATGTGTCTTATCCATTGCGCCACCACCACCCCTGTAGATCAGTCACAAACATGATCCCTGCACGATCTAATCTATAGCGTCTTATTAACTCACTGTTATTCATTGTCTGCAACACATTTCTTCTCCCTCTTCGTCTTTCTGCCATTTTCTCCTCTGCTAAAGAAACTCTTAAGCCTCTTAAAAGTCCTCGTCCGTGCTCCTAACAATTTTGACCTTAAGATCTCTTTTAAGGGTTAAGATACTTTCTGAATTACTTTTTTCTTTACTAGGATTTTTTCTTTAATTTTAAGAGTAAACGCCCACATTTCTAAGAATTTTCTTAGAATTTTGTCACTAGGAGCTACTCTTTGCATTAAGATTCTTTATGAATACGGGCCCTGGAATTTTTAATCTTTTTAATTTTTTATTATTATATTAACTTTTAATTAATTGACACATAACTTCTGTAAATTAAAATAAATTGAAAACAAAATTTTACAGCATTACAGCAGAGTGGAAACCTATAAGGGGGTATTTGAATATTTTTGTGGACAATTGGGTCAAAAGAGTTGTAAGAGCCAAGTGCTCCTGCCTGCAGCCTGCAGATTGGGGCCGGCTGCACCTGGGGTGGGGCTAAATGTCACCCCGCCCCCACACTCTTAGTTGGGCCCTGTCCCAAATGGCACTCTAAACACTCGCGATCCCTGCTGAAACTTAAAATGACAAATGGGACACCCTACAGACTCGTGGACTTAACGGACACACGAATGCGGCAGCCATTGTAAGTCCACAAGACCGAAAGTGCATAGGCTATGAAGTGTGCCATTTGGGATGGGGCCTTGGTGTAGGTCAAAACACAACACACTGTCTTCACAATTTGAGATAAAAATGAGTCGAAATGTGATGTTTTCCAATCAAATTTTGTCCACACCTGAAACTGATTCATTTTGATTGAACAACCAATGTTTCATTACAATCAAAATATAAACATGTCAATAATAGATTCTTTCATTTGATCTTTTTAATGAAAGGGAAAGGGATTTTCACCCAAAAATGAAAATTCTGTTATTAATTACTCACCCTCATGTCGTTCCAAACCCGTAAGACTTTCGTTCAACAACAACTGATTCAACAACCAATTTGTTTTTTGAAATGTTGTGAGGCCGTTAGTGCGTTAGCCTAAAGACCAGGGGCCGTATGTATAAAGCCACTCAGAGTAAAATTTTAGTCTTAAGTCTCTCAAAATTCTAAGAATGACGTCATTTTACTTTTATTCCTAGACTTAAGAATAAGTGTGATTCATAAAGGTTCCTAAGTGTCAAGACTAGGTCTCAGCTCCTAAATTACTTAAGAGAGCTGAAGAGGTCTCGTAACCTAGTTAGGAGTAACAAGATTGCAGCAGAGAGGAGGCGGCCACGCACTTTTCAATGAAAATATGATGTATTGGAGTTACAGTAAATGATGACGGAGTTGATCAAACAATAAAAGTTTGATCATCAAGGGATCCTTTTTCGAACTGACTTTTAAGAAATTTTATAGCAATGAAATTAAAGGAAAGTAATAATTACATTGTTGCTGACTGGAAAAAAGCAGCAGTGCTTTTAACTTAGTGAAGATATTTATCTGACAAAATTATTTCAAGTCAAGTCGCTTTTTACAATAGGGCCTACACAGTGTTTCAAAGCAGCTTTAAAGTGATAGCAGGAAAATAATGCAACAAAGTTAGTTTGGGCTGTACAGCAGCTCTAGAAGAACATAGTGCCATTGTGCAGCTTAAGTAAGTTCGATGATGATTCATTTCCATTGTAAAAGATCATTAGTCATTAGTTATCTATTTAGTTCATTATTTACATTTACATTTTACATTTATTCATTTAGCTGACGCTTTTATACAAAGCGACTTACAATTGCTATATATATGTCAGAGGTCGCACGCCTCTGGAGCAACTAGGGGTTAAGTGTCTTGCTCAGGGACACATTGGTGTCTCACAGTGGATTCGAACCCGGGTCTCTCACACCAAAGGCATGTGTCTTATCCATTGCGCCACACCACCCCTTTCATTATTATACAGTCGCTCTGCAGAAAACAGTGATGTACATCGTTCAGCTCAGTTCAGTTCAGAGACAATGGTGTCAATGCTGGCAGATCAATAATATCGTTGAAAAAAGGGTTAACTACAGCTACAGGTTAAAAAAAAAAAAAAAAAAAGCTCACAGGAGAAAAAAAATCATAAAATCATACATTGTCTGCAACATAGTCAGTTATTAATATTTCATTGTCCTCTCTTGTTCATTTGTTTGACAGCCTGGCTAAAAATTATGTCTGTACAATTTGGCATGTTTCAGTGTGTTATCACAAATAAACAATTGACTCTAAGCACAACTACACAAAACGCGTACAAAATCTTTAACACATTTGTAACCCTATTTGAATAAAGGGTGAATCTGACAATTTTCCTTTGCCTCACTTTTGGCCACTACTGTATGGCAGTTCATTGACTTTGCAAATCTCGCAGCAAAATAAAGCCACTTAAATGAGTATTTCAGGCTTTCCTAAGTTGTTGGATCCATTGATGGAACTCATGTTTGCATAATTGTAAATGAGGAGTTGCAAAGCATTTTTTTTTTTTTTAATAAATTTAAATATTAAAGTGTCTTAATTAAATGATTTTATTATAATAAAATTAAATGATTGGTGTCATGCTGCAGTGACCTCACCCTTGCAGGCTCACTATTGGCTGATTCAGTGGTTGAGGGCGGCCATTTTGGGTTGACATCACTGTAGTCCTTAGTTCACAGCACTTAAGTCCCACTTCAGTCAGCACTTAAGAATCAGTCTTATACTTTACTGAAAGTTGCTTTTAGCTGCTTTATAAAAGTCTCCTACTCTTAGAAAACTCCTACTCTTTACTAAGTATTTTCTGACACTTAAGTCAAAGCTTAAGACTATTCTTAAGAGCATTTCTTAGAAGTTTTATACATACGGGCCCAGGGCCCGTATCCCTAAAGATTCTGAGAATCCTCTCAGAGAGCTCCTAACTTAACCTAAAAATTCCTTGCCAGGAGTTTTAGCTTAGAAGTGATTCCAGAACATTTTCAGTGAACTCTGAGCAAGGAATGGATGGAAAATCCTATCTTAGTGAGGAGGTGTGGTTGACCCCGTTGCTAGGTATGAGTCATCATTTCAAAAGCCGTGATTGGTTGATCCTACAAGTTTGATGAAAATGAACTTTTGGTGATAATGAGCAAAGGATGTACCCTCAAATCAATAAACATAATTATACACTCTAATCTTATGCAGACTGTAATTGTAAATAATATTTCACATTCAAGAAAATATCTGGAAAATGAATAGTAAGCTGTAGGGGTTATAGCCTAACATTAGAATCTAAAATATGTGAAAACTTAAGCTCATTACACCCTGTTCAAATAATGATTCATGTCTTATTTGCTCATATTAATATCCTAGCTGGCATATTTTGTACTTTCACTCCCATATGGACCCTATTGAAAACAAGATGGCCTATCTCAAGGGGCTGTCCTTAATGAAGTAGAAATTGCAACGTTACAACTCAGTGTGGTCTTAACGAGGGTAACACGGCTCAGCTTTTATCAATGTCTGTGATTGCTGGCTGATCCAATCTGTAGCGTCTCAATAATTCCCTGTCATCCAGTGTTTGCAGGACATCTCTCCTGCCTCCTCTGTTGGCCATTTTGTGCAGCTGCTTATGGGAACTCCTAAGCCACTAAAAGTCCTCTTCCCTGCTCTTAGCAGATCTCGCCTTAGGAGCCCTTTTAAGCGCTAGGAATCTTGAGGAATAGCTTTTATATTAACTGGGATTTTCGTGTCACTTTTAGGGGAAATTCTAAGAAAACGTCATGACTCTGAGAATTTTCTTAGAATTTGGCCGCTAGGAGCCACTTTTTGCACAAAAATTCCCAGGGCCCGTATATATACAACTTCTAAGAATTACTCCTAAGAATAGTCTTAAGCTTTGACTTAAGTGTCAAAAAATTCTTAGTAAAAAGTAGGACTTCTCTAAGAGTAGGAGACTTTTATAAAGAAGCTAAAAGCAACTTTCAGTAAAGTCTAGGACTGATTCTTAAGTGCTGACTGAAGTGGGACTTAAGTGCTGCAAACTAAGGACTACAATGATGTCAACCCAAAATGGCTGCCCTCACCTCAACCACTGAATAAGCCAATTGTGAGCCTGCAAGGGTGAGGTCACTGCAGCATGGCACCAATCATTTAATGTATTATAATAAAATCATTTAATTAAGACACTGAAACTTTAATATTTAAAAATTATTATTTTTTTGCATTGTGCAAAATTATCACAAATTAGTATTGATGCTGTGGAGTCCCCTGTGGAAAAGTGAGGCAAAGGAAAATTGTCAGATTCACCCTTTATTCAAATAGTATTAAAATGTGTTAAAGATTTTGTAAGCGTATTGTGTAGTTGTGCCTAGAGTCAATTGTTTATTTGTGATAACACAAACATTCCAAATTGTACAGACATAATTTTTAGCCAGGCTGTCATACAAAGAAATTATGAACACATGAAAAAACAAGAGATAACATTTAAATATTAATAAATGACTATGTTGCAGACAATGTATGTTTTTTTTTCTCCTGTGAGCTTTTTACTTTTCCTAAAACCTGTAGCTGGAGTTTGCCCTTTTTTGTCACTTAATATTCAACAATATTATTGATCTGCCTGCGTTGACACTATTATTTGAGAACTAAACTGAGCTGGACGATGACATCACTGTTTTCTCCAGAGTGGCTGTATAGAAAAATATATACAGTAAATATATAACTAATGATTTTTACAATGGAAATGAATCAACACTGAACCTACTTAAGTTGGACAATGACACTATTTTCTTCTAGAGCTGCACAGCCTAAACTAACTTTGTTGTGTTATTTTCCTGTAATCAATGTAAATCTGCTGTGATAACCCTAACCCTAACCCTAACCTGTGATAAATACCTTCACTAAGTTTAGTGTTTTGTTCTTACTTCATATTTTAAAATATATAAAATATATAATGGAAAAATATTTTCCTTATAATTTGATGGTTCAAGCAAACTTGTAGGGTCATTTAAAAAAGAACATAAAAAACCCTACATCACTTTTGGCCACTACTGTTGTCAGTGTCACAATAGTGCTGTTTCAGACCCTGCATACTGTAAAATGATGAGCTCAAGTCATCACCGGTGCACTGCTGCATTCTTCCAGTCGACAAAAATGTATTCTTACTTTCATTTCATTTCATTGTCTTAAAATGTCTTAAAGGTTAGTTTCAAAAAGAATTCCTTGATTATCAAACTTTTATCGTTTGATCAACTCCGTCATCATTTAACTCCAGTAGCCTACATCATATTTCCGTTGAAAAGTGTGTGGCCATCTTGTTACTCCTAACTAGGTTAGGAGACCTGCAGCACTTTTAAATAATTTAGGAGCTGAGACCTAGTCTTGACACTTAGGAACCTTTATGAATCACACTTATTCTTAAGTTTAGGAATAAGAGTAAAATTATGTAATTCTTAGAATTTTTACAGACTTAAGACTAAAATTTGACTCTGAGTGGCTTTATAGGCCTACATACGGCCCCAGGGCTGCGTTTCCCGAAACCTTCTTGACACTACGTCGTTCTTAAGTTACACCTTAAGCTGTACCTTATCGTTAATACGTGTTTCCCGAAACGTTCTTAGTTAAGTACACCTTTCTGTAAGTCATACGTTCGGAAGGTTGGTCTGGACCACTCTTAGCTTTACCTTCACTGTTGCAGGTCTATATGAATATAATTCTGAAGTTTTAATACACCCAGACAGTGTTCAGTTAGGCTAATTCAAGTGTTTTCATGCAAAGAATAAAATTGTCATGATTGTTGTTAGATTTTTAATTATATTGTTATATTATTAATTTAATTAAAGAGCTCTTTTAAAGGCCAGCGAAAGCATGCTTTTTTTAATTTGCATTTACTCAATTCATACAGTATATTTAATTGATTTCACAGCTTTAAAATTTACAAAAAATGTTTGAGTGTAAAAATGTTTCACCAAAATTTTTTGGTAAATAATAGTTAAACTTTTTAGAGTGTATCTTCGTAGCGCGCTAAGAGACAATGTTGTCGGGAAACGCAGCCCAGCTTAATTTAGCAAAACAATAATTTCAGGGACATTGGCCCTCATTTATCAAAAGTGCGTACACCAAATTCCCAGCGTACACCTGGCGTACACCCAAAACCACGGTGACTTTGAGATTTATCAATATGAACGTTGGCGTACGGCACGCTCAAATCCTACGCCAGCTCAGGAGGTGGTGTACGCACGTTTTGAGTGCGGGAATGCGCAGAAAAACAATTCCTAACACCACAAAACGCACTGACAAACTAAAAGATATGATATATTATGACCCACTGTAAAAAAAAAAAAAAAAACAACATAGTAGGCTAATTATAAACTTCAGTGTTTATTTTTGTGCAACATGGACTTCAATGTTTAAGTTGTGTGACTTTACCAAAGCATTTGATTTGTAGGCATATGTATTCCTTCAGTTGCGAGCCTGTGCGCTTTACCTGACGTTTCAAGCCTTGTTAAATACTTTCGCCTGGCTCCGCAGCGCGAGTCTCCACAGACTGCGCGCGCACCTCCCCAAACGGACGAGGCGTTTATACTCGACGCGCTCGCCGTTGTACTATTCTTTGAAACGATGGTTAGGCCAGGGTTAGGCCCGGCAGGTGTGCACGGACTGGCTTCAGTAATGAAAGGCTTTCAATGACCAACAAAATTATTCAGACTGACAAAATAATAAAAATGACATTCTTCTTTTAAATAATAATAGCCTAATAATACAAATAATAATAATAACGACATTCTTCTTCTAAATAACAATAAGTGTCATTAATAATAAAAATCTAGAAATCAATTTTGTTTCTTTCCACTTCCCTGGTTTCGCTTTCTCTTTCTCAAAGAAGTTTCTCTTCTTTGCCGTCTTCCGTGTGTCCATGGCGTAAAATGAGGGCGTGGGGGAAGCGGAGACTTGAATATATAGGGGCGTGTTATTCTAATGACGATCGTTTTCAGCCGCGGCATTTATCAAGGGCAGGTATTGCGTACACCTGGATTTCAAAGGTACGCACAGCTTCATAAATCAGGCGATGAGAGGAGTGTAAGCATAATCTTACGCCAACATATACGCCCGTTTCTACGCAAGAATGATAAATGAGGGCCATTGCGAGTTAGTTACATTGTGCATTTTAATGCTTTCTGAAACTGCACAGCTTTTCCAGTTTTTTAAATGACATTCTCCTTCCTACAACTACGAACACATTTTCTACCATATGTATGCCTAAAGGCGATTGAACCAATCGGAGTAGCCAGGTATGGGGCAGGGCGACGCGTTCAGCCCCGCCCCCATCTGCAGGCTGCAGCCAGGTCCTTCTGAGCCATTTTTTAACGTTTGTTGTAATAAAAAATTTTGTACACAGGTAGCCAGAGAGTAAGAGAAGTCAGGTGAATTTTTTTTTTACCATCTCAGGACATGAGCAGGTGGAAGAAAGCTTGTGGGATTTACTGTGCTTGTGCATCGGAACTCTGAATTTAAGCTTTGCGAGCTTTGTGATAAAGTTGATAAAAGAGGTGGGCTGAATGGGAACGTTTCTTATTTGGATCTCACGCGTCAGAAACAACCCTACAATACCTCTAAGTGACAAAATGGTTATTAATGTCACTTCAAGGATTGGGAATCACTGCTTTAGAAAACATAGGCTATAGTGGCCACAACTGAAGTGATATCCAGCCTAGGAAAATTGGCATCTTCACCCTTTATTCAAAATGACTGAAAATGTGTAAAGGTTTTATAAGCATATGCGTAGTTGTGCTTTGAGTCAATTGTTTTATTTGTGATAACACATGTATACCAAATTGTGCGGATATAATTTTTGGCCAGGATGTCGTACAAAGAAATTATGAACACATCCAAAAATGAGAGAACCAACGAAATATTAAAGGGTTATTAGTTAGTTCACCCTAAAATTCTATCTTAATTTACTCGCCATCATGTCCTTGCAAACCAATGAGGCTTTTGACCATCTTCGGAACAAAAATAAATATATTTTTAATCAAATCTGAGCAATTTGTGTCCCTCCATTGGCAGCTACGCAACTACCACTTTGATGCTTCACAAAGTTCATAAAGAGATCATAAAACAAAGGTGCTGTCACACAAGAGAACGAACCTCATTGGTTCTTGCGGAAGCTCAAACGTGCTGCATAAAACGAGAATGAACCTCATTGGTTCTGGCACGTCAAGCGAACATGCTTATAGCTTCCGTTTACCACAATTGATGTGTGCCTTGATGAATGTTTATATGTGAATAAAAGCCTAAATTAAGTCTGTTCAGCGTATAAAGGGTTCATGTCTGTTCATGATTCATGTCACAATTTGCGTAGCTGTCAATGTGTAAATGATTTTCATTTTTGGGTGAACTTATAAACTTTGTAACCTTTAAAAACTTATGTTGCAGTCAATGTATGCCTTTTCCTGTGAGCTTTGTTTTTCTAAGCATTTCTTTGTTGCTGCATAAAATAAAACCTGCTGCTGTAGTTTACCCATACACTTTTTTTTACTGTAAAAAGCGGTCTTCAAATTCAATGCCTTTTAAGCACTGATACCCATTCAGACAAATGTATTTGGCCATTGTGCCAGGTCTTGTCCTGTTTTTTGTGTCCCATCATGAGCGTTGTTTTTAATCTGAAGTTAAAAATCACATCTCGAGACACTTTGTACTGGTGACCCTAAAACCAGCCTATGTAAATGGATAATTATTCAGGCAACCTACAGACAGTCTGTTTTGAGAATGTAGATACGCATTTCTAGGGGGTGGGGGGGGGGACAAAACCCTATAAAATCCAGAACAATATCCAAAAGCTTCAAATTTTTAACAACTAGAACTGTTGTGTGATAAAAGAGAAATGCCCCAAAAATGATAAGCATAAAAAAATGCTCTTTTTATGAAAGTAAACCATTTGTTTGTGGCATCTAATGAACAGTAAAGATCTTTTCTTTTTTTTCTTTTTTAAATCAAGCGCTCTTGTGATTTTTTTGTAATACTATGCCACTACCCGACAAATACTTTAGTAGCGAGTCCAATGGTAGCCGTTCTATGAAAAGTCCAGTGAAAATCGGGTGACATTCATAACTGTATTCAGGGTCGCACAGCAACCCGCCCTCTTAATCTTGGTAGTAGCAAATGTAAAATGAGTGTTTTTGATCTGTTTTGAAACTACAATTTCTTCCTTGAAACATCTCTCATGTACAAAAACAAATTAAAATCCAAGAATGCTGCAAGTAACACTGGAATGTATGTAACATGTAGTTGTGAATTTATTTAAAGTTGACTAGAAAGGCAAGCGTTGCAGAGGACAAGACGGACAAAGGCTAATCTCTACTTTAGAAAAGGAATTAATAAAAAAGAAGAAAATAGGGCTATACAAAGCTGAATGTCCACCCTGGAGTTGTTTCCATGCACAGATAAACCCTCGTTCCTAGATGAAGACTCTTCAGTAAGAAATCCTAAGCATAAAGGCCTTTTACCCCAGAACTGGGCTCAGTCAGTTTCTGGAAACATCCCTTACGGCTCCTGCCAGGGATGGGAGATCATACAGAGCAACTTAAAACTTATACGTTTACCTGTTTAAAACATTTGCCTACACAAACTCAATTGTGAAAGTGAAATGCATACCCAGGCTCTACAAAACCACAATCTGCACTTAAAAATATTTTACAGTGTGTAAAAAAACAAAACAAAAGGAAAGACATTTGGCTGGTGTTCTCAGAATCTGCGGCGTTTGTTGGGCCCAAAGTCCATTGGTCCAGAACGAGGGAAAGGAAGAGGAAGACCACCTGGATTCCCAGCAGACCCCTGCTGAAAGAGAGAGAGAAAGCAGCTTACAACACTGTGCTCTTTGCATGCTTCCCTGAAAGTTGTCAGTGTGTGTGTTGAGAGATCTGTAGTACCTCACTGGAAGCCATGCCGGCAGCTCCTGCTGCTGTGGGATTTCCACCCATCGGGCTCCTGTTTATAGCCATTCCCTGACCTTTCAGCCCAAGAGAGGAAGAGAAATGTTAGGCTCACATGGGTAATAAATTAAAAATAGACAAAAAGTGAGAATCTATTAATAGTTCACATAACAAAAATGAATAAAAGACAAATCATGGAAGGATTAACCACACAATTTCTGTAAGTCTAAAGTAGGGTGAAAGAACAGGATCTTTAAGCCCTTGCTATGACTCTCCAAAATGTTTTTTTTTTTTTATGTGTGTAGAGTGACTATTTCTTACCTCCCATTTGCATCCTCATGTCTGGATCCCTCTGAAACAGCAAACATACAGTTCATGAATTTAAAATGCAGCACACTCGCAAAACGTTTAATTACAACCAAACTATAAACATGCCAATAAGAGATTCTTTCATTCGATCTTTTTATTTAAAGGGTTAGTTCACCCAAAAATGAAAATTGTCATTTACTCATCCTCATGTTGTTCCAAACCCGTAAGACTTTCATTCATCTTCGGTAGGGCTGCACGATTAATCGTATTTTAATCGCGATAACGATATCTGCCTCTCTCGATTAATTTTTAAAAATTGTCGCGATATTTGCCCTCTCGTTTTTTAATCCTGAAAACGCTTTTTTATTAGACATTTGTATTATCTTGCATTGTAAACAAGTCCCCACTAGCATTTATGTTTGTGGTTGCCAGATCTGAATAGCTTAAATCTCCCAAATGACCCAAACAGAGCTTTTCTCTTACATTTTATTCCCCGTGTTTTACTTAGTCGGTGCAATCTGGCAACCCTGCGCGCGCGCTCTACACTGCGGAAAAAGCACTGATCTCCACAGCGATATTCTGTTTGCATGAAATTGTTATATTGTTATATATTGTTGTTATATATATCTGGCTATATTGTCTGTTTCTTCACAAGCCACTTGTGCTGTTTGTGTGACTAAATCTGTTTCTAAATGAGTTTCACTGTTCTATTTTTTGAAGTTTAAGTTTTTACCAGTTTTCATGATGTCGTGAATCAGTTGAAAACGACAGCCACTGACCGTTTTCAGTGTGTATCAACAAGTAAGTTAGACTATTTTTCTTTGCAGTACGAATTTGCTGAGCGATCTGGATCTGTACTTTGTCTCATTTTCAACCGAAATGTGTCGCTAGAAGATCTAATGTGAAGACGCATCACAAAGCGCTCATCTAACGTTAAATCATGCCATTTGTATTGGGGCTTGCTGTCTGAGGATGTTGTAGTTGGTTAAATGAAGTCTGATGGTTTGAAATTAACACCTGCCAACCCGCCAAATGCGGCTAAAAATGAACTTTGGCGGGTATCGCTGTCAAATCACTGGCCAATTTGGCATGTGTTATGTTTACTCACTTTGCTGGGGAAATTCGTGTAAACCAAATCTGCTCGGATTTTGCGCAAATACTCGTGCAAAACCGTTAACTGTCTCTTCTCTTTCTCTGTAGTTTCTCAAATGAGAATAATCGTGATTAATTATCATGATTATAATTTTGAGTAAAATAATCGTGATTATCATTTTAGCCATTATCGTGCAGCCCTAATCTTTGGAATACAAAAATATATTTTTGATGAAATCGGAGAGATTTCTGTCTCAATTGAAAGTCTACGCAACTACCACTTTCAAGCCCTTGTAAGGTAGTAAAGACATCATTAGTAATCCATGTGACTCCAGTGATTTAACCTCAATTTTTGGAAGTGACGCGAGTGCTTTGATTGCCCCCCCCAAAAAACAACATAATTTACCACTTTATACCAATGTGCGTTTTCACGCAAAAACACGCATGTGTCGTGGTGCTCTCGTGAACACGCATTGGAGATTAATATTTTCTAAATAAAGTGGTAAATATTTTCTTTTGCGCAAACAAAGCTCTCGTGTTGCTTCATAATATTGATGTTAAATCACTGGAGTAACATGGATTACTTTAATTCTTTTCTACCTTTCTGGAAAGTGGCAGTTGCGTAGACTGCCAATGGAGGGACAGAAAGCTCTCAGATTTCATTAAAAAGATCTTCATTTGTGTTACGAAGATGAACGAGTCTTACGGGTTTGAAACGACATGAGGGTGAGTTTGTTTGTTTGTTTATAGGGCCATCCTTAAATATTTTGGTTTGCAGTAACAGCAAAAAAAAAGAAAAAAAGGGTCGGTAGGTAGGTCTATATATTTTTTTTTTTCAAGATTCAATGAAAAATAAATGTGTCATGATGATTACATAGGTATGAATTTAAACTAATTTGCATATCGTGACGTCACTGACTGGGTCAGAATCAAGAAAGAAGCCACTAGATATCAACTAAAGTGGATTTTCAGAGGGAAACAAATAAATTAAATTGACTTTAGAATTTACAAAATGACAGTTAATTGCATTAACATGCAATGTAATACCTATATGAAAAAAACATGTTAATGTGTTACATTAACAATGCATTTAGTTTTTCACCGATGTCTAGGGGCTGTTTACACCAGGCCACTTCATGCGTTTTCTCAGATCGGATTGCTGTCTGATTTATCAAAACGATTCCATTTAAAACGACCTGGTTAACTTACATGTATTTTTTTGCGGATATAAATCTGATCTTCAATTCCCGCTATATGCAGATTTAATGGAGTGCACGTCACCGAAAGCAATAGTTATGAGATGCATTATTTTATTGATCATCAGCTAAAATTTCTGAATCAAAGCCCGCAATAAGAGTTCAAGCGGAAACAGCCCTGGTAAGATCATTTAGTTTCTTTACATTTAATAAAGATGATTGTGTGTTAAGCGTCAGCGACTTACTTTCACTTTGATTTGCGATAGTTTGTACGTTGGCTTGATGAATAGATGGCCAGCTGCTCATCTGCGGTGATGCGTGTTGCAGTAGCGTCGTCATATCTGACTATAACATTACATATAGCCTATAACACGCTCTCACATGTTTATTTTTTAATAAACCATATTCAACAACATATAAAAATGAAATAATCTTTAGAGTAATTTGATAAAGCCGCAGCCATCATTACCAAGCGCGAACCATTGACAGTGAATGAAACGAAGCAAACTTAAGCCCAATTTATACTTCTGCGTCGAGTGTACGCCGTAGGCTACGCACGTAGGCGACGCCGTCGTGAGCATTTATACTTCTGCGAATGTCTGTGTTGCTCTGCAGTTACACCGCCGAAACGCTAGTTGGCGCGGGTGGGTTTTAATGTTCCAGTTCCACTGTGTTTACATTCCTCGCGGCTGTTTTGAGTTTAGGTTTCTACGAGCAATGGCGACTGAAGGACAGGAGTCATACAGATGGCTGTATTTCCGCACTTCTTCAAGCAATCTCTCGGTCACTTGGTCTATTTCCATGGCTCTTCACTGATCTTCGGAATTTAAAAATGGCGGGCGGGCGGTGCAGAGTGCAGAAGATCCTTCCGGAAATGCGTAGGAGGAAACGCGATGCTATCCAGCCGACCAATCACAGATCTTGCGGTCCGCGTCGCCGCGACGCGTAGTTACATTTTTGAGGAGGTGCGCGTCAGGGTACGGCGAAGGGTACGACGTATGGTACACATCAATGCGTATGCTACGCCGTACCTTCTACGCGAACCCGACGCAGAAGTATAAATTGGCCTTTAGCCTTCAAGCCGTAGTGTGACATGCGTAAACCAATGGTGTAAACATAAGAGACAGTTTATATAAACATAATCATAGATGACGCGCCACAGGTTTTTATTTAAAAGAAAGAACGTAGCTTATGTTTGTATGTAGGTCTAGGCAATTTATATTCACAATACTTAACTAATATTATTTTATTGCATTTGTATTAGTTGTTTGAAGAGTTAAAAAAAAATCGGTCGGTCTTAACGCAAGTTTACAACCGGCAAGTCGGTCGGACTAAAAGGGAAAATAAATAAATAATTGGGTCGGTACTAAACTGACAGGGTCGGTCGGGTTACGGCAAACAAGAATATTTTTAAGGATGGCCTAGTTTAACGCCATGTCAGCTACCCCGGCTATATTTATGACGAAGAAGAGATTAAAAAAAGAATGATTAAAATAGGTTTTTACATTTTATCTTAGATAGTTATAAAACTAGATCTGGTCTTCATGAGGAAAATGACAATTTCCATTTTTAGTGAACTAACCCTTTAAAACATTTCAAGGCTACATGCTAATATTTTAATACATTATTTCCTAAATTAACAATAACACTAATAATGAACAAATTTTTATATTTTTATTTTCAAATATTTAGATAAAAAAAAAAAACTACTGATATAAAATAGTTGCAATAGTTTTTGCTATGGTGCAGAAATTGGTACCAACTACTGAAATATATTGTTACTACTGTGGAGTGCGAAAAACCTCAGGAAATTCAGACTCACTTTCTCAGAGAAGTTTCCTCCCTGCCCCTGCTGCCTCCTCATCAGTTCATCGGAGTGGGCACGGAGCTCCTCCTCTCTCCTCCGCCGCTCCTCCTCCTGACGCAGCTCCATCTGTTTCCGTTTCTGCACCTCCTGGCTATGAGCCTCCTCCATTCTCCTCAACTCTTCCTGTCTGCGCAAGAGATCTGAAGCAGAAGAGAGAGACGTGACTGTGATTGCTGACTAGGGATATGCGTATCTACATTCTCAAAACTGTGGTTTTGAAAAAAAAAAAGGCTGGTTTTAGGGTCACCTGACCATGCTTGGCTTCAAAAACTGCAAGATGAAGTACAAAGTGTCTCGAGATGTGATTTTTAACTTCAGATTAAAAACAACGCTCATGATGGGACAACAAAAACAGGAAAAGACCTGGAACAATGGCTGAATGGCCATTTGTCTGAATGGGTATCAGTGCTTAAAAGGCATTGAATTTGAAGACCGCTTTTTACAGTAAAACATTTTTTTAATATGCAAAATGTATAACAGCTAATGCCTATTACATGATTTTAGCCCTAATTTTCCATTTGCAGACAGTTTGTGCCAAAAGCTCAAAACCAGAGACAATACAAAATCGCTGAGTTTGTTTTATTATCAAAGAAGAAATCTTAGAGAAGCAGCGATGTCTGAGACTGAGAGATATTTAACAGATTAAATATCTAGACCTGTCTGCTATCCAAGTCCTGTAGTGTGAAATGCGTGCTGAACTGATACCAGCTATGACAAACAGTTAGTGTAGTGCAAAAAGAAAAGCAGTCCAATGTCTTTGAAAGTCACAATGTATGGGCGGCATAAAGTACAATCAATTAAAGCATGCAAACAAACAAAAATTTTTTTTAAAGTGATGCAGTGGGGGAAAAAAAGTTTTGAAAGCAATTATTTTTAGTCAAGCTCTAAAACAGTTCACCAAACTGGGGTTGGTAAACCTGTGAGGATTTGTGAGGGAAACGCAGGATGTTTTTCAGATGATGAAAACCTAATAATAAATCAAATCATATCATAAAAATAAAAAGTAAAATAAACAAAACAAAGAATAATAATAAAATAAAAACCTTTATTTTATTTGATTACTTGCATGTCATGTGACCCTTAAACCAACACCAGAGAACCATGAACATGCAAATGTGTTGTTAATTTTATTGAAATATTAACTTAAAATGTCACAGGGTAATTCAAGTAAATATTTGAAGTCAAATGGTTTTGGTTGACAAAAAGTTTGGGAATACCTGTTCTGAAAGATGATTGAAGACAAATAACTTTTTTTCAAGGTTTACTACCTCCAAAAGATGTTAATCTGCGTGTGCTCACCTTGTCTCATCAGCATGACTTGGTGCTCATGACGTGCTGCTTCCATTTCGGTCTCCAGCTTCTCTTGAGCCTCTTTGATGTTTCGATCAACCTGGTCGAACTGCTGCTTTTCCATTTCCATTAAGGCCTTCCAGCGCATCGCATACTCGTACTCAAACGAACCTGGCTGGGCGAACCGGGGCGGCTGCTCACGCTCTCTAATGGACATATAGAAAAAGACATGTTAGTTTATTTTTAAAACTGTGTAATAAGCTGGATAATGCACAGTCCACTGGTCACCACCACAAGAAAATAACAGGGTGAGACCCTTTCGTTTTGTTCTCCTGATGAACACTTTTTTTATTAGAATGTAAAATTATGAAGACATAAATCCCCACACCCTTTTGAACACTTACCTTCCATTTACATACTTACATGATACAGATTAAAACATGTTTTTTTGTTTTTTTTTGAATAATTAAAAGGTAGTACTCACAATTTTTGAGAACATCTAGAAAAATAAAATATTACATTACTTTGTAAATTTCCATAAGTTTTTCCATGCCTGAAATACAATATTCTAAATATTTCCAAGTCTTCATGGAAACATGGATAAGGATGCAGTGGACAGCCTGGTGATGCATTAACATTTACGAATACAATTCTTATGAGACAACGAACAAACTCACTTGTGAAATATTGGGTTTTTATTAATAAGTCTCTCAGGAAGCCCCTCATCCTCATCAAGCTGATCCATTGGCTCAACGGTAACAGGCCGGGGGAATCTGAGTTTGGGAAAGAAAGTCAAACTAAGTAAACCAACTACCATTAACGCAGAGTATTAATGAGAGCAGCAGAAACACAGACTCACGCAGTGAGAAGAAAGGCTCCATCTCCGCAACGGTCCAGAGCTTTTCTAGCGGACGGTTTGTTGGCAAACTCCACAATGCCCTTCCCAGTTGGCCTGCCACGGTCATCGACAATGACAATGGCCCGTTCGATTGGACCGAACATGGAGAAGGCCTCCTCCAGGAGCTCATTGGACACAAACTGAGGCAGGTTCTTAACTGTCAGTGCAGCGCCATGGGTGGCAAAACGCACACGGATCTGGCGACCACGGAAGACGGTGTCGTCCAGTTCTGCTTTTGCTATGTCCGCAAGCGTCTTTGTTTCCTAATGAGGAGAAAGCAGCAAGTCAGGGTTAATGTTGCATTGGTTATTTGCTGTCTGAGAACTGATACGTCATTAAAAACAGGAAAATGTATGATCTTATCATTTAATAGAATTATGATCTTAAGCCAATTTATTAGCTAAACAAAACATCAAACATGGTTAATTGACTGACAATGCAAAATGCAGTTTTAGCTATGAATACATTATGTCAGGTCAAGCTTATTGAAAGTAAAAACAATAATCACACTCTAGGGGTCGGTGATACGACCAAAATCTTATTTCACAATCAGAAGTTTTCACAATAACAATATATACAAATTAAAAAAAGTAAATTAAAAATAAGAACCAAGATGCAAAATACAAACAACAAGACAAATTCAATAGAACAAAGACAAATCGATCAAACTTTCAGGTAAAGTATGTTTATTTATATAATCAAAAGTAAGAATAAAACTGCATAGTATGTATAAGTTAAATATAATTTGTTTTCTGGAGTTACAAATAATATTCAGTCAAGAGCAGCGAGCAATTTTCTAGTGATGGGGACGAGACCGCCTATGCCGAGTCCGAGTCAAGACCGAGTCTTTGAAGGGTCGAGTCCGAGTCGAGACCGAGTCTTTAGTAGTAGACCAAGACCATAAAAACATGTCAGTTTTCATATTCATGATTTAATATCACCCCAGTTTATAATCAACAGTTAGGCCTACAGACTAAGCTAGATTGGGAATTGTTTAGAGCGCAGGGGGGGGTGGATCCGGCAACTCAAAACGGGGGTTGGCGGTAACGAAAAAAAAAAAAATTACACTGCCTACGTAGCTTCTCTGCAGGGGCGGCGCCAGAGAATTTTTAACGCATGCTGAGGAGGTGCTAGATCATTGACAGGGGGAGCTGCGCAAAACTTGGCCACTAAATATTTAATATTAAATTATGATTATTAAATTATTATTAATTATGAATTATTATTAAAAGATGTAGGCTATTATTATTAATAATAATGTTATTTCAACATAATATCTCGTTATTTCGACATAATATGTGTGCGTGCAACAAGCAATTTGTACATTTGTAAATCCGGTGACGCGTACATGATTTTTATTAATAAACTAGTGTTTTCTGACAGTGTCAGCTGCAAAGATGAAGCTGACGATCGCCATAGGCTATCCCTAGTGAACGCGTCTATTAGAGAGAAATGCACATAATGGATTACATAATCAGAGAGTAGCCTTTTTCTTTTTTCGTTTTGAATTATTTCGTTTAAAGACATTTCAAGCTTTGTGTATTTGATGTATTTCTCATATCTGTGTGAGCATACACTGAGTTTCGTTAAGTTAGGATGAGATGCGCTCCAGTTAACGTGCAATGCAAGAGACCGCGCGGGCGCCTCCATGATTATATTGTCTGTTATAGTTGCTTCTTATTCATTAAATCCAGGCAATTGGTTGATGAAAAATTGATTAAAATTAAGATACAATTTATACAAAACGAAATTCACTTTAAAGAAAGGTTTTTTACAAAACAAAACTTAATGAAGTGGTCAAAATCATGTCTGACCCACTCCATGTCTCATATTGCGCATCCTATCTTACTCATGCTGTTCACTTTTCATAATCAACATAAATGGAAAAGAAATAACATTATAATATTTTAACAAATATGAAACATGCGCTTATTTAACGGCTTCAACAGTCCCTTATTATGTCGAAATAACAAGATATTATGTCGAAATAACAATTCAATGTAATGCAAATACAAGATTTTTGTAGAACTTCAATGGCGAATAAAGACTAACCAGACAAATAACAACATTGAACACTACACAAACAGTCATTTTTATTTTTTTCATTTAGGCAATTCATTTTCCATAGTGACACAGGAGGTGCCGGATCCAATAAAAAAGGTTCCGGATCCAACGTCGGAGGTGACGGAACATGTTCCGGCGTGTTCCTGCTCAAATTAAGCCCTCTGCCTATTTTTCTAAACTGCTTCAACAGTGCTGCTCTGTCATCAACATGTTATGCCTGGTTCAGATTACACGATTTTAGCACGATCCGTTTGACGTAGGGTGTCGTGGGGATTCGCAAACGACAACGGGCGTCGGGACGCAAGATTCGATCGTTTCATCTCGTATAGTGTGTCATAGTGGGCGACAACCTACGTCGCGTCTGCGATGCTTCAGGACATCTTAATTTTTTAACGGTCCTCCACGACGACGGCGCGCGAGTGAGTGAGGGAGAGTGTGTGTTCGCGAGTGAGTGAGCGAGTGTGTGTGACTGTGTGTGTGCGCGAGAGTGAGAGTGTGTGAGTGAGAGAGCGTGTGTGTGTGTGTGTGAGAGTGCGTGTATGTGAGTGAGCATGTGTATATGTGCGAGTGAATGAGTGTGTGAGACGGCTCGCGATGACTGGTCGGAAAACAACGTGTAGTCTGACATGTTTCTTGTCCACGACATGACAAGATTTTTAGGAGTCAAAATCGTGTAATCTGACACAGTGACTATCGTAACAGACAAAAAAAATTGTGCAATCTGAACCAGGCACCCTGACTTTTTTTAATCATAGTTAGGACATGCAGAGCAAATTAACATTTTCTAGTGGTATGTATTCTAGTGGACTAGTGATGGGGACGAGACCGCCTATGCCGAGTCCGAGTCAAGACCGAGTCTTTGAAGGGTCGAGTCCGAGTCAAGACCGAGTCTTTGAAGAAACAAGTCCGAGACGAGTCCGAGAAAAGCAGAAATCGGTCTCGGACTCGAGTACTACATCACTACAATTTTCTTTGTCTTTTGTTGTTTGATAAACAATGACAAAAACATGACAAAAACGGCAGCAGGTTTATTCGGCTGCTGTCACTTTAAGACCTAATGCATAGATCTAACATACTGACACATTTCAGGTTTTCAGCCAACCGTTTATGTTCTGTTTACATAAATACTCCACACATTGGGCATTTTAAAAATAAGCCACGAAAGAGAACTGAATTCTGGATTGCATGCTGAGAGGCTGCTTTCTGCACTTAATAACCACTCTTTATTTTAAAGTGTCAATAACTTTAAGTAGTACTGTGTTACATGGATATATGTACATATCGATATAACAGATTTAGCTAAATCTCTAACGACAGACACTTCATGAGTTATATCGTCATACCACCCAAAGTGCTTTTTTGCCTAGGTGATGGCTGGTCAAACTCACCAGCCTGATGAAGCCAAAGCCTCGGTCCTTGTTGATGAAGATCTCAGAAGGTTTGCCATACTTGGAGAAGAGCTTTTCCACATCATCCTCTGTGGTTCCAGTGGGAAGGTTCCCCACAAACAGCCGACTCCTCTGTGTGTAGGTTTTCTCTCCAGGTTTCCTGAAGTTTTGCAGGTCTATAGTGAAAGCAGCATCTGTAGGAGAGAAAGTTCAGTCAGCAGCAATCACTTCAATATAAAGTCAAAGATCTGTGCGAATGATAAAGTTTGGTGGCAGTGTTTTGTAAGACTGTTGCTTACTGGGGCTACTCTGCTCTCCAGCATCAGTGTGTTGTCCATTGCTGTCGGCTCCTGAGGGCTTCCTCTGCTGCTCTTGTTGGGGGTTGGGCTGCTGTCGGGGTGGGCCGTGATTCTGCTGCTCTGAACGTGGTCCTCTGTTTCCTTGCATCTTTTAAAGCACAGGAATCATCAATACAAACTTTTAAAGAAGATGATTTCCAAAACCTGAGAATAAGTGTAAACAAAGCCATGATGGATGTTGTTTGGCTGATGTAAGAGGATTCACTGATATTGCAATATATTTTATCATTATTTTTGCATCATTCAGTGAAACGCTTAATGGCAAAATCTACGTTGGGCAAACAATGTGAACACATAAACAGGAGACAATGAAAAGCAACAAATATTTAATCTGATTACATTACATCATTAAAAAGAAATCACAACAGAGCTTGATTTTTTTTCTATCATTGGTCATGTTATTTCAATCTATTCATTAATGTATATTTAATAGCTAATGTCTTAATTAATAACTGTTCTTTAATAGACATTTTCATTAAAAGTGTGATTTCACTATTTGCGGATGCAATTTGGTGTCTTTGTTTTCAATTATTGTTTGATTCTTCGCTAATGACTTCTTTGTTCGCTGTTAAAATTTCATCAATTAAGATTGAATTACTTTTAATAATGAGTGTGAATTACTGCATGCATGTATACATTAATCATTGTCTGGTTTCTTTATTAATGAGCGTTTATGGGTTTTCAAAGTGAAGCCTGAGCCGGCCAAACACTCAACGCAACGAATAGCACGAGCTCATCTCCAGCTGATGTGCATTAACACATTCATTCGGGAATAAAAGCATGCACCATATGCAGATAATATAAGAGAAATGTAAGTGTCTAAATACCTTCAATAAGTGTTTTTAACCCGCTCCAGTAACACACGCAGCGTTGATCACAAAGAGGAGAAGGGCGGATCGCCGTACACCTCAACGTGCTGACTGCTCTAACAGCTCATTGGCTGACGCTGGGTTTTCCGGCGTACGCTTTGCCGCTTTCGATTGGTCGGTTTTACGTCAAGAAAATGACGTTTACATGTTACAAGTGTTTCATTGGTTGTCGTCGTTTTTAAACAATAGGAAATGACGAGGGGAAAAAACAAGTTAGTGAGCGGCGTGGATTGATAAAAGCTTAAAACAGGATTGAAAGTTGCCTAGCGCCGCCCAGTGTTGAGGAAGCGCAATCAATAAAACCAGGGTCGGTTTCATAAAAATATTTATGAACCTATGTACACATTTTTTATTCACTAAGAAGTTAACTGCTTTAGTAAAAAAAAGATTATTATTTGTTAACCTTCCACTTGATTTTTTAAAAATCATCATACATATCTGAAATGTTATCTAATAGGACAGAAAGTGAGATGAATCAAATAAAAAGTAGTGAAATAATGTTCAGTTAATTTAGATATTGTGGTAAAAGATATGATATCTATCTAGTACATCAACTAATATCTAATTTATCAATAGATTTATGATGCGGACATAAAATTGTACTGCATAACAGAAATTACCCACATAAACCTGGCTATTTCTACAACCATAACTATGTAATGTGTAGTGAGACAGCAAAAAAGAAAAAAGAAAATAACAGATACAAAAAAAGCTCCTTTAATAAACTGCATTCACAGATGACAGACTGGAAAGATATGTTTGTATATGACACTCTCAGGAAACATCACATAAGCATGTACAGCATAAAAAATAAACCTAGAAAAACAAATTACTGTCACAATAAATTCATTTTAAAAATGGCCAGATCCGATCGCAGATCCATTCTTCAAATTCCTCCAGGACACATGTGGTATAAAACTGAACACAACTGCCACAGGGGAAAAGGATTAATGTCTGCTTTTACTTTGGATCCCAAAAAAACCTTCGGATCTTTCTATTTACCAAAACCGCTTACAGAAACCATGTCCAATGGGAACCAAATACAGCAGTAATATTACCACAGGTCTACTCAGCTAAACAAGTCCCTCAGTCCAACAAAACCTAAACAATTATTTAATCAGATATGTCAATTTATGCCCATGCAATAAAACCAGCTAAATCCAAACCATTGTGCACTGTGTTAAATCGGATGAGGCCCATTTGAATGTCTGTTCATTTTATTTGAGTTTAACTCTCTTTGCTCCTTCCTTATAGTCCTCCCGGTTGAGTTTGTAGCCCCAGTGCTGTAGAGTCTGTCTGACCACCGGGGAAACACTGGAGTTGTCATAACCACAACCGGACCGGACCACTTTTGTGATGAGATTTTGCCGCCACCGTCCTTTGACTCCTGCACATTTGGCCCAGCGACTGATCTGCCGTGCATCATCCATTGTTCGTCTGCCCTGGTAAAACCTGCTGGGAAGACAGAACATGAATGTGTAAAAGATAAAGATAAAAATAAATAAATAAAAGCTTTGAATCTTAAAGGGATACTCCACTTTTTTTGGAAATAGGCTCATTTTACAACTCCCCCAGAGTTAAACAGTTGAGTTTTACTATTTTCGAATCCATTCAGCCGATCTCCGGGTCTGGCGGTGCCACTTTTAGCATAGCTTAGCATAGATCATTGAATCGGACATGACCATTAGCATCTCTCTCACAAAATTTTTTTCCTATTTAAAACTTGACTCTTCTATAGTTACATTGTGTACTAAGACCGACGGAAAATGAAAAGTTGCGATTTTCTAGGCTGATATGGCTAGGAACTATACTCTCATTCCTGCGTAATAATCAAGAAACTTTGCTGCCGTACCATGAGTCCAGCAGGCGTAATAATATGACGCAGCGCCTGAAAATAGTCCCCAGCTCGGTAACCAATGAGTCCAGCTGGGGACTATTTTCAGGCGCTGCGTCATATCATTACGCTATGCTAAGCTATGCTAAAAGTGGTACCGCCAGACCCGGAGATCGGCTGAATGGATTCGAAAACGGTAAAACTCAACTGTTTAACTCTGGGGGAGTTGTAAAATGAGCCTATTTCCAAAAAAAGTGGAGTATCCCTTTAAGATTTAATATATTTCCTATGCAGAGCAAAGGTGAGGGGAACTGCTCGGGTAAAGAATATATTTTAGGACAACTATTAGCTTTTAGTGCTGTCTTCTTCTAATGGTCCCAACATGCATGTATTTGGATTCACACAGAAGTATAAAGTGAGTTGCAGCAGCTCTTGCCTGCAGTACCACTGGAACCAGCCGTATGGATCCTGGGTCACGATCCACCCACTGCTTTCCCACATCTCTAGACTGCCTCCACATTTTACATTATAGGTGTTCACGTTTTCCCTGTACGTGGATGAAGCCACCTGAAATAAATCCAGATCGTTTAAAAAACAACACCACCAAAACATTAAAAATAGAACTTAAAAAATCTTAAATACTCACAACACATCCACTAAAGTTTCAATTACATCTTAAATACATGCATACCACAGCATCTCCAAGTTGGAGCTGAATATGCTGTTTATGAAAAACATGGTGTTTGCTAGCTTGTAGTAATCTAGCTGTTGTCAACTACAGTACTGTGTGTGGTAATCTAACTGTTATCAACTATTCATTCATTTTTATTTTAAGTGCAAGCGAGGTCTTGTGGCTAAATAAAAACTCATGGTTTTCTCTTTTGCGTGAGAATCTCTTACCACATGCCCATAGCCCTGAGCTTCAATCTAAGGGGATAAAACCACTCAAATGACCAGTTAACATAATATACAGCTTAAAACAACACAAGGCACTTACCGCATAAAAAATAACAGTAGATCAGTAAAAATGATGTCAATGATAGTTATAAAAAGAAGTATTAATACAGTATTATAAAACAGTCCATGAACTGATCACAAAGAGCTCCACTGTGATCTGGGGCAAAATGAGTCAACTGAATAACACACACACACACACACACACACACACACACACACACACACACACACACACACACACACACACACACACACACACACACACACACACACACACACACACATTCAGCTCTTATCTGCTACAGACACTCAAAATAAAATCTTTGTTAATTTTGTCAAAAGCTTTAACTATTAAAATGCAACACCTGTTTAGAGATGTTTAGTCCATCCAACCAGTCTTCGGGAAGCTCCTGCCAAACATCTTTGTAATGTTTCTCTGTTAAAAGAAAAAAAACATCTGGCAATACTTAAACATTTACAGTTGAATGCATAATAACTGCAACACATTTGAGTACATAACCAACCTCACTGCCTCCAAAAGGACACGTGGAGTGGCTTTGCAATCAGAAATGTAAAAAAAGAAGGGAAAAAAAGGTATTTTCTTCTGTCCCTTGCTCAAGTCTGAATCAAGTCACAAGTACATGTGACAAACTTTTTAGGAGGAAAGTACACAGTAAATAATTTGATCTATTTCTACGTGACATTTTATCTTGTCCAAGTGAAAATAGATTTCTTCAAATTGGTCAAAATCATTTGGAGTTATAAATGATACATTTCTGTAAGTATTCGCCACCATTCCAAGTCAATACTTAGGCTATGTTCACATTGTCAGTCCAAATCCGATTATTTGTGTGTCCGATTGGAATCTGATCTAAATTATTGACATGTACACACTTTCTAGATCCGATTCGTGTGTCCCGTGGCGCTCTTTCATTTTTCGGAATATCTGTATTGATTTCTATGGCATCATTTACTTTTTTTCCAAACCTGTATGAGTTTATTTGTTCTGCTGAACACAGAAGAAGGTTGTCGGTAACCAAACAGTTGTGGGGCACCATTGTCTTCCATAGTGTTTTTTCCCATACTATGATAGCCAATCAACTGTTTGGTTACCAATATTCTTCAAAATACCTTCTTCTGTGTTCAGCAGAAGAAAGAAATTCATACAAGTTTGGAAAAACTTGAGGGTGAGTAAATGATGACAGAATTTTCATTTTTGGGTGAACTATATTCCTTTAAGCGGTTTTGCAATCACAAATTGGTCAAAAGTCTATTGGCCAGGGCGTATTACAGAAACTTTCTATCTTAAGTCTTAAGTTAAAGGACAAGTTCGGTATTTTACACTTAAAGCCCTGTTTACAGATCGTATCTGATGAAATAGAACGGTTAAGATTAAAATTTGGACACATGCTCCTGTCCCGAGAATTTTAGGTTTATTTCGCTTTTGTGGACCTATTTTGCCAAACGCGTCACACCCGTGATTCTTCCGTTGAGAGCTTGAATAATAGACACTCCAGCCCAGTTGGTGGCGATAATGCACCTTTGCCAATTGCAAGCAAACCACGGGCATTTCATTGAATACACAGAAGAAGCAGAAGAAGCGGCGGAGTAATACCGTAAAGGTGCTGCGGTCTCACAGCACGTCCTATTAAGTCAATGGAGTTGGACAAAAACTACGATAAAACCTGTTGGAATGCATCTTTTTCAGCGATTTTTGAGTGCACATATCAGTGAACACCCCCTGACCACTCGGTGAGTTTCATGTCTTTGTAAACGAAAGTTTAATGTGTTTTTAGGACGGAATCTTCCAGTGCATATAGACAACCATTGTGGGGGTGGGGGGGTGGGGGAAGCGAAATAAACCTAAAATTCTCGGGACAGCAGCATGTGTCCAAATTTGAATCTTAACCGTTCTATTTCATCAGATACGATCTGTAAACAGGGCTTTAAGTGTAAAATACCGAACTTGTCCTTTAAGTTAATTTATGATTTTTCACAAATTCGTATCGCAGAAGCAAATCTTAACTTGATTTAGGATTCTTACCCTATCTAAAAAAATCTCATCTTATCTGTAGTTAGGAAACCTTAAATCGCTCCCTCGAGTTCGGTAATCAACTCTCAGGTCTGTTACCAAGCAACCAACGATCCACAAGCAGCTGCTGAGAAGTAAATCTTTACAAATCACTTCAATTTTGAAGTTAGGTCACCATTGGGGTTATCCTAACCGTAAGACAGTTTTTAGGATTTTTTGTTGGGATGCTTCTGTAATACCCTTTTCTTACCCATATTTAAGATAAGATTAAGCACTTTAGAAATGTCATTCTGTTATAGCTTTTGTCCTAAATGAGGTTCTAACTGAAAGTGCCATGGTTACCAAACAGATAAGATAGGATTCTAAAGTTAGGATCTTTCTGTAATACGTCCAGATGTGCAAAGCTGTACTTTCCCTGTAGTTTGCTGCATTTATTTTACCATCTGAAATTTTTTAATTAATGCATCTGAAAATCAATTAAACCAACTTAAATCATTATGAGACATACTTGTGATACTGGAGTAGATGGGCCTGAAATAGGTACCCCCAAAACTGCCTGCCTGTAGAACCTCTTTGGGAGTCATGTTAGGTGTGAACTCTGGGTAGTCTGCAACAACAGAGAAATGAAAAGATAGTGAAAAAAAATTAGTGAATGAATAAATTACAAAACTATACTACAAAACATTCTTAACTTCACCTTCAAACACAAGTTGTCCTTTCTCATTTCTCTTTATTTCAGAAGTATTTTTGCCATCATCTGAGTTTTTTTTCTCATCCTTCTTTTTTTTCTCTTTGTCCTTGTCTTTGCCAGAGAGCTTCACTTTAGTTTTTGTAGAGTCAGCTTTACCATCGGGAGCTGAATATCAGAGAAAAACAGTACAAAACATAGTCTCTTAACACTAAATAATGTTGCTGACCAAAAAAAGCCTTGATCTCTGAAAAATGTAAAATATGCAAATTATGAGAAAGAAAAATACAAAAATAGTCTGTCAAGAATATATCGTATTCAATATTCAATACCCATACCATATATATATATATATATATATATATATATATATATATATAAAACAATAAAGTATATTTTCAAAATATAATTTATTCACTGTTTAGCATTATTTTGTGACTATAAAAAGATCCAATGCTCACTGACCAGGGTTTTTGATGAGAAAATAATCGTCAGAAAAAATGCATATTAGGTATGGGATCAAATATTGCACATAGTAACACTGTCCAACAGCTAGTTGGTAAAGTATCAGTGTAAGGCAATAGGTGCATGGGTACTTATGCACTATTCTATGCCATTTTGTGGTATAAATAGTGTGAGTTGTGTGTTCACACTGAAAATTCCCAAAAGAAAAATGTCACTTTAAATACCCGGATGGTGCACTTAATTAACTGAAAAATGGAGGGACTATTAGACTTCCAAGTCGCCTGACTATGATGTGCTCCTCATTATTATGATTAGCTGATTACCCTAACATCTGCTGTCAAAAGCTGTATAAAACTCCTAGATAACTTATCATTTTCCCCATCTCACGTTGTCTGGAGTTTTTAGTCAACTAAAATTTCTTGGAAAGATAATTCTGCAGTGTTTCGTCAGTAGAACAATCCAAAAACACATTAAATAACAGTACAACCCACTGAGATGTACATAGCATCGCTTTCATTCCCGTTAAAAAAACGCAAAGATAGTATAATGATAAAAGTTAAGTAGTAGTAACAAAAAACTACAATAAATAATATTTACTGTATTATTTTAGTTATTTTTAAAGCAATAAAAAAAATTAATCACAAAATTGAATGAGCAATGATGTCACTGTTTTAGTGAATAAACTCAGCAAAAAAAGTCCCTTTTTCAGGATACTGTATTTTATAAATCATGTTGTAAAATCCAAATAAGCTTTACAGATCTTTATTGGAAAGTGTTTAAACAATGTTTTTTCATGCTTGATCAATGGACCATAAACTTTTTTTGCACATGCACCTGTGGAACAGTCCTTAAAACACTAACAGTTTACAGGCGGAATAAAATGTATGTCACAGTTCCAGTAACTTAGGACACCAAAGAGACCTTTCTACTAACTCCAAAAAACTCCAGGAGAAAGATGCCCAAGATCCCTGATCACCTGTGTGAATATGCCATAGTCCTGCTGCAGGGGGGCATGAGGACTGCAGATGTGAACAGAGCAATAAACTGCAATGTCATTGTCCGTAATGCAAGACGCCTGAGACAGTGCTACAGGGAGACAGGAAGGACAGCTGATCATCCTTGCAAATGCCTCGGTGGAAGAGTGGGGTAACATCTCACAGCAAGAGCTGGCAAATCTTTCTCAGTCCATGAAGATGAGATGCACTGTATGTAGGACTTAAAGCAGCTGGTGGCCACACCACCTACTGACTGACTACTCACTCACTGCTACTTTTGATACGGACCCCTGCTCTGTGTTCAGGGACTCATTATTCAAATCCTGTTCAAATGTTTGTGAGATTTGTTCCGTTTATGTCCCAGTTGTTGAATCTTTTTAAGTTCATACAAATACATACACATAATAAGAAATTTGGGGGGGAGAAGCTGTTGAAAGTGGGAGGATGTTTGTTTTTTCAAACGTCTTAGTATATTAATAAACACAAAAATATAACAATAAAAGATTCTTGTTGATAATGTTGGGCAATAAACTGTTTCATTAAAGTGGAAGATGTGAAAACGTAGTTCATAATAGTAGTTTCACAAACGCTACTGTCACTGTGATTAGATAGATAGATAGATAGATAGATAGATAGATAGATAGATAGATAGATAGATAGATAGATACCGCGTGATTTCTTGACTGCGCTGCTCTTTTCTTCGTTTTTGTCTTTTATTTTCTGTCTCTTCTTCTCAGGCGCCTTTGAATCATCCGGACCAGTTTTTCTTTTCATCTTCTTACTGTCTCTTTCCTCCTCGTCACTCATATCTGAATGCCTAACGTACGTAGAGGAATCAGATTGGTTTGATGAGAAATGGGTTCTGTAGACACAAGAACACTTTGCTTAGAAAATGAGCTAGGACTTAACCAAAGACTTTAGAACTCAACTACATAAACAGTTTCTTGACAACAGCCGATTCCGCGTTTACACAACACAGTGTAGTGCGCATGCTCACAGGACCGGCTTGCCTGCATAACATAAGGGGCATTCGGAAACTGTTCCTACAACTATTGGCGAAAGTACCCGGATGTCGGCGCGTTCGCACCGCAGGGACTAGGACAGGTCTATTTTAGTTCTAGGAACTCTTTTGGAGGCTAACATAACATAAGCGAGTAATTGCATCTATTTCTTTATTAATTTGAGTATACTGAATCTTAGGTGATCCTTCAGAAAGAGTACACACTTATTTAACCTATGCGGGATGTTAGTCCGTATAGTTTGTAAATGTGTTATTTCCTTCAACTATACGGTTTTTCTTAAAATTCAAATTTAACATTTTATTTTAATTACATTATTTTAATATGAATGTAATATTGAACGTTTGGTTTCTGTACCAGGAAATGTTCTGGTAATTATTCTATTTATTTTAATTAATTTGTTTGTTTAGGCTATTTTTGTTTGTTTATGTCTGTTTATTATTATGCTGAAGGTGCTCTTCGCATATGTCGGTCAAAAATGAACGAAATTATCATTTTTATTTAAATGAAAATGTACTAAATTTTAGTTAGCTAATGTTTTTCTATTTATATGTTGTATTTTTAGGGGATTTTATGGTACTAAATTATATGTATGCTGTATTTATAATCCATTTATTCACTTTTTGAGCATAGACCTGAAAATTTCATTTCCAACTTAAACTGTCGTAAATCTTGAATGCTTTAGAGCACAGACTTAAGTTTGATCTCTTTTCAAAGACGGCACTTGGCAGATTATTGCTGCAAGTTTTAAAAAGTGAACTTAAAAAAAAGTTAAGGAATTTTACGTTTATTGTTATGAAAAATGTACTATGTTCATTTTTAGATTAAATATTTATTTTCAAAAACATGTTTTACTCTAAAACTGGGAGAAAATCAAAGCCATAAATCTAAAAAAGTTGTGTTAAAAAATTGAGCCTAATATCTAAAAAATAAATAAAAGAGCTTTCAGTAAGATTTTGTGTGGCCGCAACAAAAGTTTTCACTAGATGAAATTCATCTCCCATTCATTTCCAATGCGGTCATTTTTGAAAACCTGTTCGAATCATGTCTGTCTGTCTGTCTGTCTGTCTGTCTGTCTATCTATCTATCTAAGTTGTTTTTCTTCTTGCTTTTTTATTTAAAATGACATTTGTGTATCTCTTTGTGTATCAAAGAGACTTATATAAAACTATTTTTACAGCGTAGGCAGTGGATGCCTCACACTTGGAAACTTGGCAGTATTTCTGATGTTGGCCTTTGCTGGTTTCTTCACTTTGTTTCTGAGGGTTTAAAGTTCCATAGTCTTTGGTAAGTTTAATCAAATCTCTGTTGATGGGATTCGAACTGGCGTTTCCAGCATGGGAGGTAGGCGTGCTTACAAGGATGCAGTCTCTAGCTTTCTTCTAGAGGCCAAGGGAGTGAGGTTTAGGGGGTGAGTGTAATGGAGGCCAGCTAGTAAAGAGCTGTGCTGGTAAACCTCACTCCCATCCAGGTCACGGCACTAATGTAACCGGCACTGATATGAAAACATATATTCAACAAAAGAAAAAAAGAAAAAAAGAGTATTGGCATTCAAAGAAACAGATAAAGGAAGAATTTGGTAATTGACTCACAAATGAAGAACTTTGTTACAACAATCAGAGTTTATTCAAAGAAAGCTGAGACTGTTCTGACACATTTGCAGAATGAGGAATGACAAGATGACTAAAATGCTGGTTCGACAGAACCGGAAAACTCCATTGAGGATTGACTGATGACATTGTACACTGGCATGGAACATCTCTTCAGTGAAGGCACTTCGCACTAGACAGAAATGTATGGCATAGAATTGTAAACAAGACACCAGACACCTACAGGCATGAGCCCATGGCTGTTGATGACTGTCCTCTGCTTCGCTGCCTTTTTAAAAAAAAAAAATTCATTACAGAATAATTAAATAACTTTCTTTTCCTAGAAGGTACTACAGAAATATTCTTCCAGATTGGAAGAATATATCCTCTCTCAACCATTATCCATAAAGCTCATACTCTTTTTAACTCACTGACATCATTGTTACCCCACTGTGAATGTAAATATACATGTGACTGAATGTGGATGATTATTTTTAGCTACAGATTGTTTAGTGTGCAGCTGTCCCCGCTCCCATGTCAGGATGCCACTGTTTATTTGTAGCCTGCCATTGTTGGTTGACTTGGCTGTTGCATTCTCATTAATCACATCTGTAAATTTGTTATAAATCAACACATAACAATGAGCCTATTAAAATGCTGTGTGTCACTGTGTGTATTTGTGTAGGTGGCTGGTTGTAGAGACCTCAGCAAATGGGAGCTGTTAATGACAAAAAGGAGAAAGAAGAAAAACAGGCATGCAAAATAAATATATGCATATTTTGCAATAAACGTATATATATGTGTGTGTGTGTGTGTGTGTGTGTGTGTGTGTGTGTAATCATGTATATTTATAGGCCTATATTCTCCTTTTTGTCAAATCAACATTTGTATATGAGTATAGTAGGGATGGAATGGGACGGTATGAACATTTTATATCACGATTATAGTGACCACAATTATCGTGATTATCAATATTATCACGGTTTTGTTAAAACGAGAAGTGTTAAAAAAGAACTGATGCTCACACCGAAAACAGTTCAATATATTTGAAAATCAACTAATAAAACAAGCAGCTCTAAGCACTTTTTTAAGCAAGATTATATTCTGTGGCATTTCCTTCCTTATAATTACCGTCGTCAATAGCAACGCCTTATAACATAGCGCACATCCATGTATCGCAACGCGCTCTCTCGTTTCATTCAAATACAACTTGCCGTCTTGCGTCTCAGTTTTTGGACGATTGTTTTGTACGCTGTACAAAATGGATTTATAAACAGGTAAGATTTAAAACATTAATCTCAATTCAATATGTCCCCGTAATTATGTGGTAATTTTTTTTACAAAATCGGTGTAATAAGTGTACAATGATATACATTATTATCCCTTAAATGTCGCTCTTAATAGTCTTGTTTGAACTTGATCGTTTGTCTTTGGCTCAAAGCCACTTGCTGCGAACTTTTCTTCGCAGAAGCTTCATATTTATTTCAAGTGAGTGAGATAAAATATTTCACCTCAAAACAACATTTTGTGCCCAATTATTTCCCAGACGTAGTTGGTATTGATGTCAAAGTTAACTTGCCTTGCGTTCGCTATAAACAGTGGGTGATGGTCACACGTCAGATTTGAAGTGTTTCCGCTTCTATGGTTTTCCCCCCTATATTGTAGTGACCATCCTCGATTAAGTTTCACTCAGGACTTTTGTAAAAGCCAAAATATGACCACACCTCAGATTTGGTCCTCTTAAAAGGCTGAAAAATCTCCCGAGCACGGTCGCAGCCTTCCACCATCCCTTCTCGAATAAAAAACAACAACAACATTAATTGCGCCTGCGTCAGACTGTTGCTGTCTGGACAGGATTTACAGTTAATAAAGTTATAAAATCGCGATAATCAAACACGGTTTTAATGATAATTAAATTATCGATAATTAGACGATAATACTAACCGTCAGTACATTTTATCGTGGTTTATAGTGAAACCGGTAATCGTCCCATCCCTATAGTTTTATGTTTCTCCATTTTTAATTTGATTATGCTGTCACAGTGCTTAATGGGATTGCAGTTCTTTCCCTCACTAAACAGTTATCTTGTACCTTTATATTTTTGTCTGACTTTCAAATACTTTTTTTGTTGTGATTCACCTCATATCTGATTGGCTTGGTTCATGGCTTATAACTCTTTAACAGTTTTTTTTTTTTTTTTTTTTTTTTAATATGAGGAAAATGAATGGAAAAAATACGTTTGGTCCTAGCACCGCCGAAAAAGGGGGAGTGGTGCAGGTTTTACATAATTTTTTAGGCTAATACGCATAGACAAGTTCACATTTTAGCAGTTCAGGTTCCATCATCCCAAAGTCAATGGGTGTTTTGAATGGGTTTTTGGTTAAATAGCTGAAATAAGATCTGTGGTGAACACAAGCTCAAGATACTTTCACATTTTATTCTATGACATAAAATACATCAGTATTACCCCACTCGTGATTTTTTAAGCTGTTACATGTCTTGAAAAAGGCAGTTGCTAACAATTGGCTATAAATGGGACTACAGAGGCTGTCAGGGAGATTATGAATTCAGGGTGGTTGGGACACTTTCAAGTGACTTGGAAAAAGTGTCCCAATCAACCTGAATTCACCCCTAAATGTCATCAAACAGGTAAACTCAGTCGGCTTTTTCAGCCGCCCTTGTTATGCTTATAATGTTGCTCTTATAAACTATTCTAACTCAAACTTTCTGGAGAAAAGTTTTTAGATAAAATCAGAAAGAGTTGTCGGAAGATTGTGGTGGTGACGGTGGTGACGTTGAAGTCGTGGGACCGTGGTGTAGTTCATTTATAGCCTACCTTTAGCTTTTTACTTTTGGCGACTGCATTTAGGCCTAAAAAGTGACGTCATACCTGCACCACTTTATCCACATTATTTTTCAACACGGAAGTATAAGGTGTTCTCTGAAAATGCGAGACTTCTGATTTATTATCTGCTATAGGGAAATAACGAGAAAAATATATCAAAGTGCAGTAAACTGTAAAACTGTTTGCACTACAAACCAGCGTGTTTAATTAAGACACAACATTAAAATAATATGTTAAGAAATACCAGTTTGCAGTAGGCTGTCAATTAGCATAATGAGCTGTTTTGTACAGCTAAGAATAACAGAAAAGAGAATGACACCGGAAGCCAGACACATTAAAATTACAAATGGCCGTGCCCTCTCTTACCTTATGGATTGCATCATCAAATAATTAGTCAATTTTGGTAATGGTGACTTTAAACATGATCTTTAAAAAATCTGCACTCATTATTTTGCCATTTTATCTAGTAAATTCTGCAAAAATTTTAATAATTTTGTGGGCGCAGTCTGTGGAGGTTTATCTAAACTGGCCTTTGGCGTTGCAATCCAAAAGTTATTTTTTAGACAAACTCTTTTAAAACATTTTAAATGACATATTAAGTGCTCAGTTAAGGTAGGTTTACACATCCTCTGAAATGGCTCGAACTGCAATCCTGTTGCTATAGTTACCTCTCAGTTGCGACTTTAGTTCGATTCGTTAACCCCAGATTGAAATATGCGCCCTGACTAATTGTTAATTAGCCTACCTTTTCTGGTTAACCAAACATTTAAAAATATATATTTAATATACATAATTATAGTAGGCAATGACATAATTATGCATAATAAAATCCCCTATTTATAAACCTCCACCCAGACCACCACCGTTAAAGCACTCTGCTTTAACAGTGGTGGTGGTCTGGACTGAATCCACAACTCGTTACGCTAATCGCAGCTCAGATTGGCTCTGAACAGCTGACTGAGATTGGAGGCTCCGGGCGCCGGGGATGCGACGCAGACCGCCGCTGATGTCTGTGTGCCGTGATGTGTGTGGCGTCTGAGCAACAGCCCGGAGTCACTGTGATCCGAGGTGACAATCCAGATAACTGTGCGGCTGACAATGCACCGACGACCAAACATCCAATTTAATTGAATGGGAGCTACTGGGAAATTCACAGGGATTCCTCTGTGACATATAGCCTATCGTGCGATGGAAGTTAAAAAAGGGATTCTACATTGCATTCGATTCTTAAGTCCTCAGTGACATTTTATAAGTGGAATGGATTGGCTATATTTTCGGGAACGTGTACGAGAATACCTGTTCGCGCCAACTTAGTTTTTTTCACTTGAAGAGTGGCTCAATGGAGAAACTTGAATGTGACATTACACCGGTAACTAAGAATGGCGATGATTAAGTCGAACTTGAGCTGTTTGGATACTTTATCCCGGGGAAACAACTGCCTCCCCGCCAGGAACACGTCTCCCGGGGTAGCGGCCACCCTCGCCGGCGTGCTGATCTTCACTACCGTGGCTGATATCCTTGGAAATCTACTGGTCATCCTGTCCGTGTACAGGAACAAGAAACTGAGGAATGCAGGTGTGAAAACCTCTGTAATGTCAGGCAAATACCAAACATTATATGATGAGCTTTTATTGAAGATACTTATTTTTTTCATTTTCTTTTCAAAATTTGCTGAGTTTGTATATTTGTAATGTAATTGTGTAGGCTATAGCATGCATCTAAATACACTTACGTAAGTTAAAGCAGGATTGGCTTTTCATGTTGGCTGAAGTTGTTCCCAGCTGCTGTTGTCAGTTTGGCATGAATCATATCTTTTTCAGTTGATAGAGGTTGTTAATTGCAATATTGGAAACAGGATTTGGTCATGGCATTATATCAAAACATAGTTAACATGATTTTCTTTGTGTGCCCTGTTTTGATGCACCTTTTCCCCAGACTTACATAAGAGGCACCAGCGAAACATGGCTGTCTTTTTGTGTTGTGCAACAAAACAAAATATAAGATGTTAAATAATGTCACGTTTTTGATGTGCAAAGAAGTGTCAGGAAAATGTAACCCAAGGCACGAGCGATTCAACAGAAGGACGTCAGCAAACAACTCATTTTACAGGTCTTCATTTTGTACTGTATGCTGTGCGTTGAAGAAACAATTAGATATGTGAGACTTTATTGCCCTGCAGGAATTAAAAGTGCACAGTCTTACTCTTACAACCACTCACACATACAGCGGTGTCCAAAAGTCGAGAAATCTAGTGAAAATAATTTTTCTAATTTAATAGATTTTTATTTTTTTTATTGCAAATGATATGTTCAGCATTATACTAACAATGGGAGTGAAACGTTGAAATGAAAGGTGCAATGAATTTGAAAAACCTGATGATGTTAACCAGCATGATTTGAAAATACTCCAGAGAGCTTCTTGTGCTTCACTGGTGAAAAACCTGACTTTTTGTTCAGTGAAGTTCACATGGTTAGTGTCCCAAATTTGATTACTTGACTTAAAGTCAATTTGCTGCTCTCAGACTTTCGTATCTCTTTGTACATCTGTTAAAGGACCTGTTGCTAAGTTGCTACATTATCTGATTTCTTTCATTCTTTGCTTGTAATCTTATACAGGTGAGAGCGAGAGAACAGAGCTGTGCCTGTGAGGGGTATATGTCTATCGATTTCACTGCTATATAGTTATTTAACATGATTAGGCTGCACATGGCTGTTGTTATGAGAATGACCATAATCTCAGCAGGGCAGACAGAAACAGAAGAGATCTTCTGTGATCCATTCCATCAGAGCTGAAGTGCTGTCATCAGATCAGATCAGACCACAGTGTGGTGTTAACACATGTTTAAAGACCTCTGGGAGTTGAGAATTTATCATGATTTGAAAACAGTGGTTAGTTATCCATGTTGGGTTTCACAAAATGGGAATTATGAGATGCACGTCAATCATAATGAGAAAAGCATGCTTCAGTGTGGATGATGTTGTTCTCCTTGCATATTCCTGTCATCAGACCGTTCCGATCTCTGCAGCTGCTCCTAACTGTTTAGACAGCGTGTCGCAATCTCACTGCCTCAGATCATGCAGCTTTTTCCCAGCCTGCCCTGAGCTGCTTGAGTAGAAGTGAAACACTGCATGTTTGCATAAAGAATGGAAATCCAGCATTGCTGGATGGACGAACACAAGACGCTTCGCTCCAAACACACATGCACACAGCCACACACTACACGCATGATCAGTGTTTGCACCTACTGCGCTGAGCCCATCTCAATGTTCAGGATATGTCAGTGAGGCTCTAGGGAGAATTTGGAATGTTAGGTTCTGGAACACTCCGTAACATCAGAATCATGTGTTTGACGATGGGAATACTGTGGAAAAGAAAGGCTCCAATTTTAGTGCTTTCTCTTTTTTTATTTCTATTTATGGTCTTTTAATGCCTTTAAGCATAGGGCAAATGGAGAGAGACAGGAAACCATGGGGACAGAAACAATGATGAAGACATTACACAGGCTCTTTATGTGTTGTTGGCTTTTTGTGCTGTTCACTCTGCCACTACTAAGGCATGATGTTTGTGTTTGTTGATGAAAAGGTTGTTGTTGGTGGTGAAATTTATTCTCAATAAGCATTTTAACTAATGGTCGATGGGCAGTTGTGCTCATGTAATTCTATTTTAAGTATTACTTGTTAATAGTATGTTGTAGTTTAGAATGATAATTAAATGCCCTGAAAAGAAGCAGTTAAATTAACCATATAATTAATCATGGTAATTGGCAAATAAATAAATAAATAAAATACTATTAGTATTAAATGCATTTTGATCCATAAATTAAAACAATTTTTTTTATATGTCATTCATAGATGTCTGTATTTTGATAAAAGGATGTCAAAATGTTGACTACATGGGCTCAGCAGAAGAAGTCAAACAGGACGGATCTCTTGTGTTCAAGTGCAAAGTGGCCACAGGGACCATTAAATAAGGACCATGCATATTCATGTACATTGTTGTATGAAAATACACCATGTAAATATGCCAGAATTAGTAAAAAGATACTACTTTTCATCTGCACGTATTAAATACGTTCTGATCTATATAATTTTCTTCATCTACATTTTTAAAAATGTCATTCATAAATGTTTATATCTATATTAAATAATATTTTTTATGTTATAGTCCAGTAAATACAAGTTTAGTCAAATCTTCAGAAAGAAGGAATATAAGCCTTACAAAAAAAAAAAAAACCAAAATAAATACGGACTAATATATCAATGTATGTGAATTTTGGCATGAGTAAACTGAAGCCCGCATTCCTCTTTTTTTGTTTTCCTCTGAGCTCAGGCTATTTCTAGAGCCGCCGGGTTTGGTTATGGGGGCTGTGCAGATTCTGGCAGCATGAGTTGGGTTTAATCAATACTCCCTTACCCCGGTCTTCTGGCCCATCTTTAGACTACAGTGCTGATTGATAGCTTCTTAATGTCCAGCTTCAGTTGGCATTCCCTCACACTGTTCAGGAGATTCTGGCACTAATTAGATCTGCCACAGTCAAGCATCCCAACCTGTCTAAATCATCTAAACCCCACTATAAAACCAGTATACATTTAAACACAAGTACACTGCCGTTCAAAAGTTTAGGATTGGTCAAATTTTATGTTTTTGAAAAAAAGTCTCTATATGCTCACCAAGGCATTTATTTGTTTTAACAAAATATACAATTTTTTTTTTATTCCAATTCCAATTTTAAAGAAATAATTTCTATTTTAATATATTGTAAAACTATTGTCATAATTTGCTTGCAATAGAAATAATTTGTAACATTGTAGGTATTTACTCTTTACTGTCACATTTGATCAATTTAATGCATCCTTTCTGAACAAAAGCATTAATTTCTTTCAAATAACAAAAAATAAATCTTACTGACCACAAAGTTTCGAACGGAAGTGTAAATAGACACACACACACACACACACACACACACACACACACACACACACACACACACACACACACACAAACAAACTACCAGTTGGAGTGGGAGGCATTTCAGTGGTTACAGTTTGAACATTTTCATTGCTGAATTACAGTGTCTCCATTAGCAGCAGAAGCATAGCTACTGCAGTTCGTCCATTACACCTCACCTGAAATTGCAGCAGTGTTTGGCATTGGCACACACTCAGGGCTGCTGATGAACAGATGGCTTTCAGAGGAGAGGCAATAAACTATTCTCATTGTAGCAATGCACACTGACAGTGAGGAAAGATCGGCATTGGCGGTGTATGAATTCTCTTCTTTTGAATTCAAACAAACACTGAGTCAAGAGTGGCCAGCTCTGCTCCTATAGTATAGGGCTACCTTCCACAGACTCCATCCAACCTGCTCCAGTATGCTACAGCTGTCTGTAATTTTCAAGTAATCCTGAACACCTTAATTAGCTGGTTTAGGTGTGCTAATTTGCTAAAAACATGATTTAAGGGTATGTTTACACGACAACGATATGCTTAAAACGGAGAAAGTTTATCCTTTGAGTTTTCCATGTACAGACGGACATTGTCAAAACGATTCCCATTCACACGGATCCGCAAAAACGACTAAAAACGCTGTATTCTGCTGCCAGGCCATTAGATGGCGAGGAAAAACTATAGACTGAACACGTAATACGCATGTGCATGATGTCATAGTCTTCAGAGATTCTCATTTTTGATGTTTACACATAGACCGTTTTCAAAAACTTGCACTTTGAAACACGTTTTCAAAAGTTTGCATTTTCAGGCACCCAAAACGCTGTTGTCGTGTAAACGAACGGCCAAAACGCATAAAAAGTTTTATGTTTTGACTTGAAAACGGTGTCATGTAAATGTACCTAAATTTAGCCGGGGACACACTTAACGACTGTAAGGCCGATTAAGAATGTAATTGTTGATACTTACGACTGATCATGCCCAAACGCGCTGAGTCGCGTTCAGTCGGTGTTCACAGTGTTTAAAATCTGCTGCAGTCGATGGAAACAGTCTGTTAAGCCCTATTCGCACTGGATTAGTATCACCTGGTGACCTCTAGCCATTTGTAATAATTGTGGAGGTTATCTGTGATCTTAATCCCGTGCGAATCGGCCATGTCTGTAATTTGTAAAGTAAAAATTCCACCGCAAACGACCAACCATATTTCGCCGAACACCGAGGTCCCATGATAACATTAGTCCCGTGCGAATCGGCATCTCTGTGATTTGGCGGAGTCATATATAATTTTTTCAAGGTTTTTGTCTCCTCAGCACCTTTTTATCCATCTTTTTTGAAGAATGGAGTTGAACATTGTTGGAGTGTTTTGATTGTATTTTGGGTGCTGCCTGGGTAATATCGCTATACCTACACCATACAACTATACAATCTGCAGAAAGAGAAAGCTGAAAATCATCAGAAGATGACATACAGCTGCATGCGGTAAATAACATTATTCTGTTGATGATACAGTATATCATACAGCTAGACCTATAACGACAAGACATGTCCAAGCAATAGCCTATTGACATCACATTGCTTATCCTGTGCGAATGCGCCACACGTGTGTTCAGTTCAGTCTTAGAATGTTTCAGCTAGTCGTTAAGTGTCTCCTCGGCATAAACCTCATTTTGTGCAGCTTGCTGAGGAGAACATATGAATAGTATGGCAACTTAACATTTGGGCAGCCCCTTTTGCACTTCTCCAGAATTATCCAGAATAGTTATTATTTTGAGTTTGATATGGACCATAAATTCTGTTAATGGCACATCAGTCTACACAACACACACACTCAGTTAATGAGAATGTGTTGTCTCACTGCACCATTCCCTCACACAATAAGCAGACACACACAGCATACGTCAGCGTAATTGAATGTGTCTCCAGTTCATGTTAATGCTCTTATATGGTCATTTTCTGACATGAATGGGTTTGAATTAAGCTGTAATGCTTGTGTGCAGATGGAGAAGTGGTGAGATGGAGCGTTACAGTGATTCTGAAAGTCTTTGATGGCATTGGTGATGTTTTCTTGCTTAAGCTGCGGCCTCAGGCACAACCGTCTGACCTGCAACACTTACTGTCACAGTGTATTAGACAAGTTCAACAGCCAATAGAATACCCCACTACTGCTGCATTTTGAACAATAAAAGAGTAAACATGATCTTTTGCATATAGCAGTATGAAGATGTTTAGATAGCTGGAGTGGGTTTGATCCTTCTGTTGGCAGAGCTCCCGAGAGGACGCTTTGCTGTTTTATATGATTGGCTGGCACACAGGAATAATTCAGCATTATGGAAATGAAGGGGGAAATATTCCCTCTCTTTCTTTTTCATGCATACGCATAAACACTTGCAAACACACTGCTTCAAATACTTACCAAGTATACATTTGTGCCCCAAACAACCTCCTTAGTTTTGGGAAGTGTTCGAAAAATTCAATGTATTACATTCTGAATTACTCTTTAAAGAAACTAAAGACAATACAGTGTTATATTTGGGAAAGTATACATTCTTTTACATTACTTTTTTTCTGGTTCCGTAAATTTGAAATGAATACAATGGTTTAAATAAACAGTTTTAAATAAAATAATTTATTTGAAATATATTTAAATAAAGATTTGTTTGTTTATTAGTTTGAATTATACGTTTAAAAGAAAGAAAGACTGGCGTAAATAATGAGCAACATGCTACTTGTATTGTAAAAAAGAGATCTGAGAATTCATGCGGGTAACTTGTAAGGTATTACACTTTACTTCTTCTCAACGCCTCTCTCGTCTCTTTCTCCCTGTGCCTCCACTCAGTTATTTTTATGATACTGGGATGCAGGGGGAATATGGGTGTATTTAAATAACCCTAGTGCTTATGTGTCTGAGGTGTGTGTGTGTGTGTGTGTGTGTGTGTGTGTGTGTGTGTGTGTGTGTGTGTGTGTGTGTGTGTGTGTGTGTGTGTGTGTGTGTGTGTGTGTGTGTGTGTGTGTGTGTGTGTGTTCAGAGCAGTGTTGAGGGCTGGTGGTAGGATCTCATCAGTATCTCATGAGATTTATTATCCAATAATTCAACACACAATGTCAGATTTTAATGTTACACACATATAATCCTGGGCATGAGCGAGACATGAGTTGTGCAGAGTTATAAAAGACTATCTGATCTGTGTATTAAAATAAGCCTGCAAAATGCATTTCACTATCAGTTCATTCCAGCATAAATGCTCCAGACTAGCTGAGCCAGACTATCCATTAAATACATTTATGACAGCACAGACAGAGGCAGATCAGCCAACTCATCCTCACTGATAACCTTGAATTGGCTCAGAGAAGTACTTTAGGAAAGTAACAGGTAATTGCATTTTAATTGTCTCCCCTGAAACTCAGCGGTGAACTGCAGATTACTTCTCTTTTTCCCCTCACAGACAGATTTAGTAAGAGGTAAAATCCAATCTTTTGACTTTCTGAATCTTCCATCTCTATCTGACAAAATATCTAACTATTGAACCACACTTAATAATATATGTATACAGCATAAATAACAGTGTGTATATATACATTCTTAAAAATAAATAAATAAATGTTCTTTATTGGCAATGGCATCTATGGTTCCATGAAGACACTTTAACATCCATGGAACCTTTCCAATGCACAGAAGGATATTTATAGTGGAACAACATTCCTAAAATTTTTAAAATGTTCTTCACACTAATGTTTCTTTTAAGAAATGTATATTCTTCTATATGGCATCACTGCAAATAAACACCATTGGAACCTTTATTTTTAAGGGTAGCATATTAAGGTTGTGGATATTTTAATTAACCAATATTTTGCATAATTATATCAAATTTGTTGCATTATGCAACAAGACATGTGCATGTGTGTTCATGTATGTGTGCGTGTCTGTGTGTGTGTCTGTGTGTGTTGGGGGCAGGGGGTATGTGGAGAGGTTGCATAAGCACATTCAGCCTGGTTTCAGTCCATCAAACACCTCAGGTACTGAGACAGTATAACATTTGAGACAGGCAAAGAAGCAGGCTGGTAAGCGGATCCACGTGCAGGTTTAGATTTATTAAAGTGCAAACACAAAGTAACTGGTGAAAACAAATGTCCATTCAACGACTGACAGAGAACAAGTGAAACAAAGGGCTATATAGACAGAGGTAGACAAGCAACAAGATAACAAGGGGGCGTGGCTAATAAGAAACACACAGGGAGACTAATCAACATTAAACCTACAAAGAACTGCAAAACATGGAGCAAGACAGGAAATAACATAAAATTCCAGGAACACACAAGACGGGGAACACAGGTTGGAATCATAACGTACAGTCTGTGATATTAAATTGGCATATTTATTGCTAACTTACAATTTGTTATTGCCTTACATTACATCACAACTCTAAATGCATGGTGTCCACAGCAGAAAACACTCTTAAAATAACTACTTTTAAAAATTTAACAAAAACATATTTCAGTTAATGAAGTCATAAATTACAACATAGATGTGAAATCTATTTTGGTCTCCCTCAACAATGCAAGAATACTGCACTGTATGCATTTCTGAAGCTCAAACATCTACAGATGGAACTCAGAACATGCTGACACCTCAAAACAAGTCTCTCTCCAAGATTTTAGTTTCTCTGCAGAGTGAAGTTTGAGTTCTGCAAGTTTGAGAATGAATTTGGATATTTTTGACAAGACGCTTGCCTGGCAAATAACCTTTCATGTGCACCCATCTTCAGGTTCACTCTCCCTTCGGAGTTTTCATTGTTTACTGTTTGCCAAGTTCTTTTTTCCCAGTTTTGCGCTGCAGAAGCTCATCAGAGCTGTTGAGTTGTTCTAGCTCAGCATTGTGTAGACTGCCTATAAAATTCTGCTGCTAGGCGACAATATTGTTTCCAGCTGGATTAAAAAAAAATCAGATAGCCTATCTTTTGTTTCAATGGATACTTTCTCAATCTTAGAATTTGGCAACACATTGAACAATGTGGAGGTGTCATTATGGTAAGAAGGTGTCAGTTTGATCTCCTGAGCTGGCAAGGCATCTGTCCATGACACCATCTGCTTGTCCTGTGTGAACAGGTTGCTTCTGTGTTATTTTACTATTCTTTAACACTGGCAAAAAGTGTTTGCTAAACATTGTACCCTCTTTATCAATACCAAAATAGCATGTGTACATCTCTGTATATATTTCTGCCAAATAGCCTGCAGATATGACTGAAATAGAGTAGTAGCCTATGCTATTTCAAATTCCGTAATAATATTTTTTCATACCTACGGTTGGGAATTACTGGCTTAAGTGATATCAACTGTAAAGGAAATCAAGGTGGAGTCAATTATATCCAGATGAAAGATGACAAACATAGTGCACTGATGAATCATGCCCAGTAACACCATATTAATGTTGAGTTAAGGAACATAAGAAGTGAAGGGCTTTATGCTGAGATCTCCCATGTGTCCTCCATGTGACTCATTTACACATGCAGCTCAGGGATGTAGAGGAACATATGTCCTTGTGTAGAGTTTGTCATGAGAAGTTGTGAGAAAGGAAACCAATTAAACTCATTCTGTTCAGGATAATCATGTGGATTTATAGTGATCCTCAGGCAGTCACAGGAACTGTCCTGATCTGAACCACAGACACAATAAATCCTGTTCTCTCTCTCGCTAGCTTTCTGTTTCTTTCTCTCTCTCTCTTTCCCAAACATGATATATGAGTCTCTGTAAAATAAGCATGTCATTATTACACTGTCTTATGTCCCTCAACCTTGATGAGGAATAAAAACAAGAGTAGACCCATCTGCATTCAAGCTGGAGGATAGCGATAATGGAAAGGTTCAGTATTCACTTCTTATCTCTCATGAACTGTGGTGTTATTAGATGTTGAAATACAGTTCCCTAAATATTTTATACTCTAACTTTGGGCCATGTGACTTTGATCCTCTGACAGCTGTGAAGGTTCATTCTGATACAAAGCGACCGACTGCAACTCAAAGTCATCTGAACCTCAAGATAATAAAGGTAGAGCAAAACAATGCAAAAATGCTTCTTTGTGTTTAAATGACACATTCCATCTTTTATGTCTTGAAGGGGTCCTAATATGTTTTTTGTTTTAGTTTTTTTTGCTGTTGTTTTTACATTTTTAACTTTCTTTAGTGTGTGATGTTGCTGTTTGTGCATGAAAAAGGTTTGCAAATTTACAAAGAACAAAATCCACTCTAAAGGGAGTTATTCTCTATATCAGTAAGCACTCTTTCTGAACTCCCTGAAAAGCCTTGATTGTAGTCTTGAGTTTTCTTCCAGGAACGTACACGTCACAATATTCCATACTGTGGAATACGAAAAAACAAAAACGGCGAGGCCTGGTTGAGTTGTGTTAGTAGTGTGTTGAATCTCGTGGTTATAGTAAGGGGTAACATTTCTGAAAGACACTCAAAGTAGTTGACCAATCACAACAGCCGTCCAATAAGAGCACATTCCGCTTTTTAGAAGGAGGGGCTTCATAGAGACTGGAATTAAACAGAGCGTGAGAGACAGACTTGGGAGAGAGGTGCTGCTACAATGTAAAATGAACAAGCATAAAAACCTATTCTAGTAGACCCCAAAAACAAAAGACTTTGAAAACGGGCATAATAGGTCCCCTTTAACTCAGAAAAAGCAAGAGATTCCTTTTTAAAATTTTTGTCCGAAATACTTTCCCGCTCAGAAATAACGTCTTTGTCCGCAGCCAGCAACACTGACTCTCCAAATGTCATTGTAAATGTCAGTGCAAAGAACCCGCAGTGACCTGTGTGCAATTCCCTGACCATTTTGAGTCTGTTGCCAGAGGATCCATTTCCAGAGACTCTTAAAAAGATGGCAAAAACTGCTTTATGGAGCCTAAGGTCCGACTTGAGCTTAGATTCTGCTCGGATTTCAGTGATGAGCTGCTGGAGAGAATCAGACTACTGAGGCATTTGAGTGCACAATTGAAAATGTGTTTCAGCTGAATAGATATTGCAACCTTAAGGGAGCTGTATCTTGACAATATGTCCAATTGTACAAATTGCTTACATTTGATCAGCTGAGTTACATAAAAATGAAATAAGCAGAACTTAACCTATCAATCAGGATTCTTTTTAGAGTAGAGCAAGTTGCTAGCATTTTCTTTTTGATCTGATATCAAGTATTATCAAGCCCAACATTGCTGATATTAATACTATTATGATGATTATTATGATACTTCTGATCATAATTTAACTACAGTTCACAATAATGTTGTATAATTTGCGTATATGTGCGAATAAAAAGTTCTTGAGCAAAATTTTAACAGGTTAGTTCTAACAATAAATCTACATTATTCTAAATGAAGTAAGGAGCTTGTGGATGCAGTAAGTAATTTGCATAAAACATCCTTTGATTTGCATCAAACTTCATTATCATTTAATTCATTGTGACTCAAAAAAATGACTAGGCTACTTTAAAAAATAGTCACTCACTGTTAATTAATTTCTAATAATATATATGTAAAAAAAAAGCATTTTTTTTTATGAGGTTAACAGAAGATTTTTTTATTTTTTATTTTTTACATACAGTATGTGGTTTTAGAAAGAAACTGATGAATTATGATTTTGTCACAATTCTCAGTCACCAGTCCTGTAACCACTGCACTTAATTTCATTCACCCTCATCGGCTCCACTCCATTTAAGCAGTCACCATCCACGACCACATCACAGGGTCTGGTCTCGTTGTTTGACACTGAACTCTTACCTGACTACCTATCTGTGGATTACTACCTGTGCGTCGAACTGCGTCGTCATCGTCTGCTAGTCTTCAGCCCACCAGCCACTTCTCTTCACTACCTGCAACAGGATAAGACATTCATTCACATGCCAGTATCACCAGAACTGTCTGCAATCAAGAGACTCACCTGCTAATCATCTGTGTCATTCAATAAACTCCATTCATATTTTACCTGTGTTTGCAATCTTCTGTTCAATGACCGATTTCTGCATGAATTATATTACGCACAAATATGTGTATAATTATGATTAGTGAATCAGACTTATTGTTATTTCTGAGGATAAAATGAGTAATTATATTAACATTTTATTTAAAAGCCATCATAACAACCAATAAGCTGGTTGTTTTTGAGATATTTGGTTTCACCTCTGATTTTTTCAATAAATGCAAGGGTAAAGATTACATAAGACATTTTTTACAGTGTATTTGCTAACGTGGTTCATTTTTTTACAGTTTCATTTTTTTTAGAGCTTATGATAGATCTTCAGTTAATCAAATAAATAGTTTAACACAACACATAGATTTGATATTATTATCCAAGTATCAATCATCATGACAACATACAGTACATATCAGAAGTATAGATATTTCATGATTATGAATTCTGCACACTTCCCCATGAATAGTGTAGATAATTTCAGCACAGAGAGCTGAAATAGCCCTGGCTGTTTGTCGTCCTGTGTGTGATGCTTCGGGTTATTTGGACTCGTGCCAGACTGATGGTGGGAGATGATGGTCTTTTAAAGCACACTTCCTGTCAGCTGTGGCTTTGAGTTGACAAATGTTTGGCAGGCTGAGACACTAGTCAAAATGCCACTATAGATTTAAATGAAATGGTAGTATAAATCATGTTTGATGCTAAAGGTGACATGGTGAGAAAGGGGCAGATTTAGGGCTGTCTAAAATCCCATTTTGTGTCTGTGTGTGATTGTGCTCACCAGGCAGACATAATCTGTAACTGAATCTTGTTTCTCTTATGGTTGGGGGGAAAAAGGGAGTTTTACACAACAATCTGCATTTGTTGCAGACAGAACAAGCTATGAGTGTTCTCCGACCTCAAGTAAAAAATTATCATATGACAAGCAGGGCTTGGTTCTGATACCAATGGTCTCACTGACCTCCATGGAGGTAGTTCAAATGGGAAGGAGGCATAAATGTTTTACTCCAGCTTTTTATAGGAGACAGAATACCAGAGACCTAAAAATTTGCTTTTTGTTTTATCTGCGAGCATGTATTTTTTTTTATTATATTATTATTATTATTATTACCCTAAATAGAGTGTGGCCCAGTCTAATCACTTCATAATACTTTGCATAAGTGGACATCGTATGATACCAGTCTGTTTGAATCTGTTTCACTCATGAATGCAACCTTCATGAGTTGTCAAACATGTTCAGTTTTCTTGGCACGTAATCTTTTCAGCTCCTTTGGTTCAAGACGGAGAGTGTGATGGAGGGAAACGGTCAATGAGAGTTCATGAATGGAAAATTGTGAGCAAAACAAGTGTGACCTGATCAGTGTTGCGAAGAGACAAAGAATTATTGAAAGTGCGGAAATGAACTCCATTTGAATTCAGCAAAAGATTTGTAAATGGGTTTATGAGGGCAACTCAATAAGAATGCATGTTTGCAAAGACACAATGAGGTCATTTTTAGAGAAGATTGATGTATCTTGGATTTTTGAGATGGAATAAGGCTGAATTCTGAGGTCTGGCAGTGTGGCTTTTTTTCTCTTTATCTATAGGGTGTTGTAAATAATAATAATAATACTTTGTCACACTTTAGTTTGTGATCTACAATACTATTAACTATGACGTTTGCCACAATAAACTCCTAATTACTGCTTATTAATAGTTAAGTTTAGGTATTTGGTAGGATTAGGGATGTGTAGAAATGCAGAATAAGGTATGTGCTTTAATAAACAGCCAACATAGTAATATGCATGCTAATAAGCAACTACCTGATAGTGGTAATTGGGCCCTAAACTAAAGTGTTACCATACATTATTTATATTGCGATTTTCCCTCAAACCCAAAGTGCTACACACATACATACATACATACACACACACACACATATATATGTGTGTGTGTGTATGTGTGTGTGTATGTATATATGTATGTATGTGTGTGTATACAGTGGTGGCCAAAATTATTAGAACACCTGACAGATCTGAAAATATTGACCTTTTCTTTTGCCTCCAAAACATGATTTCATTTCATAATGTTTATAAAACATGCAGTTGGTTGCTCTGAGCACAACAAATATCAGATTAAGTTTTTATCCATTTTGAACTTTAATATTTGGTATGTCCACCTTTGCAGCAATTACAGCAGCTGGCATAGTGTCAATATATTTCCTGAGAAATTCAACATTAATGTTATCCCATGCCTTCTGCAACTGAAGCCAAAGGCTTTCCTTTGAATGTACAATAGATCTGTCCAGTTTATTTTCCAACTCGCCCCAAATTTGCTTCGATGGGGTTGAGGTCCGGACTTTGACGGGTCCAGTCCATCATTTTCCCTCCGTCGCAGGTAGTTCCGGCAATAGTTAGAAGAATGTTTTGGGTCATTGTACTCTTGGAAAATAACAACTGAAACCTCTTAAATATGCCAAGTGTTGTAATAATTTTGGCCACCACTTTATATGTATACATATACATTGGGATGGTCAAAAAGATTGGTCCTCGAACACTCGAGAGCAAGTTGACTGTCAGTCTGCAACCGTAGTTAGATGCATGTATGAATATCTATATCTGCAATAGACTTCAGCAGATGATTCTGCTAAACTAGCACAATACTACAAGACGAGGGCATACGCTAATACAACATTAAAAAGTTACCATAATATGTAATATTATATAAAAACACAAACCAACACATTCTCACCAGTGGAAGGTTATCACGTCTTCGGGAATTTAAATCTCGGCAGATTCACAACCAGAAGCCGCGCAATGTTGTGGCATCACTGATTCAAGGCTGTATCCAGATCTGATTTAGGACCTGCGCCTGGACACGACGACAACGCAGTCCTGAAGTGTCAACTAGTCTCTCCCCTGTGAAGGCCTCCTTCCCTTCCCTTTAGCTCTGTACAGATAAAATGTTGTCAAAATAGTTCTGGTTTATATGGCTACTCGGAAGTGATAAATAATTCTGTATTATAAATTTACAAGGCCAGACAAGTAATTTGTTTAGGTCAATTTGTAAAGAAAGACTACATGCCTGCACACATATATACTCAAACACGTAATACGCATGTGCACGGCGTTAGCGTTTTCACAGGTTTACATTTACATTTACATTTATTCATTTAGCTGACGCTTTTATCCAAAGCGACTTACAATTGCTATATATGTCAGAGGTCGCACGCCTCTGGAGCAACTAGGGGTTAAGTGTCTTGCTCAGGGACACATTGGTGTCTCACAGTGGATTCGAACCCGGGTCTCTCACACCAAAGGCATGTGTCTTATCCATTGCACCCCCCCCCCCCCCCTCATGCGTTTACGTTTTTAAAGCTTGCGCAGAGATAAGAAAGAATAAATATATATATATATATATTTTTTTTTTCTTCAAGGCTTGCACCTTGGAACCTATTTCAAGGTTTGCGTTCTCGAGCCAACAAACACTGCTTTTGTGCGAATGAGCGGACCGGAGCACGTTAAGGCTTTTCTGTTAGAATGGTGTCGTGTAAGCGCCACCTAAGTTAATCACTAATGATCTTTGCAACGGAAGTGAATCGATCAAAACTAACTTCAATAACTTTATTCTAGAGCTGCTGTAAAGCTAAAACAATCTCTGTTACTTTAATTTCCAATTATCACTGTAAAGCTGCTTTGAAACAGTCCATATTATTAAAAGCGCTATATAAATGAAGGTCACTTGACTTGACTATTTTAATATGGGAATCGAATGTCAAATGTGCATCAAAAATAATGCCAAGATTGCGCACTTGAAACAATGGAGGTAGGAATCAGTTAACAAATTGAAATAAAGTTTATGCAGAGCTTTTGGCTTTAACAAGTAGAATTTCAGTTTTTGACTCATTGCTTTTAAGAAAATGTTCTGACATAGGACATATAAGGGGCAACATATATATGCGAAACAAAATGAGCCCTAACAGAGAACCCTGCGGGACACCCCGCTGTACCAATGTTGGTTCAGATTTATTTTCCCCCAAACTAACATACTGGAAATGAACAGTGAGATGGGATTTAAACAGTCATTTGGATGATGCCATGTCTCACAGAGGCAGAGAAAGTCAAGTTTCTTATCCAGAATTATATCATAGAGGACACCTCAACCTCGTTCATTGAACGAAGATTCAACTGAGTGAAACTGATTTTGGAAGTTACATTCTTGTCATGCTTATCCTAGCAAAAAATAGATGTGCAGATCCCACGAGAGTAAAGTGTCCTGAGCAAAGAACATTTATACTGGCACACAAAGCATGTAGGTCTACTCCCCGACGAGAGCTGAAGCAAAAGTTGAAGTGAGCATTAACTTCTTGAATAAAAATGCTAGGAGACAAATGATGATCCAGTGAAAGAAATTCCGAAAAAAGAGTACCTAATAAATAATGTTGCCGTTCAAGAACCTTGATTTCATATTCTACAAAATCACATTAACGTAGACAAGAATGAAAAATATAGAAAAAGAAAACAGCATACTGATATCCAATGTTCAAAGTTTATTATAAATCCAAAGGGCGATTTTTGATGCTGCATAAAATTGGTAACCATATCATACAAAACACACAAACAAAACACAAACCGCAAACACAACATTCTGACATCTTAAAAGTTTAAAAGCCTTTAAGCAGTGCGAATAACAGTGGATGAGTACAATCTGCAAGAAAAGCTCTAGCTTTCCGTAAGACAGACTGTTCAAAGCTATTTGATAACCCAGTCTGCTTAATGTCAATAATCTTATTGGTTGACAATGCCTTTCAATGAAGTTCAATGTTTACATTACCATACCAACAGCACATAGAAAAGTCATAAGAGTCCTACTGATATTAAAAGTAGAAGACAGTCTCTGAAGACAGTGTAACCGCTGCTGGCCTTTTTTTGCATTCTGCTTCAACATGAGTATCGAAACAAAATGTATTATTAACTTAACTTATAGGACAGCAGAAAAGCAGCCAGCGCCTCACAAAGTATAACAGTAAATTATTATATTAAACTACATTTAACTAAACTGGAAAAATAAAATAAAAATAGATAAATTATTTAATTAAATGAAAAATAAAATGCATGGGTTGAGAAGCGGCAGTCAACTGCGCCAGCATCCTCTCTAACCGGAATAGTGTGAGGGGACTTAATGTAAGTCTGCAGGGATAAGAGTTATTACAGCACCTCCCTAATCGAGTTATAAATTACATATTGGTGTCCGTATTCTGTCGGTCTACACAGTTCTGACACAGACACAGTTCTGACTCTCTCTGTCTAGCTTTCACATACACACTCTTTTCAAACACACATATACTCTCAGAGATGCACTATTCTCTATTTGTTGATATCACAGAGCAAGAAAAGTCAGTGCAAGAGGCTTTTTTACTATTATTCTTTTCTCTTTTTTTCTCAAATTCAAATATCTTTCAAATACCTGTCTTTCTTTCTTGGCAACTCATATGTTGCTTAGCTTTTAATTGAAGAAATGTATCATTTTGTTATTTACTGTATGTGTGGAAATTTTTACGGAGCAATTAAAGGGACATGTTGCTGGGGAAAATATGAGATCATGGGAGGAAAAAATATATTTGAACGCTTTTGTGTTCGCTCACAAAAAGTTTTGTGTTCCCCCGAGAAACTTTTCGAACACAAAGTTTCTTGAGGGAACACAAACATTTTGCAAGCAAATGCAGTTTCTCGGGGGAATGCAAAAGCATTGAATATATATTTTTTCATCCCATCTCATATATTTTTTCCCTTCATATCCCTTTAGGGGCTCTGTATATTTTTGTCTGGCTGCTTTTGCACCTTAATTAAGCTGAAGGGAAAAAACAAGAGGTAATAGTAAAAAAATGTAGGAATGGTTTGGTGATGGAGACAAAGGGACACATTTACTCATTGTCCCTCATATGGAAACTGGCAAAGGCATCCTGTGCACAGCAGTCCTTGTGGTCCCCTGAAGGGCGTTCACACTGACAGCGATTTGCAGTGACAAAGCAACCGGAAGTCATTCATTTTCAATGAGAGTTGGTGATTTGAGGTGACATGAGCAACAGAGACCGTTGGCGATGCAACAAAGTTGAGCAGAGTTCAACTCTATGCAAATGTACACAATGACCTAATATGACTACCAATGACAGTGCAGAGAGTGGAGCTCATGTGATCCACCTCATGATACAAATAGATACGGGGGGAACATATAGCAACACTCAATATTGTGATTAGTTTGACTACCCCTTCATATGTACTGTATGTATTCATATGCTATAGTATAGTTCACCCAAAAATGAAAATTCTGTCATCATTTAATCACCCTCATGTCTCAGTGTTGTTGTTGTTGTTTTTTGTCTATTCAATGAAAGTCAATGGGATCCATGTTGTCCACTGGCATTAAGATGTAATATAATATAATAAAATAATGAAAATGCTGTCATCATTTACTCACCCGATATACAGGGAGTAAATGATGACAGAATTTTCATTTTGGGTGAACTTTCCTTTAAGTAAGACTTTTATTTACTTTTTCCAGTTGTTATGAGTAATTGTCATATGGTTTATAGTTTCTTTCTTCTAAGAAATATTTATTTATTTATAATTTTTTCCATAAAATGAAGGTCAATTGGGTCCAATGTTGTTTGGACTCCAATGGCTTTCAGAATACCTTCTTTTTTATGCAAGTAATGATTTTGGGTGACTTATCTTATTTATTTATTTTACTTTGCTTTTGTGTTTGGGTTGCCCAGTTGCCACGAGTAATTGTAATTGGTTTAAATAAATTAGATAATTAAATATATATGTAAATATTTAAATACAATTTATATATGTCACTCTCTTTTTCTCTCGCTCATAGGTAACATCTTTGTGGTGAGTCTTTCTGTTGCTGACCTGGTGGTGGCGCTGTACCCCTACCCCTTGGCTCTGTTTGCTATCTTCCACAATGGCTGGACAATGGGCTCTCTGCACTGCCAGCTGAGTGGCTTTGTAATGGGACTGAGTGTGATCGGTTCAGTCTTCAACATCACGGCTATCGCCATCAACCGCTACTGCTACATCTGCCACAGTCTTCGCTACGACCGACTGTATTCGCGCCGGAACACCTGCCTGTACCTGCTGCTCACCTGGATGCTAACCGCTTTGGCCACCGTGCCCAACTTCCTTGTGGGCTCCCTAAAATACGACCCACGCATCTTCTCCTGCACCTTCACCCAGACTGCAAGCTCCTCTTATACAATCTGTGTTGTTCTGATCCACTTCCTACTCCCGCTGGGTGTGGTTTCTTTCTGTTACCTGCGTATATGGACATTGGTGATTAGGGTCAAAAGTCGTGTCCGGCCCAATCCAAAGGTCAGAGCAGCTGACATGAGGAATTTCCTGACGATGTTTGTGGTGTTCGTACTGTTCGCCGTGTGCTGGGCGCCCCTGAACTTGATTGGGCTTGCCGTGGCGGTTAACCCTGCAAGAGTGGCGCCCAATGTCCCGGAGTGGCTGTTTATTACCAGCTACTTTATGGCATATTTCAACAGCTGCCTGAATGCTGTTGTCTACGGGTTGCTCAACCAGAACTTTAGGCAAGAGTACAAACAGATTCTTCGTGCTCTCTGCACCCCAAGAGCGCTGTTCAGTGAAAGTTCAAGGTACAACACTGAAGCCATGAAGAGTAAACAGTCACCGGCGGGAACTAATAATAACGTGAAAGAGACCAACATGTATAAGGGAGGAGTAACTACTCTTTTCTAGTAGATCACTCCCCATTTACCTAACAACCACAATATAAGGATACAACAGGCCAAGAGGTGGACCAGGGTAAAATGCGCACATGTTTCTAAATTGAACTTTTTCTAATCATCCATGGTTCATGAAACACTGGGAAATTTGGTTGATTCTTGATGTGATCGTGGGCAGAAACACAAAGTCAATTCTGTACTAGGTTTATCTAATATTTAAGGTTTTTAAAATGTTATTGGGTTATATAGCGAATAAGAATCCAAAATACCAAATATATTTCAAGACAAAGATCTTGTTTTCAAGTTTTGTTCAAAGAAATTAAACTTGGTTTGTCAACTGAAAATATATAAAAGTTTGGTATTTGGGGTGAAAAGCGTCCCTGTTGCTGGGGCTACAGGCACATTAATTATGAATAGCTGGCTGACTATTATGTTGGGTGTCCGCCTTAGAGATAATCACAATATTTATAATATAAAATATTATGTTTTTTTCACTGTAAAACCATATTAAATTATATCTAATATGTAAGGAGATTTCAGAATCTTTTAAATTCCATTTTCTGTTTTTTTAAAATGAACTAATGTTAATGAATGAATATTTATTGAATTCATTTATGTTTTTAAATAAATAATATGGTACAAACTTTGTTGAAGGGATTTTGAACAAGTATCAACTTAGTAATATATTTTGCATAATAATGACCTGCTTGTAAAGTTGTGACGTATACAGTATAGAATACTGTTATAGAATAAGTCTCTAGTCTATTTCAAGTGAGAAATTGAATATTATCTCAACAGCCATTTATGAGCACTATTAATTTACAACACAACAAATGTAATGGTCCAAAAAAAGAATCACTGTCTATCCATCTTTAATTTCACTATAAAGATAAAGGTTGGGATCATGATTTTTTTTATAGTACACTCTCAGCACAAAAGCTGTCACTGGGATGGTGTTTTTCCGACCCGATCTCAAGGCAATTCGTACTAAACCTAACCATCACGTGGGTTTAGACAATTAGCCACATTTTAATCACTCATACGAATTCGTACGAATTGGTCGTGAGATAGCGTTGGTTCTTCTATTATGGTTATAATATGTACCATTTACAAGTACTTATGTACACTTTTGGTACCAATATGTAATATGCACTCTTTAGGTACAAAGGTGTACCTTTTGAAAGGGTACCGTCCCAGTGACAGATTTTGTACCTTTTTTTCTGAGAGCGTATAGCACAACATTAGCACCATGTGTTGTTTTCTTTGGAATCTTGTCAGAGGTCAGACTTAAAAACTGGATAGCTGAAGTATTTGAATCAGTTCAGCTCAATTTAATTCAATGTTGGTTCAACTCAACTGTGTCAGTGTTGCAAAGTTAATCAATTATGAAACAAGTTCAATGTAGCTATGCAACTCTACAGAAGGTGACAGTGTCAATTCAGTTCAACACTCACTGTCAATGTGGCAAAGTGTCAATATTAAGCCTTTGTTCTCATCTGATTATGTCAGTGCATTAATTCAATAAAATGACTGAATATGCATATTTTTTAAACCACAACTGAGCTATACAAAGGTGACTGTGGCAAGGAACAAAAACTACATCAGGTGGCAGTAGTGAAGGTTTTTTTTTTTTATAAAATTATTTTTCCCTATTACTGAGGTGTGCCTTTGCAACCCAGTCTCACGGCAATTCGTGATGTGGTCACGTAATTTAATCTATTTTTTCGTGGCAGGGACACGTGTTGGCCTTTTGCACCGTCGTACCCTATATCTCAGTAGTCTGTGTGGAGGCTATAAGATGATAACTGTATTCCTTGTAGAATGAACATTCCTTAACAAATGGAGTGGTTGTCAGCCTTTTTATGTTTTTGTTTGAGCAGACTTGAGCTAAATAAGACTGAGAAAATGAAAAAATAAGACTACTGCAGACTGTCGAGTCTGTCTGCTCTTGAGTTCCTATAGAGATTGGCTGATACCATGGCAACCAACACTGAAAAAAATATGTTTTGATGCTCTGTGTGTAAATTCCTTTGTAAATTCTTTGCATATGGATGCTTTGCATATCAGCAAATCTTTCTGATAGATATCTACATCATGTTCTGCATTTCCAATCTGAGTGGTCCGCATGCAGTGGTGCTGAGAACTAAACTACATCTTTGTCTTTCTTTTTAGTCCTGTCTTTCTTATCTTGCTGTATCTTGCCTCCATTTATCTGAACATCATATGTCAATCATACTCTTTCTCCTCCCTGATTACTTTACTTGCCTTCATTTACTCTGCACACACTCATGCTCCTATCCTTGAGGGATATTTATCACTTCTCCAGACACTTAAAGCGCCAGCTGAAAGGGGCAGCTGATGATAACCTGACATAAGATTCTCCAGAGCTGTAATTTTCAAAGAACGGCTGGAATTATTAACCCTGATGCACCACAGATATAAAGAGCCATAAATGCTTTTCAAGCTCAGTGGAATAAAAGCATATGGCACTGAGGATTTTGGAGACTCACAGGTCTTCATTTTGAGCAGACATTTTATTTGCTAGTTTTTATGTATTTGCTTGAATGAATTTATTTACATGTTTTATGATTACGTTACTGTTTAGAGGAGTGCTTTATCTAACTATAAGGCTTTGAGTCAAAAGTCGAATTATACAAATGCTGGTTTGTGTTTATTATGTTTGTTTCAAGTTCAAATATCTTTTAAATTATAAGCATTTTGTCCTTCAAACTCAAAGCCCGTAATGCAGTAAAATGTTCAACAACTAGCCCTAGTTTCCTCTATTTAATTAAAGAAAAAAAAATATTAAAATGTTCTAATTTTTCTAGAGATCCTCCATCCATTTTGTTACAAAGACATTTCCAGTGCTCTAGCAGTGCCACATCCACCATACATATTAAAAATCTCAAAGCTTAGTTGAGTAAAATTATATATATATGATTATATGAAATTATATATAAATATATTCACTTACAGGATAGGATTTTATTTGCCATTTTATATCAATTCTATTTAGGGGCTATAGTTGTCATATAGGGAAGTTGTCACAAACACAATGGCTATCTCAGTAACTAAGGTTTTAAGTCAAAATTCCACAAATGCTGTTTTTCTACAGAATTGATTTTTTAATGTTGGTTTCAAGTACAAAAATCTCTTCTAGTTAAAAAATAATCTCTTAAATTAGATAAGAATCATTTGATATCATCATAATGTAGTAAAATGTTTGAAAACTATCCCCCGTTTTCTCTAATATAAGTTATTATAGATTTTAAAAAGAGAAATAAATAATTAAATTTAGTAGGGGAGACTGGTTGTAACATGGGGAGAGTTAAAACACCATCAATTCCACCAATTAGGGATAAGATATGAGTCATGTGATCACTTCAGTATTTCCTACTTCCTCCCCGATCAATCATGATGATTTTCAAGGCAGGAAACAGGCACATGCAGAATATATAGAGAAAAAACTGATTTTGAGGTCAAAAAGTAAAAGATTTGACCAAGACTATATTTTGTTTAGTATTTGTACTATTGCAGATAACACTGTAAGACTTATATTAGATTAAACAGTAGTTTCTTAGGCAATATGTGATGCATTTCCCCCCTGCTCATTTCAAACCACTATGCTAATACATCTAGTTAAACATTGGCTGACAGAGGTGGGGTGGGTTGTAACACTTATTTAAAAAGTGTTACAACCATCCCCTTACTAAGAATATAACTAAGAATTTTCTTGATTTGAATGTTTTTAAAGAATAACTAGGGCATGGAAAAATGAAAGACTGACAGAGGTGTCTCTGCCAGTGTTTTATATAAAGTGGTTTGCATGGAGCAATTTAACATCTCAAAGCCAAAGAAGGTTTGGGTGAAATGCGCCCTATGCAGTTTCTGGGCCCATCAAGCCTGCACTCCAAGGTTACCAGCATCATTCATCTGTCAGAACTGTGACTCTGATTAAGAATAAACACACATAGACACACAGGCACATTGACATGTTATTTTTTTGTTATACTTAAAGATGTACAAAGATGTTCTTTAATCTGGTACATATGGTTTATTAAGTATACCGTTAAGTTTGTTTAGTAGATTAATTTACACACACACAGACATGTCTTTTTTTATTTTTTTATTTTTTTTATCTAAAGATGTACAAAGATGTTATTTAATTAGGTTTAATTGTAGTTATTTGTGTTATTTAATTGTAGTAGCCTAGTGTTATTATTGTTAAGTAAGTTTGTTCTAGCAGGTACATTTAAACACACACACACACACACACACACACACACATGTGAGTCAAACAGACATAGTCTGTTATTGAGAGAGATAGAGAGAGAGATTGTTCTTTTATTTCAATAAATCGGTTTTTGAACAATATCATATGGTATGGCATCCATTTTTACTTCTTTTACGTCTATTGTTACAACTTACTCCAACATGTGTTACAACCTACCCCGATAGTGGGGTAGGTTGCAACAAAGGAACACCATGCATTTGACATCAACTCACGAGGTCTGTGATATTCTTGTAGAGGGCTGAATTGGTTCCATTTGTAGTATACAAATGTGGATACTTTGTATAAAAGTTTGAGAACTCAAGCAAAAAAATTCAGCGAGTTACAGTTGCTGAAGCAAAAAGTGTTACAATCCCCGGTCTCCTCTACTTTTTCTAGAAGTTGCTGAGAGGTCACCAGTGTTCTCACAGCAGCTCTGCACATTTATGTCTCTTTTATTCGACATAGCCTACTCAGTTTCATTCATGGATCTCTCTCCTTTGAATCAGGTGTGGTAAAGGAAGCCATACAAAATGTGCGTGATTGAAACCACTGGCCTAGATCATGGATATAGATATTTTTTTCATGTATACTCGTGTAGCCTACTACTAGAAACGCGAGTTGCAGTACTGCGGCGCCCCTTAGCGGACATGCGCAAACATGCACACAACTGCTGTCATGATCATCCAGATCATGTGACAAAGACCCGGAAGCGCACATAATTCAAGATGTCGCAGCACGGAATTATCAGCAATTGAGTTCCTTTCAAGATTTTTCTTTTTTTTGCCTATGAATAAAAATACACAATGGAAAAATACGACAAGACAGATGTCGGGTCCATTCCCGGAGCCGTGCCTGATTTCAAAGGGTAAGATATTTGATATTATAATGTGCTTAACGTTATTCTGCTCAGACTTCACGTGACCTCTCACACCAAAATCACAATCACTAAGGCCAAGAAACTATATAACGGATTAAAATGAAATAAACATTTACATATAATATCATTAATGTATTTGGTGCACTTGGTGATTCCAAATCATTTAAAATTCACATTTCGACTACTTTAATTTGTCTAATCTCTCCTTGTCTCTTTCTTCCTCTTGTTGTATTTATTCAGGAATGACGGTTCTCTTGTCTCTGTGCTCAAGACACTATTGTTTTTCACTATTCTGATGATAACTCTCCCCATCGGACTGTATTTTACATCAAAGTCTTTTCTCTTTGAAGGTATTTTGCTTCCAAAGGCTGATAAGCCAACTTTATTTATTCGTTTATTTAAATAATAATAATAATAATAGCCCAGACAGACAGCAACATAGTGTTGGCCCACACCTGGTAACTTACACGTGGGTTCCACACGGCCCAGGTGTGGGCCGGATCTGGGCCGATACTATTTTGCTGTCTGGGAGGCTACTTACTATTATTATTATTATCATCAAGACTGCTGTTCTGATTATTGTTGGGCAGTCCACACAAAGTTCCAGTGCTAAATATCTGTGTTACTCTACAAGCCATTATATTAAGTCCTTATTTGCTGGTTTGCTTTTACCATAATTTCTCCTTAATTCTGTTCTTTTCTTCACAGCCTTTCTGGGTTACTCCAGCAATGACAGCTATTTCTATGCTGCCATCGTTGCTGTGCTTGCCGTCCACGTGGTTCTGGCACTCTTTGTTTACGTTGCATGGAATGAAGGATCACGCCAATGGAGAGAGGGAAAACAGGATTAACCTAAACTGGAAGCAGCAGGGAGAGATGGAAACACACACACATGCCACTCTTGTCTTATTCCTATGAACCAGAATATCATAATGGAGTGACACCATCTCTGTGTGTGTGTGTGTGTTTACTTTTCTCCTGAATGTCTCAGCCTATCAGAGATAAGAAGCCTGATTTCTTCTTCATCTCATGCTATGGTCGAGGTCATCATTAGGTCTGGCTGGAGGTTGTGTCAGAAGGTTTTAGATGATATTGTGTGTTTTTGTGCAGGGCTAATTCAAGACCGTAGAGAAGACAAGCTGTTCTCATGAAAGTTCATTGTTCCTGCAGTGTTATTATCTGCCTCTTCAAGGGAATTATTTTCCCTTGTATTTTTACACAAACATCATGTAGACAGTTGGTGAGTTAAAATTAGTGGGTGTCTGTGGTTAAGTAAAAAAAATAAAAATTCCAATGTCATTTCATGTTTTATTTATCAATTAAAGCTGTTCTTTGGAGCTCACGTTTTCTCAATTCTTGCTGGAAATTCACACTCTTGAAGCCCAAATAGTGTTTTATAACATTTTATAATTTATAAATATTGTTTAAAATTACATGTTGACTGGGATAAGAGTTCATATGCTCTGTATTTTGGATCTCCATCTCCCCTCAAACACTTTTTATTCTTTGTGCGCTCTTTTAGGATAAAATGATTGAAAGTGATGAATTAATTATCACAGCATTAATCTGAATATTTAGATTGACCCATGCCTGTAATATATTTAAATGAATCACACAAATATTTGATGATAACATGGAATCAACAATTAATAAACTGAATCCTGAACCCTTATATTGTTTCTCCTGAATGGTTATCTATGAAACTAAAATGCTGACACTTAACATTATTATATACTCAAAGCAATCATTTCACATGACTACACACATGTCCTGTTCGGTCTTGAATATAAAAAGTGGTAGCTACAAGTTTTGAGCTCTGGACATTTATCAAGCGGAAATTCGTTGTGATCATATTTGAGAAGCGAATCAGCCTAAGCTAGGGACAGTGATGGAGGTTAGTGAAATGATCATTGAGAAGTTTCTGCACTTCTAAACCCAGTTTAGACAGGTGAGCATGACCCCGAGTCAACACAGAAAGCTGCATACATGCAAACATGGGATGTGTGTGTGTTGTTTAAAAAAAAAAAACTCCTCTATACCCATGTTTGAGACAAAGATGAGACCAATTTAATAAGAGATCTGCCACATTTATGGTCATTTTAAACTCATTCATGCATTTTATACTTAAAGCAGTGAATAGTTAACAAAAATAAGAGGAAATACTAAAAAAATGAAAGTTGAAACATGACAAGCCTGCTGTTAGTTTTGGCTTTAGATTAAGAGAAACATCTCAGAGAATCCAGTTCCACTATCTCAAATCAAGAGTGAAGAACCAGGGACTCCGCTATAACACTGCAATGAAAGAAGTGAAGAAATGTAACAATTGGAGCAAAAAGTCCCTTCAGAATAAAGCGGGGTATATTTAATATTTTTCATATTATACAAACAAAAAGGCTCTTTGAGCCCCTGTCAAGTTACATCAAATCACTAACCCCAAGGATGGCTTTGGCTTTAAATGAGTTCATGAATTGGTTCTGGTCTGGATAGATTCTGACAGTGTTGTTTTTCCATCGGTACAGCCGGTATAGTGGAAGGAATGAAGGCTTTAACACACCATCTGCTAATGCAGACTGAGCCAGAAAATAATAGACTGAAAAAAATTGGAAGGGAAAAAAATGAGTTAAATGTCACGAAGAGTGAAGCTGGGGAGGGGCGCAAGGAAAGAAGAGAAACATCGAGGCGGAAATATTGAGAGCATGTCTGAGTGGAAGAGGAAGAGTGGAAAAGGAGAATTAGTAGAATTTCCTCCAGCTCTGCCGTTTTCTCCGGCCACTGCCTACTTTCTCTCCATTCCACCCCCTCTGCGAGCTGTGCAGCCCAAGAGAGTAATTCTACACTACAGAACTGCTGACAGCAGAACACTACACTGCTGAACTCTAGATAATAGAACATTAGAAGAGAAGTTCATGTTTAAGCAATAAAATATGAGCTATATGAATATTAGAGCGTAGTTGGAATCAACATGTAAGCTGCAACCCCTTAATCAGGTTTTTTTTTCTGCTGATGACGACTGCGAGGACGGAACAAACCAAAAACCAGTGTGGATCTCATCAAAAATGGTTAAATACGGCTACACCTACTTCATCTTGTAGGGAAATTTTAGTTTTGGAAGGGTCACTGTCCTGCAGAGTTCATCCCTAATCAAACACACCCGAGCAAAGCTGATCAGTGTCTTCGGGATTACAAAAAAAGCTACTGACAGGTGAGTTTTTATCAGGGTTGGAGCTAAACTCTGCAGGACAGTGGCCCTCCAGGGCCGAAGTTGCCCATGTCTGATCTGGACACATACTGAATATGAACGTCCTGCTCAAAGCTGCCAGATCCAACAAAAAATACAAGTTCAAGATGCACTGAAATGTTTGTAATGTCTAAAACAGGGGTTCTCGACCCTGGCCATCAAGGTCCACTTTCCAGTTTTTTTGCTCCAACCCTAATCTAACACACCTGAACCAGCTAATCAAGGTCTTCAGGACTGCTAGAAAAAAAAGATCTATTCGTTTATTTCATGGTGACTTTAAGCCACAGTTAACAAAGCTTATTAGCGATTTAAAGCATGTTATGTAAATCACGTCCCACATTGTCCTGCAAAATCACATCTGCTCTCCTGCAACAGAGCAATAGGTGGTCCTCCTACTGCAAGACCTGATGTATATGCTTCTAATGAGGACCTATACATTGGTCTACACACGGCCTTGATAACAGTGGAGATGGAGAGCAAAGTTTCACAAGTTGGTTAATATCAGTGCAATAATAAAGTGGCACAAAAGAGAGAAGAATTGAGGGGAAGCTGGAGGAGAAAAGGAATGAATGAAAAACACAGGTCTCATTGAAAGCAACAGCAGCTCTCGCTCCACAATGGGGGGCCATTACAGATAAATAGGGCAAGGAAAGCTGTTATCCAACTGTTCCTCCGACAGTCCTGACCTGAAATCAACACAGAACATGATAGAACCACTAGTCTATTTCTGCTTCACTTATTCTTTCTCCTCACCGCCAGCTCCCCAGACACAAAGAGATGACGGAGATATTTCATCCATTTATGCGTCATCATCATAATTATTAATCCAGGTCTATGTGTACGTATCTGTGAGTGTGCATATCTACTTGAGTTTATGGGTGGGTATGTGTGTGAGTGCACGAATCTTCCCCTATTATTCTCTGTGACTCACTCCCGTTGTGTAAACACACATGCAGAGAGGTGAGAGGATGTTGTATAATCCTCCACATTTCCTGTGTGCATTTGACTTTCAACAGTCAGACAATACATGGCCTCATTGAGGTCAAGAAAGTTTTGACCAGTGCAGACTTACACACATACAACCAACACTCAGATGCATTGGACACTGCACATAAATCATAAACTAATGCAAACACGCCCATCACATCCAACTTAATCTAAATAACACTTACCAAACTCATCAAAAATAAATATTATATCTAATATATAATTTACTGTTCGATAATAATAATAATAAAGTAACCCCATTAAATAATAATACATTTTATATCTATAAATATATAATCTATTGATGATTCCTGATACACACAGAAAGGTGAACAAAGCAGGAGGAAGTACATGTCTGTTAAAGATAATGGTTAGTGTGATGGGATTTCATTCTTTGGCCGCTGGTCAGTTGGCCACGTTGCCACGTCAGTACAGTTACATAATGGATGAACTACATTTAATATAGTATTCATTTAAGTTTGCTCATATTTAGAGATGGAATTCATGCTGAATATGAGAAACATTGGTTGTCAGCCAGGTGACTCATGGCACAGATCTAGTGCTGTAGTGGGATCTGAAAAGAAATGAAAGGCCAGAAAGTGGTTCAGACATTGCAAAATATTTTTGGTGAGAATGCCGTCTCAATCTGAAGTACCAGAATTCTGCTCCCTAAGTAGAACACATCCGCTAAGTTGCCATGGACACAATTTGGGCTCTCATCCTGTATTTTGATTGTGCAATAGTAACTAAGGGTGATTCACCGACTAGCGACCATTGCCATGGAGACTGGTTTCTCTCTCACATTATCTTGGAATTTTTACTTGAAGTTTAGTCTGAGAGAGAGAGAAAAATGACAAATGGAAAGAAAGAATAATTCTAAACTTTATAGTGCAATCCACAGATGCCAATGTCAGGCTTTGTAAACACATTTATCTAAACTGTCTGCAAGCACTCAGCATTCAGTGGCAACTCCACGACAAACTGTTTTGTTTTGATTTCTACACTGTCATTTTTGATCAGTAATGATTTGCTACTAATGGGGAAGACTACTGACCTAGAATCAGCCACCCTGTCTTTTTCCACACAGTATTTTTCATTCACGCTGATCTAGGATTCAGGATTCAGGCTGAACACTGACTCACTGGGTATTCTGCCAGGGCACTGGGTCAACAATGTGTTTTCTGCTCTGTCCTTAAACACTAAACACCCTCTCTTTTCTTCACCCGCTCTTTCATGCCTTAAACGTCTCAATTTCCTTATTAATTGACCTTTCAGATAACTTCTTCAGAAAGTTATTCTGTTCTATGTTACTCTAGTGTATTGTGTATATTGTGCATTCTGTATGTTTTCTTTTGTCATGTGAACCTCCAGTCACTACATGAATGCAGTTTTGTGCACTGAAAAAATACTATAGTAAAAACCTGTTAATGGGTGAACTGTAAGATACCTTACCATATACCGTAAAAAAAGAATATATATATATATATATATATATATATATATATATATATATATATATATATATATATATATATATATATATATATGTATATGTATATGTATTGTATAATAGCCTACTATATATAATACAATTTAAAATAGTATTAAAAATGTTTTAGGGGTAGGGTCTTAAACATCAATTACCTTAATAATTTACAGAGAAACCAAGTATAGCCTATAACAAAAAGGTAGTAGCATATAAGAAAAAAAGGGGGTGTTGCTGTTGAGAATTGCCCCACTGAAAGCTGGTGGATTATATTATTGACCGCTGCAGAACTCTGGTCAGGGAGTCGGAGTCATCAGATAGAGTTTAGCTGTTTATTGCACAGAGTGACCATATACGCATAATAGTGTAGCCTTCTTGAGGTAGTTTCTGAAACAAATAGCGTTGGGTGCTCGAGCACCTGCCCTTTTGCCCCTTGGTGCCCAAAGTGCCCTTTTGTCAAAGCAAAATTTCCTCTCCTTTTTTTGTAATTAAAGGCCCTTTTGTGGATGCCTGCCCAATCTAACTATTAGTAAAATTAACAAATAATAATTTAGCCGTAAATAAAATGACCCACATGATGACCTTTCACCTGACGAACTCAACCGGGACGATTCCTCACGCTGCACGCGCATTTTTTAGTTTCGCGCGGCTACGCGCACTACCAGAGGATATCTTCAACTCTGCGGCTGCTGGTAAGCTGTGTTTCATTCTCAGCGAAGTGCTTTTGATGTTTGTTTACTTATTATTATTATTTTACAAGAACGACGTGAAGAGAGCATGCATAAATGTTGTTTATATTGCTGTGTGTAGGCTGTAGAAGTAACGTTAGCTTGCTGTTTAGGGAGAAAAGTTTCACGGGCGTCGAGGGGTCTGGTCTTTTTATGTTATTTATACTTTAAACTATTATTATTATTATTACAATATTTATTTTAAAAACGTAGAGTGCCTTAAAAATGATCACAACACTGGTAAGGCTTACCAGTATCTTATGTTTTGTGTGCAGCAGCCTCTGTGAACATCTCCCCTATCAGCCTGGGCAGAGTCTGCAGCTTTACAGCAGGTCAGTGAGGTAGTGAGCCAGTTCCAAACCCTGTCAGCAATCTTTACATCTTGTCATGGTCACATAAAAATTGTTTAATCAGCTAATATATCCCCTATATGTTTGTTTTAATGTCTACAGTCTCAGATCAGCTCCAGCAGTAGCAGCAGCAGCAGCAGCAGCAACAGCAAAGGCAGCAAACTCACTTAAGGACTTTAGTAAGCATTTACCAGAACAGGTATCACATTAATGTTAAAAATATTGTTAAGTATTAATTGCTGTATTTTTTTCTGTTTGCTTTGTTTTTATTTTCATTGTATAAATGCAACTCTTGTATTTTTGTAAATCAGTTTATGCCATTAAAGTAGCCACAGATGCTGACATGGCATTAAATAAAACTATACTGTACTGTACGAAACATGGGCCACGTTGATTTTGTCCTACACAGTTTACAGCTGTTCTTTATTATTCTGTATAACAGAGAAGAAAAATACATCAGGTTCGGACAATTTAAGATACTTCAGTTTCTAATCCCAGAGTTATCAATAGGTGCACATACTTTGTTTTTGTTTTTTTACTTTTAAACGTAAAATTTGTCTTTTCTGTTCTGTTTCTTTTTCAAAACTGCATCAATGCATTTGCTGCCGTATCGATACAGAATCATCCATATTGATATATTGATATATTGCTGTATTGATATTTTGAGCACAGCCCTATTTAAAGCCTTGTTCCATGTGCTCCCTTTTATACTTTGAGCACCTGCCCCTCCAGAGGTCTCTGCACGGCCCTGAACTGGTGTAGCTTAGTGAATAGGCAATTACACTGAGTCCTTACGTGCTGAGAACGCTGCACTACGTTATTTGCGTACAACGCAACTTAAAACGTCACACACGTAGCCAACTTAATACTTAAAGAGAGCAGCAAATGGGTGAGGGAGTTATCTAACTGTCTTTTGAGTTACCTTATAGAGCAGGCAACTGTATCAAGCGCGCAACTGGTCTAATGTAAGCTTTACCGTCAATGACAACTTCACCAGTTCGCACACATCCGTCACTGCTGGGCAATGTCTTCCGAACTATCATGGGCCACTGAGCTCTTGGGAGTTGCGGATCCACAATCAGTACAAGAGCCATTGCACCGAATGGGTAGCATTTCTGTCCCAAGGACATGTATAAAAATGCATGAAAATTTATTCTAAAATACATTATTAAGCAAAGTGTTTAAAATTAAATTTTTTAAAATGAATAATTAAAATAACAACTAACTAGAACACTAAAAAATAGCATTTGTTGCATATCTCTAAACTTTACCATGAAATATAATGATTAAAATCCTTGAATCTTGAATATTTGCAGTCTAAGAATTCAGAACAAAAAAACAGCTGTTTGACAATACATGTCTACAAAATTCAGCCATAAAAACATTTCAATTCGTTGAATTTCAAATGTTCAATAATAATTTAAAGAAATCAAATTCAGAACTATTTAAAATTCCACACAATCTTAAATTTTGTCCGATTACACTTGTCAATAATTCAAATTACACAATTCAAATTCAAATCATTTTGTCATTATAAAGACATATTAATAGGCCTATATGTCCTGTTACCTAAATTATTTCTTAGATGTTATTTGTTTATTTAAAAAAATAGTAACTTTTGGTAAGTCACTTTTTGCTCCGTGTCCTCATGCTATGCTATGTGGCCATATGTCATGTATCTGATAACTTTTTCTTAAAAACTCAATCCTGTTACTTTCAGTAACATTAACTGTTACTCATATGAAAAATAACAGGAGTGAGTTAAAGTAACAGGACAGGAGTGAGTAGAATCCTATGTTTTGTTGATTTAATGTAAATATTAGTTGATATAATACTATTATAACTGGGAGAAGAATAGAGTAAACTTTAAAGTTACTTACACAGTGTGTATCTGATATGAATTAAACGGGTCTAATTATAATGGAAAGGATTATTATTGCCTCTTCCATAGACATCAGTGTGTATTTACAAACTCTAAATGTATTGTTCTTTTAGAACTTATGTGAATTTATATGTCTGAAACCTAAAATAAACATTATGTGGTTGAAAACACTGAAAAGTTATGATATATGACAGCTCTGAGCGCGCCTGTCTCTGGCTCAGCGCCAGCCAACGCGCGAAAGCACATTTGAATTTAGCAGTTGATCACGTGATGCTCTGACCGTTCTAATTCCGCTCTCTTCTCACCTCTCTCCTTCTTTCTCTTTCCACCTCCTTCGCTGTCAAGTACTACTAGCACATAGTAGGCTACATCACTTCAACACAGAAATCTTATGCACACAAAGTCATGTACACTCTCTCTCTCTCTCATGCACACATATGGACACTCAATCCTGTTACCCAATGTTCATTCCTGTTACAATTTTTTTCTTTTTCTAAAAAAATTAAGTTAAACCACTGTTTTTATCAGTTTTGTTTGGGCCATCATTTATACAATTGTTTAATAAATTAAATTAAGGCTTCGGTCTTCTTTAAAATGAAAAAATGGCTTTGTGTTTGTATTAAAATACACCTTGCCTTAATATATATATACACACACACACACACATATATATTATCTAATCAACCAATCACATGGCAGTTGCTTCAATGTACTTAGGGGTGTGGTCCTGGTCAAGACAATCTCCTGAACTCCAAACTGAATGTCAGAATGGGAAAGAAAGGTGATTTAAAGGAGTCATGAACTGGATTGTTTTATTATTTTATAATGTTGCCTGGGGTGCCCTTATAATGTTAGTATGATTTTTACATCAAAAATTGTCATAATTTATAAATAAAAGCCATTTTTCCCAGCCTGATTTCAGCCTCAGATTTGAACGCTCTGTTTTAAGGGGCGTGTCTGCTGTGAGACTGCAGTGCAAACGCCCACTGCTGTGATTGGCTGACATGCTTGCATATGAAATAGCTAGTATTACATGAACTCCTTCGAAAACTTTTACTACGTTTTTACTATTACAGCTATCGAGATTAACAAATCATGAAAAGTATCGTTTAAAGCATTATATTTAAATCTATTCCATCACATGAAAGGTTGCAGCATGATGAGCACTGACTGAGCAGATGACAGACAGTCTGTTGATCGCGTGAATAAAGATCTTATCATTGCAATGCAATTTTTGTAAAATGTTTAGCACAGACACCTAAGCCAGTGGGAAGGGTTGTAGGAACCGCGTCATTAAAAATGAATTTAATCCACTGGTCCCTGATAGCTTGGTCCGTTCTTGGGAGAGAAAAAGCATTTCCATGTTGATTCTGGCAGTCAACAACAGAGCAACTCACGTGTGCACCACGTTTCTGCATCTTTCACGGTCGAGTGCGTACTTCGAATCGGAATTCAGTAATGGTAGCGCTCGACTGAATATGAGGGGAAGAGGGGCAGGGCGGGCTTCCTGCAGCATAGGTCTGCGGTGTCCATATATGGTATATCCTGCGCAGACTTGACGTCAAGTCGGCGCAGAAATTAACATCATATATTTGAGTGCGCGTGCACGTGGGCTGGTTGACGAACCCAGGGGGTAAACAAACGCTTCACTTTTAAATATCGGCTTCCCGGCCAGTGTATAATCGTTAGGCAATCATAACATACATTTTTTCTCGTGGAAAAGTGAAAATTACAGGTCATGACTCCTTTAAGCAATTTTGAGCGTGGCATGGTTGTTGGTGCCAGACGGGCCGGTCTGAGTATTTCACAATCTGCTCAGTTACTGGGATTTTCACACACAACCATTTCTAGGGTTTACAAAGAATGGTGTGAAAAGGGAAAAACATCCAGTATGCGGCAGTCCTGTGGGCGAAAATGCCTTGTTGATGCTAGAGGTCAGAGGAGAATGGGCCGACTGATTCAAGCTGATAGAAGAGCAACTTTGACTGAAATAACCACTCGTTACAACCGAGGTATGCAGCAAAGCATTTGTGAAGCCACAACACGCACAACCTTGAGGCGGATGGGCTACAACAGCAGAAGACCCCACCGGGTACCACTCATCTCCACTACAAATAGGAAAAAGAGGCTACAATTTGCACGAGCTCACCAAAATTGGACAGTTGAAGACTGGAAAAATGTTGCCTGGTCTGATGAGTCTCGATTTCTGTTGAGACATTCAGATGGTAGAGTCAGAATTTGGCGTAAACAGAATGAGAACATGGATCCATCATGCCTTGTTACCACTGTGCAGGCTGGTGGTGGTGGTGTAATGGTGTGGGGGATGTTTTCTTGGCACACTTTAGGCCCCTTAGTGCCAATTGGGCATCATTTAAATGCCACGGCCTACCTGAGCATTGTTTCTGACCATGTCCATCCCTTTATGACCACCATGTACCCATCCTCTGATGGCTACTTCCAGCAGGATAATGCACCATGTCACAAAGCTCAAATCATTTCAAATTGGTTTCTTGAACATGACAATGAGTTCACTGTACTAAAATGGCCCCCACAGTCACCAGATCTCAACCCAATAGAGCATCTTTGGGATGTGGTGGAACGGGAGCTTCGTGCCCTGGATGTGCATCCCACAAATCTCCATCTACTGCAAGATGCTATCCTATCAATATGGGCCAACATTTCTAAAGAATGCTTTCAGCACTTGAATCAATGCCACGTAGAATTAAGGCAGTTCTGAAAGCGAAAGGGGGTCAAACACAGTATTAGTATGGTGTTCCTAATAATCCTTTAGGTGAGTGTATAACCAACAATTTCTTTAAAATAAACACTTTCTTGTGGGGAAAACAAAGGAATTAATCGACATGCTTTTAAACATGCTTTTTAAATGGCACATGAGTTTCAGTAACAGGACTGAGAAAACATGCCTCCATCTTCTGCTTTGAAACCTTGTGAAAAATTAAATAAAGTTGCCTGAGATTGACCAATACACATTTTGAACAGTTAAATATGTGTAGTATTAGATTCAGTGTTGAAAAAAGATAAAAAATAAAGTTTAATTTTGAAGAGTTTCAATAAGCAAATGTCACCCATTCTGTGGAATTGCTCACAACAAAGTCGACCTCCAGATTTTCTGAAGCTTTATGCCACTTCTGCCTGGTCTGATGCGTAGGCAAGTAGTATCTGGTGAACTGTATCCAGAATTGGCTGCCATGTTTTGACAGTGACGCCACCTCCACCGCCCCATGTCTACTGGAGCATACACCACCTGAGGGAGAGATGCATCCCGCCGCCCCATAAGGAGAAGGTTAGGAGTAATTGGATCGATGTTGGCATCTGTTGAGGCATATCCCAGAGGTTTTGAATTGAGGATCCCCTCCACTTCCACTAGGATTGTGGACAGAACATCATCTGTGACTGCTTGGTTACCAACGGCTACCTGGAGAGTATTCTTTATAGAGCGGACTTCAAGCTCCCATATTCCGCCAAAATGTGGAGCGCTGGGAGGTTGAACTTGAAGTCAATTTGATGGTCTGCAAGATGGATTTGTAGTTCTGACTCCTAAAGAAGGCTTCCCGTAGCTCTCTTTCTGCCCGCGGAAGTTGGTGCCACAATCTGAGGGAATCTCGCGGGATTGACCTCTTCTGGCTATGAGCCGGCATAGTGCAAGAAGGAAGGCATCAACATCCATCGAATTAAGAAGCTCGATGTGAACTGCCCTGGTTGTGAGACATTTGAAGATCAGGCTCCAGCGTTTCACATTCCGCCTTTCTATTTTGACCAGGTGTGGGCCAAAGCAGTCAACGCCCGTTGAATAAAAGGGTGGACAGAGCAGCGTTCTGGTGGCAAATCTGCCATTTGAAGTACCTTTGGCTGCCATTTGAAGAATCCAGTACTGCCTCCGTATCTCAGCGTAGACTCTCTCAGCTCCCGGATGTAACAGACGCTCGTCAAATTCTTGAATAAGGAGCTTTGTTACTGCGTGTCTTGGGTCCAGTACAATGGGGTGGATTTGTTCTGAGTCTGAGTTTGCAAGCCTTCTTAGATGCCCCCCAACTCGTATCATGTTGGTCAGGGGGTCCCACACCTGGAGCGAGGTTGACTAATCGACTGTGCACAGGAATCAATTTCTGTGTCCTAAGGCCAGCCACCTCTTCAAGGAAGCTCTGAGCTTGACATGCCCTCGGCAGGACAGCTTCCGCCTCTCTGTTAGTCATTATTACACTGTTCGATGCGGCCGCCCCTTGACAGGCTTGTGGAGTTGCTCCCACTAACTCTCGCCAGGTCTTGAATTGAGTTACATCAAGGAGGTTGTACTCTGTTTCAACTGCCATTACGGAGTAGCAGGTTAGGCCTTTCAATTCGTATACTACTTCTGACTGTGCAACTTCAGGTCTTTTAGGCCAGTGCTCCGGGCTCTGTTTCAAGAATGGAGGCCCTTGACTCCATAGACTGGACTCGACCAAACTTTGGAGGGTTCTGCCTCTCGTTATGTCGTCAGCTTGGTTATCCTGCGTATTAACATACCTCCATGAGCTATGGTCTGTTAATTCTTGGATCTCGGTCACTCGTGTCCCAACGAACACCTTGTACCGGCAGGAGTCTGACTGATTCCACTCTAGCAGTCATGGAGTCTGTCCACAGAATTGTCTGATTGATGGAGAGTGTCTATCTGAGTCTCTATCTGAAGCACTAGAGGTGCTCTGTTCCTCGTCCATGCTGTCTATTTTGAACTTGAAGCTTTCGAATTCGAACATGGAGCAGCGGGAAGGAATTGTCTCTAAACAAGTGTGCGTGAGATTAGGCCCCGCCCTACCCCAAACGACAACATCCAAATTTAGGCTGCTTAAAACGTTTTTATTGCTGCCAAACAGAATCTCCCTCACAACTACAAATTATGTACGCTACTTTAATCATTTATATATTTTACTTTACACTCATATTTAATTTGCGGGAGTGAAGCGTATCATCCCCCCCGCCCGTACCCGCAAGTGCACCTTCATCATCCCGCCCGCTCCCGCAATGACCTTTCAAAATTTGTCCCGCGCCGCTATGTTTTGCGTCGGGTCCCGCGGGACTCCCGCGGGAGTGCAGAACTCTAGTACACATTTACATTCTTATCAGTTCTTGCTTTCCCTGGGAATCGAACCCATGACCTTGGCATTGCAAGAACCAACGCTCTACTGTAGCTACAGGAAGAGATGAAGACATGAATGTCACTGCTGGTTTGAGCGGCCAAATATGGCACTGCCCCGTACGCTCTTTCAGAGGCGTCGCAGAACACATGGAGGGAACTGTGCTGTTCTGCTGCAGTTGTGGAGGCTGGCATGTAACAGCGAGGAATGGAAACTGCACTGAGTTGTTTAAGCTTGCTTTCCCAATCGGTCCAGGCGGCCTGAAGGTTTGGTGGTAGATCTGTGTCATCCCAGTCTCTCTTTTTAGCCCACAACTGTTGGATGATCACCTTTGCTTTGGTGGTGAATGGTAGTATGAACCCCAGTGGATCATATTGGGACACCAACACCTGGTAAGCAGCTCTCATAGTCAGTGCATGCTCAATGATCCGATAATGGTAGCAGAGGGTATCAGCTGCACAATTCCACCTGAGGCCTAATGTGGGCTCCATAAGATCAATGCGGTTTTGCACTAACCACTGCTCTGTGGCTGATGACTGGGCTTCCGTCGGAAGATGAGCTACCACCGCTGGATGACTGCTAGCCCACTGTCTAAGGTCGATCCCTCCTTCTGTTAACATGCTGCGTAATTGATCCACGGTTTGCTTGGCTGCCGGTACAGTAGGGAAGCTTGTCAGGCAGTTATCCAAGTAGAAGCATTGGTGGACTAGCTGTTGTATCCCTGGATATTTGGCTTCAGAATTGCAAACATGATGTTGCAGAGCAAAGATGGCACAGCATGGACTGCTTGTCTGGAAGGTTTTCTCTCAGCAGATCTCTCCAAATGAAACGGAGAAAGGGCCTGTCCTTCGGCAATAGACGGACCTGATGGAACATGCCCTTGATATCTGCGCTTACTGCTCCAGGGTGCTGTCTGAAACTCAGGAGTACTCCTAACAGCGATGGTTAAAGTGTGGGACCTGGGAGGAGCTGATCATTCAAGGACAGGTCATGGTATCTGAAAGAACAGTCGAACACCAGTCGCTGCTTATTGTTATGACTCACATGATGATGATGGGGCAGGTACCATGCCTGGCAGGTACCAGGTACCATGCCTGGCAGGTACCAGGTACCATTATTTCGCTCTGCGCTAGCTGATGGGGTTGGCCACATTGTAACTGAAGAGCTTGCATAGCTGCAGAGTACAGGTATGTATGATGGTGGCAGGACTGGCCAATCATTTGTGCCTCAGGCAGTTTAAGGTGTTCCAGCAAGATGTGGTACTTGTATTTCTCATCTAGCTCTGCAAGAGGTTCCAGAAGATTGTCCAGTGCTAACTTCAAGTTAGCGAATTCCCTTTTGTTGTCATTCACAAAATCAGGAATCTTTGGCTGGGGGGCAGCATGCAAAGGGCGGTGAAGCACCAAGTATTCTGGTCGCTTCAGGGGCTGGCTCAATGGCTGTAGAGAAGTGCCTGCAAGAGCAGGAATGTTCATGGCAGGAACTGAAGCACTGTGCAGGGTTTTAGGCACTGACGCTACTGGAGGCATTGTAGTATAGTGAGTAACTGAAAAACTGGATGCAGGTGGAGCCGTGGAGAAGGTGCCACTGTTGTATAGATGTAACTTGCTCTGGGATGCTGGTAGGTTGGCGTGGGAGCTACTAGCTGTGGCTGCACCTGAGGCTGAAAGGCAGTTCCAGCATTGTCATGAGGTCAAAACTGTGTATTAAGCAGAGGTGGCACAGTCTCTGCTCTTGTGGCATGTTGGTGTTGGCACACGGCGGCAGGTAACGTACCAGACGAAATTGGTGAGTACAAAGGGAGTGAAGTGACTGGCTGTATTGGTACGAAACCAGGTTTAAAGTGCTCTGCCTCTGCAGTAGGTGTGCTTACATTTATTTGTGTGGCACTCGCATGTCTTTGTTCTTTGGTATGTAACTCAATGTCAGGTGACTGTGATGAATATGAAGAATGACTTGATGAAGGGGTCGGATGAGGTGGGTTTTCTAGAGGTGATCTCGTCGGTGGTGTGGCAGGCTTTACACTTTGCACCTCCACCTCATCTCCTTCTTCCCTCAGGAATTATGTGATATGTTCCATCAGCTCCTAACACCGATGCTGTCGTTTTTCATACTGCTTTAGTTTGCTCTCTGAAGAGCAGCCATATCAGCAGCCTCATCTCTTTCCTTCTCGGAGATAGACTTCATTAATTCCCTCGGTGAGCTATCAAATAGTATTAAAAATGTTTTAGGGGTAGGGACATAAAACATATGAATAGCCTAAGGCAATCCATGAAGCATAATTTATGGGGAAAGGCATTTTTTCCCTGCACAAATCATCACATTTAATTGAATTATATTGATTTTTTTTTGTACATTGATGTGTTGTGTTTTATTTTATTACATTAATGTTTACTGCATTCTTTAAATGGCGTGTGTATTATCCTGTTGGTGTAATGTTTATGTGCATGGGTAACACTGTGATCTGTCCTCATGCTAAAGAGGTCAATAAAGAGGTCAATGATGAATTTAACTCAATATGGGGCATTTTTCCTCCTTCATTAGTATTATCAATATATTTTAATGAACAACTTACTTTAAAGGCCCAATTCTATAGGCTATTTATTTACATTTTACAATTAGGCTAGGCTGCAAGCCTACATTTGTCATTTAATGACATTGTAAGTTCTGGCAACCATCTGCTTCTATTTAATTCTTTTCTTCTCCTCAAATATTTCGAATTATAATTAATTGCTGTCTGTGTCCAGATTAGTGGGATATTTACAGGGTACACAACAGTGACTCAGTATGGATCAGCTGTGTGATTTCTGCCTCTGGTCCACAGCTGAGCATTTCATTGACCAAGCACCACTGAGAGCGAAGCAGCGGCTGATGGACATGACCTAGATACAAACCACAGCAGCACGATCCCGCCCGCCCGCTGATGATGATGTCTGTACAGTTTGAAAGAAATCTTTCCAGTTCGAAGAATAATGCTTCTTTGTGAATACGAACACAAAAAAAAAGTGTGTATTTGAACGGTGTAATGTTATGTAAAGAAAATAATTTCTTAAGTAAAATGATTTGGGTACGCGTATGAATTATGAATTTCTGGCTGTCGAGTTTTGAAAATTTCTGTGGGAAAAGAAATTGGGACGCAATCTGCGTGTTTTGTTAAATGTAACAAAAAATGCTGAGTAATCACAGTAGTAGGCTACTTCCAAGATATGGGTCACGCTTGGAAAGGGCGTGAGTGGCAAACTGTTTCCATGGTTACCTCCTCAGACAAACTCGACTTGTGATGCTGGAATCTGTTTGGAGACTGAGAGAATTGTAATATACGCTCTGACTAACTTGTAATCTACCTTTCATCGATGCTGAAACGTTTGAAAACACTGGAATATTGATTACAAAAACATACAGCCCTAACCCCATTTACATGCGCGCCTAAACTCGTTGGTCCAGATGGGGGTTACGGGTGACACAATATTTCAAGTCATTCAGCGTAAGCAAATAAGCCCAATAAGCTGGACTGTCAAAATAAACCTTATGAAACAATAGTCCTTACATAACATAACGGACTACAGAAATCCCACGTCATTTTAGAAACTCGAGCCCTCATGGTGTCATTTAGGCTATAAATGATGCAGAGAAAATTGCATTTAAAATAAACAAGAACATTTTAGTATTATCATATGACATCCCCTTCAGCCAATATAAATTAAAATCTATGTGCCATGTGCTTGACATTTTTGGCAATAATAAGGAATTGATAGAGACGGTCACATGCTGCAATTAAGGCTCCATTGTAAGTTAATTTTATAGGAAATACATAAAAAATGTAAATTATCATTGTATCATCCAAATGTGTTTTGTAAAGTTTTTCATCATTTTTAATGCACATTTTGTAAAACCAATAACTCAAAGACCCCCCAAAAAATGTGTGGGTTAGATATTTTCGCTGCACTATTGCAGCGAGGATATTTTGGGGATATTTGATTTAATTTTATGAATCAATAAATTCCTCTTGAAACAAACTTTGTTGTATTATTTTAATTTAATACTGTGAAGCTGCTTTGATACAATCTGTATTGTGAAAAGCGCTATACAAATAAACTTGACTTGACTTGACTATTGTTTAGAACTGAAAGGTGGATAATAGCCTTTTTGCTTGTGTTTTAGGTTGATGTTAAGTAAGTTTTATAGAAGACAGAGAGGAAAAGCTATACCTTTTCCAAATGATATAGTGACGACAGTGCATCAGAAAATAAGGTTGTAATAAGAAAGGAAGAAGTTTAAGATCAAGGAGGATCGAAGCAGTGAGGGTGATTGCAGATGAAGAATATAGCCTAATTCATAGATTGTTTTGGAAGTCAGGCATTTTGGTACATTATGCCAGTTTGGAGGATGTGATCCATACTACAACCAGAGGTCAGGAAAAAGAAGAGTCTTGTTGATTTTCACTTGTGCTACTATAATTGATTTGGAATTCCAAAAAAAAATAAAAAAAATGTAATGCTTCTTGAAACACTAAGACATGGTTTTACTACTTTCCAGAAGTTTTATCTGAATTCTTGTCAAGTTTTTGACATTTTCACATGTGAGTTCCAAATGAAATATAGTAGCACAAGATTAAATGGAATGTTAATAAAGCATCTTAATTGTTTTTTGATACACCAGACCTTTTCACTACTTTTCAGATAGTGAAAATGCATTTAAATTATGGGTGTAACGGTTCAAATTATTCACGGTTCCGTTTGAATCACGGCTTTAGGGTCACTGTTTCGGTACGGTTCGGTATGTGCTGTGTTGAGAGAAAAAGGGAATACTGTCAAATAAAGAAAATAAGAACAAATAATCAAACTACATACAACACCACAAATAAATACAATAGATCAAAGATACAAATAAAATAAACAGTGCTTTTCAGGTTTCAGGAGCAGTGAGTGATTTCCTTGTCTTTTGTTGTTTGATTGACATTTAAAACAGACAGCAGGAATATTAGGCTGTTGTCACTTTAAAACATTATGCAAGGATCCAGTAGGCCTACACTGATAATGATACACAGGCGTTGTATTTCTCGACTCTTTACGTTCACTTAAGACATAACCTACTGTTTGCTATAGGATACTCGACAAGACAGGCATGTTGACATACCTGACATGAATTTGTCCGTTCAAGCGCAAGACTTCAAAGAGAACTCAATATTTGCGTGCTGTCTGAGAAGTGGCTTTCCACATGCACACACAAAACTTTTCACACAGCGCGCGCCACTTCTCTTTCGCATCTTCTTGCTCTTGAATGTTTAAATTGGCATGGCTTAAATTAGTTTATTTTAAACACAGATAGCAACGTGTGCTGTTCAGGTCTCACCTGCGCTCACATGCTATCAACACCTTGGGTGATGACGACAGCGTAAATGACTGGTCATATTAAAGCATACTGCCCTCCTATTGAACAAAGTTTGCAAAGAGTGACTGTTTTGTCCACTATTTTTGATCATCGCTGTTGTAACGTATTGGGAAGTCAGAATGCGTATCCATTGACAACATTCTTTAACTGAACTCTGTCTGTCTGTCTGTTTTACACATTGTTATTTTCAACAAAACCATAGATGTGTATGAGTCATCAGATTAGAGATGAACTGTGGTGCAAGTGCGTGCCGAACCGTGGGTGGAGACGGTATGGTTCCATTTTTTTTTACCAAGAACGTTACACCCCTAATTTGAATGTGTGTGAAGTGTCCAAAATTTTGCCAAAAAATATTTATCCTTATAGGACTAAAAATGGGTCAAAGGTCATAAGGATGTAGAAAACTAATTTTGGAAAATGATTTTAGCCTTAAATATGTAAAATATAAAGTGATTTGTTTTTTAGCTGTAATTTCATAATTAGTCCCATAGGGTTAACATCGTTCACTCTAATATGTGGTATTTGTAATATTCTACTAAATCTGGCTTTCCTCCGATCTGTAACTCAAGTTCCCCCTTTATTTCCACACGAAGAGCTTGCCTCACACAGAAACACGGCCTCCTTAATTCTCCGCCGATGACATTCTCTGGCCGCCGTTCAAGCCGTTTGAGAGAGAGAGAGAGAGAGAGAGAGAGAGAGAGAGAGAGAGAGACCGAGAGACCGGGAGGGCGAGCATGCGCTGCGGTGGGTGTGCGCGCTCCCCTCCGCTGACTCTGGCGAATCCGGTCCGGACACGCCCATTCGCTCCTTTTAAGGTGTGACGACGGCTGATGACGTAAGCGTGAGGTGTGTGCGTTGGAAAATGAACATCAGTGAATGAAAAAAGCGCTCTGGAAGTCACTCATTGCCCACAGAAACGGTGCCGGTTATGTAACTCTATTTCATGTGTACGGCAAGAAAGGCAAAAACGCTCTCGGTGTGTGTCGTCGCTGGAGATTCCTTGCAACTTTTCTGTTGAAGTCGGGTTCTCATTGCTGCCTCTGATTAGGTGAGTACAGCTGGCTGTTGCTTGGTTTAGTTTGTGAAATTAGAGCACACAAGAAGTGTGTCATTGTGTTAAAGGCGCCCGGTGCAAGCGCCCATAACGGGTTTACCTGCTGCTATGGACATTTTTAGCGTTCAGTTAAAGTTGCAATACAACGTGAGTGTTTTAATAGCGAGAACTAAGTAAATTGGTATTTCTTGTAATAAGAAAGTGATGTGATGATGTAATGACGTTGTTTCTTAATTGATTAGGACAGTCTCTGTACTTTGCTCATGTACACTTGAAATGACATATATTCCAGGAATGAAGATAGTTACTGTGATATCTATATGTGTCAGATGGAGGGCAGATTATGCTCTCCGTGAGTCTGCATATACATATTCATTCATTGACAGACCGAGGTGACGTCTCTCTGTGTGTTTTTAATGGAGGTCAAGAGGAATAGCAAGGTAAAATGTAGTCTAGTATGTTTTCTTTTACCGCTTATTATGGACTGAAGTCATAAAAAGCTTTGGTGAAACGATGCTGGTATGCCAATTGAAAGTTTGAACGTAATAACCCTCAAAATAAAAGCACAAATGAAAAGATTGCAAGTTATGTAACACATGACTTGAGAATCATGAGCCGGTGGCAGTGACGTCATGCCCTGGATTTCGTTGAGAGGAATAAAAAGTTCACTGCTGACGATGTGTCCGCTGTTACTTGTTCAGATTTCTCCCTCATTTAAACTCGCTAGTCTCTGGTGATTATTAATAATTTTTGGTCTAAAATGCCCTTTGATCTCTCTTATTTGCTCGTGTGTTGTTAATTTGTTGGTGTTTCTTGCTCTTGAGAAAGTTAACAAATTGACACAAGTTATAAATTATTTGAAGTAGTGGTGACTTGTGCTATGAAGGCTTTGCTGTCTGTAGTTTGATACGTCGAGAGTTTTATATAGATATACACTTCGCGCGCGGCCTCTCCGTGACGCGCATGATCCACAGATGTCTATGCTTGGCAGAGCACGAGAGCAGCTGCCAGTCCTCAATCTAATTGTTTTAATTTTTTGTTCTTTGGTTGCCTGAGTGAATCTCAAGTGACAAGTCATCAAAATAAACCATGAACAAAAGGGTTTATTTTGTTGTACTTTGTTTATGTTTGATAAAGTGTGGGAACTCAAGGAAGGTAGGGTTCACACTTGAACAGCTGTTGCATTGCAAATCATCTTAATTTTTCTAATCAGTTGAACTTAGCATTCCCCTCAGTTGTACAGCATTGAAAAACAATGTAAGGCTCAGAAATATTTTTGTAGGCCTTTTTGCTATAGCTAGAAGCTTTTTTTTCTTCTTTTTTTTCTACCTACCCCTCACCCTTCATTTAGGTCCCTCTTGAAGCTAAACAGGGTTGTACCTGGATGGGAGATTTATAGGGAAACTAAGGCAGGTAGGCCTATTAGTGAGGCCAGCAGATGGTGCTCACCCTGCACTCTGTCCTAATTTAGTGATAGTGACACTGTCCTGTAAAAAGGCACTATTCTTCAGATGAGATGAAATGTTAAAATAAAGTTTCTCTGTGGTCGTAGAAATTCATTCGGAGTTTCTTGAAAAGAGAAGGGGTGTAAACCTGGTATGCTGCCCAGATTTGCCCATTGGCTGCCTAACTATTACTATATTCACTTCTGGCACCCCATGGCTGCTCTTCGCATCATACAGGGGTGCGTTTCCCAAATCCAACTATAGTCTAAATAGAGTTTAATGGAACTTGCGACTGTAATTGGCTAACGATGTGTTTGGGAAACACACCTCTGCTTGATGCTGCGCTGCTCTGTAGTGATTTGTGAGTGGAAAAAGTGCTATAAATGAACAGAACAGAACAGTGGAGTGGGAAATGTGGTCACAACATGGGTCGAATTCAAAACTGTTTGTCCTTCTGCTCACAGAGCCCTTACTTGGAAAAATGATGTGCTTGATCCAAGAGCTTTTTGAACAGTGTTTTTGGAAGCAGGTGACAGAATGAAACAAGCATGTGGTCTTTAAGCAACACGTATAGCAGATTCAGATCTCTCTTGAACAAGAGTATCAGATCCATCAGATGTCCCATTAGATGAAAACCAGTGCAGCTGGTTTCAAAACTCTGAACTTTCACCTCATTCATTCCCTCTCAAAAAATTTCTCTCAATCCTGGTCCTTCTCGAACAAGAAAAAATGTTGGGCGTAACTTGATTTTGTGCATCGGGAATTGATTTGATGTGAGTGACGGTTTGTCTGCCCTTGCAAACACGAAGAGAAGAGATGTTGTTGAGCAAGAGGGAGGGGAAGATATTTTGATCAAAGATTGTGAAGGCACAGGAATTTTTAAGAAAAAAATAATGATGTGCACAGATTTATAATTTTAATAAATCCTCCGTATGTAATACTCCATTAAAAATATTCCATTAAAAACATGGAATATTCCATAAAAATATTCCATTACAAAATTGAAAGAGAAAGATTGTGAATCAGCCTATCATTGCTAATTAAGTTAGCAGTTAATTAGACATGTTAGTAATGCGCTGATGATCAACCAGTGGTCACTTGATGTAATGAAGTGATATGCTAATTTAGATACAAACATTTTGTAACTTTGCTGTGGCTCACATTAAATTAAACTGTTAGATGTGTGCTAGTAAATTGATTAATGGTCTAGATCAAGAAAAGGATGTTGTTTTCAGTCCTATAACCTTAAAAAGTGCACTATTTGAGGGGACAGCCATTTATAGTGATGTCCTAAACATAGTGGGCATTCATAGTGCACTCATTCAACCCCATAATGCACCTCAATCATGAGTCTACAAATACCCATCCACTGTATGCATCAAATTAATTCTGCATGGTGTTCGCAACACTTCCAGAGCACTCATTGTCCGTATTCGCTCTCTTGTTTTCATTCATTAATTCAGTGGACTTTAATTATTAGTGGAGTAATGTAGGGAATAGTGAATGAGGGTATAAAGGGCAATTTCGAATAAAGCCTCTGTGATTCTCCTTTTTCACAAAACTTAGTACTTTCCTGGCTCTTGATTGACTCATCTTGAGGTTGTTATTCACTGATTAAGCCATTGTTACCTCATCAGAATAATACAGGTGAATTTTGAAAGGCTTCAGTGTCTTATATGGCTCGCTTTATCTCTTCTATGTTCTATTAACTAGTTTTCTTTGTTCAGTCTTTTATATCTGTTGTGCTGTGTGGGCAGTTAGAAGTGCCCTGTTCTGCTCTAAATGTTAAATGGTTCTGAATAAAGGTTCTCATTAGAAGAAAACCTAATACATTGACTCACGAATAGACCAAAAATGAAAACCTCAGCGGAAACATGGTGTGGTGGGTGCTGAGGGCATATGACAGGTACATCCCTTCCGGTGTGAGTGTGTGTGTGAGTGTGTTAGGTAACAGATGACACAGTGGCCACTGCTGGGCTGTTACGGAGCTTTCGCACTGGGGAAACTGGGTTACTGGGGCACGGCCTGCGAGCTTCGCCCCAGCACGCAGGCAAGCATGTCATTGTGACTCGGCAGGCAGAAATGGTAATGAGCCGCTGCTGCTTTGCCTGAGCACGTTAAGAGAAGCGCCGGCCCTTTAAGAGCTCTCAGAGCAGTGGTGAATGTTCAAATCCTGTGTCAGATGTACAGCCTGGCGAGCAGAGCATGAAACTGAAAAACTGAGTTGACAGATAAAAATTCAGAAAAAGAAAGGTAGAGAATGGTTAAAATGAAAGGGAGAGAGAAAGTGGGGGAAAAAAAATATGGGGAAAAACACCTGTATAATTGCAATAAGAGAAGCCTGGAGCTTGTATAAAACATAATCGGTATACCTAACACTTTACAATAAGGTTTCATTAGTTAAATATTTTAGTTAACATGAACTAAGAATGAACAACACTTGTAAAGCATTTATTAATCTTAGTTAATGGTCGTTTCAATATTTACTAAAAAAATGTTGTATTTGTTTTCATTATAATGCACTGTAACTAACACGAACAATCAATGAACAGCTGGATTTTTATTAACTAAAATTAACAAAGATCAATAACTACAGTAAAAAATGTATTGCTCATTGTTAGTTCATGTTAGTTAATACATTAACTAATGTTAACAAATGAGCCTTACACTTTAGTGGTTGCTTGTTTTAAAAGATGCAATGGTTAAGATTAAAGAGAGAGTTCACTCAAAGATGTCATTCCAAACCTGTATCCATTTCATTCTTCTGAACACACATTATTTTGCTAAATAAATTGAGCTTATGAAAATCTACTAATTAAATCATAAAAATGTCAAATTATAACGAATAAATACTTTTTTTTTATGAAAAACAATCCAAATCATTTGCTCACTAAAAAATATTAAATATTGTATTTATTTACCTGCATGTCATGTCACCAGTATGGAACCATGAACATGTGAATTATTGAAATATTAACTTAAAATCTCAGTGGGCTACTTCAAGTAGGGCTAAATATTTTAGGTCAAAGGGGTTTGGTGGACACAAAAGTTTGGGAATCCTGCTAGACAGAGCATGACATCAAAGCTTTCATTATAAAATGTCTTGAATAGTTGTGTAGGCTATTTGTTATTCATGTAAATTAAACGACAACAATCTCAATTTGCCCCCTAGTGGCAGTTGTGATGAATTTTCAGTTTGTTTGTGAAGCCTCCTCATATCTGTACAAGGTGGATTTATAGTTTGACTGTAAACTTATAAAACTGGACCCTGTAAACAGATTGTAAAAGTCATTTAGTCAAGCCTATAGATGACTGGTGAAGTGAGATATAGTGCAGTGAAGGCCTATGATCTAAGGTTACAGTGTGCAAGATTGTTGGTAGTGACATTTGGGTAATTCTCAAGTGCAACAAACTTCTGTATTCTGTCTAACAGGTCGCATCGCTTCCAGTTCAGGTGTTTTTTTATTGTGCTTTGTATGACCTTATTTACAGCAGTGCAATCTTTGATTTTTAACAGGAATGAAAGCGAGGCTGTGAGGGATAGACATTCATCTCTTTAGTGGGTTGTACTGTTATTTAATGTGTTTTTGGATTGTTCTGCTGACGAAACACTGCAAAAATATATTTCCATGAAATTTATGCAGTCAAAAAACAAGACAGCATGAGCTGTGGAAAATCATAGGGATCTAGGAGCTTTATAAGCTCTTTACAGCGGATGCCATTGAAAACATGGTAAGTCCATTCCTCACAGCTTCGCTTTCATACCTGTCATAGCACTGCTTTGAATAAGGTCTATTGAGGCCAGAGTTTCAGTGTGCTCAAGCAGCTCTACAATAACCATGTTCATATTCACTCAAATCATAATCCGTCCGGCCTAAATAGATCGTTTAAGGCCACGCCCACTCAGCTACTAAAGGAAATGTAAAATAGCAAACCCCACGTAAATATTATCAAATGACATTTGACATAAAGCCTAGAAAACCACTATTTTGAACATTTGTGATCATTTGATAGACATCAAATTTATGGTTTCCCAGCCATGTATGTTTCTTGAACTCGAGGCAGTTCTGTGCCTGAATCTCACCCAGGTTGTATAAGTTTGGCAGATAAATTCAGTGTAAATTATATCTGCTCAAGGTTGTGAAACATAGTTTGAGGGCAGTACTGTTCTTGGATGGATTTTTTTGCCACTGTCACAACCACCACACCGGGCTCTTCAATTATCTTCCTCATTCATTTCCTTTTTTGCATATTGCTATATTTTACACAAATATTCTTTCTAATAGAAATGTCATGTGCCTTTTCCCTTCTCATTCCATTTAGTTTCTTCAGTGCTCTGTTCTTCCTCTCTAATCAGTTAGAGTCTAATCAATTCCTCCATTCATACTTCACAAACACTTTGAGGCATCACTTACATTTCCTTTCTTTTATCTTCACTCTTATTTACATCCTCTAACTCATTCATTCCTATTGGTAAATACTAACCTTTGTCAACAGGCAGGCACGAGGCCTTGAGCACGCCAGCTTTTTGTACTGTTGTGGGGGAAATATCTGCTGAATACTGCAGAATTAAACATGGTTAAATGAGAAAACTACACAAATATTTTCAGAAAACTTAAGATATTTAAAATACGCAAAAGATGGAGTGTGTAGAACTTGGTTGTGAGGTAGACTGTATGTATACATGTCATTGTCTGCTCCATATCATCTCTAAAAACACTTTTTAGCACATTTTCTGAATGTTTTATATACTGTTTACACATTGAGTAAAAGTAGTAACAAGTAAAAGCAGCAATTTAACAAAAACTACATATACAATAAAATAAACAAAGCTGCTCTCTCACTGATAAGCCTCTCAGAGTCGTTGTGTGCCTGTTCATAACTTTACATAGAGTGCGTTTACACAACAATGATGTACTAAAAACAGGGAACTTCGTCAAAATGATCCTCTTTCACACAGATCCGCGAAAATGATTGAAAACTATACATTATTCATGAATCATTAGTTGGCGAGGTCACTTTGTAATGAAATACTAGACTGAACACTTAATACGTATGTGCATGATGTCACCATTTTCACAAATTTGCGAAAATCGTTTAATAGTTGAATTTTTCCATTTAGGGATTGCTTGTAATTTGCCATGTACTTTCTGTAAACAGCCTTTTCAGGGCTTTATACCAGTTAAATGACGCAAAGACTGATTGAGAGCTTGATAAGAAATCTACAGTGGTTTAAGCCTGTGGCATTCTCTTCAATTTCAGTAAAAGAGCAAAGCAGCCTTAAACTGCGTTCAGATATACAGGGTTTACTAATCTGTAGAAGTTCACTTCATTTGATTTAAATCTGTTTGTTTAGAGTACCCTGCACTTCATCAGACGTAGTCACGCAGATTAGTTTCAGGTGTGATGTCTTGGGATGTCCCAATCAAGTTTTTTTGTGCCCCTGATATGATCCGAGTCCTTGAATATTCGGCATCTGCTGATACTGAGTCCAGATTCTATATTCCTAGTGCTTAGTACACACTTCACTGTACATTTAAAGTTTTTAAAATCAATCCAATGTATACAGGGATATTTATTTATGTATTTATGTAGTCAGTGTTTTGTAACATTATAAATGTCTTTGACTGTCACTTTTGAGCAATTTAATGCATCCTTGCTGAATAAAAGTATCAATTAAAGTAACTTACTGACCCCAATCTTTTGAATAGTAGTGTATGCTACGCTCACTACAATTTGGATTCCCAGTTAAAACGGCTGCACAGGACACTGTTGGGTGATTGGAACATACCCTTAGTCTAAAACTCAAATTTCGAACATAGTCATTGCTATACTTCGACATTATCGCCTCTCTCTATCGGGGTAATAAATGAGACATGAAGGTTAAAAGCTGGTGCTGAATATACTTTGAAAAAGCCGATTTACACAACCACCTCCAGCATGATTATAAATTCTCTGATGAGAACAAAGCTCATTGATCAAGTGCTCTGCTGCAAGGCCAGAATCATGCTCAGAATATCTCCGACTCCGTTGTGCCTCATTAGTTTCAGTATGCTTGTGTATTTGACCCACATTTGTTATTTACAGTGATCATATCAAAGTGCAGAGCCAGCAAAGAGCAGGATGTGTCACGGATTTGGAATTAGGACACTACTACCACCATCGGCCACGTTAATATTTTGCATTACTCACTTAATATTGGACATGAATGCTTTTCTGTTTGCTGGCAATGTTGTTACATTTACTGTAGGTAGCATTCTGGGTGTTTATTTATCCGTGTATGGTTTAACTTTGATCAACGTTCATCACTGGAATCGTGGCCAACTCATTAAAAACGTGACTTCTCGTTGCTTTACTTTTGTTGCTTTTAATGTCATTTTAGTGTATATTGTGTGTATGTATGCTTGTACTATGAGTTTGTAGCTCTGCACAATGTCAGTGTCACAGGGGGCGTGACGCACTAAATGGAAATGCATTGTGATTATCATGTGAGAATTGCATCCAGCAATTTTATTATGAGAGGCATGTGCCAGAGAACTCTCAAAGGCATTCAAGGTTTATATTATTATTATTATTATTATTATTAATAATATATGAGCATATGAGGATTCTCAATGGCCATTTGCAAAAGTCACTGGCAACTCATGCAGATCTTTAAGCAAACCATAAATATTATGGGAAAATGTAAAATGTCCTAGATTCAAGTTGAAGAGGTTGTATATACATTGTAATGCAGAAACGTTTGGGATTTTTTTTATTCTATCTGAAGCGATAGAATTTGCCTGTCATTTTCTAAATGGAGAGATTTACAGTAATAATAAAATTATGAAATCATTAGTTTCTCGCTCAAAGTTATCATATGGCTTTAGAGGAGCTGATATAGTGAATAAGTAACATGAACTACTTAAACATTGTTCAAAAGTGTGGGGTTTGAAAGATTATTTTTATGTTTTTGAAAGTCTCTATTTTATTAAAATCATAAAATTTTATATTTAAATACATAATAATAATATTTATTGATTATTGAGTAAAATCAGTAATATTGTAAAAATATATTTACAGTTTAAAATAACTGTTTTCTATTTTAATAAATCTTTGTTTTAAAAAATATATATATTTTCAGCATCATTACTCTAGTCTTCAGTGTCACATGACCGAAATCATTATAATGCTGATTTGGTGCTCAAGAAACAATTCTTCTTTTCATTGTTGCTGCTTTATATTTCTGTGGAATATTTTTATTATACTTTTTTTTTCTTTGATGGATAGAAAGTTCAGTGGAACAGCATTTATTTAAAATATAAATCTTTTGTAACAGTATAAATGTCTTTACTGTTACTTTTGATCAATTTAATGCGTTCTTTATGAATAAAAGTGTTAATTTAACTGACCCACACATTTGAACACTAGTGTATGGTTGTTTTTTGTCCTTGACTTTACTTTCTTTGTATGTAAAAGAGCAGTGTAAACATTCTAACATCTCTTTTTGTGTTTGATGGAGAAAACCATGCCATACAGGTTTGAGGGGAGTAAATGTGGACCAAAAACCAAGTCCACCTCCAGATCTCAGCAGCACTTTGGGGATGTGAGCTGGTGTCGGGGCAGATAAGTCTCTCTGAGTACGGATTTAATGGCCGTAGAAGGTCTCGCGGGGCAGGAGCAGCTGTGCTTCATGAGTACGTTAAGCGAGTGGAAGTATGCTGCACATGACTGTAGAGAGAATGTCTGGTATTCATGTTGCTCTCTGTAACCTTCTAATGGTGACATACGCAATGTTCAGCGCATGATTATATAACTGCTCGAACAGACGTCATTCTCTGCTCAAATGCCTCTCTCCCCACATCCCTCCTCCTCTCTCCTTTATGCGCTCTCTTTCTCTTTTCCTCTAGGTTTCTTTCTCTTTCTATTCCTCCTCCCCTTTTCCCCCAGCCTAAGTTTTTCTCCTTTTTATGTCATTTGCCAATGGGTGCATGATTAAGGAGCAAATAAATTTCCCTCAGCTTTTTTTGTACGTCTCCCTTCTGTAGATACAAGTGTGTGGGTTTGTTTGAGCATGCTGCCTCAGAGATACTTTAGGTAAACCTTATATAAAAAATTGGGCCTCATTCATCAACCGTTCTTACGAAGAAATGTGTTCTCAAACCCCACTTTTTATGAAGATTCTGACATTCAATAATGTTTTCTTATCTTGGATTTGTTGTTAGAACAAAATCTATGCACGCTCAAGAGCACTCTTACGCACATTTGAGTGATGACAGTTTGCTGCAAATAATTGGTTACTGCATTTTATTTAATTCTACAGTCGTTTAGAATGATAGTATTTTACTGTAATGTATTTCTGATCATTTGTTGAAAAAAAATCATAGTATGCAAAGAAACACTAACACTGCAATTTACATCAGCAATTAAGCTGATTAAATCAAATATTATGCCTCGTTTGGCATTTACCTGTTGCAGTAGAAAGTTCTTTTTTCGTTTGGTGATCGATGGATCACCACCGTCTGTGCGTCTTTTGGACATTCTCCAACTTTTCTTGCACACGGCCCTGAAGTGTCATGTCCTAATATGGGAATTTGTGGGCGTTTCCTTATGCTAATTAGGAACAACTGGCACGCACTTTCAATTACGAAGACGTGGGATTCATCAATCTATAAGAACACAGGTGCCAACAATTCTGTTAAGAACATGCCATGAATCCGACATAGACTTTTCTTAGGAAGTTTATTAAGTTCAAAGGAAGATATTGGTGAATGAGGCCCATTGTCTTATGAGAAATCGTCAGAGTGATGCAGTGTGAGGTCGGATGGAGGCAAACAGGAAACCTTAAGGGGATCATATCATGAGGATCAAATGTTCTGTGATGTTTTGAGATAGAATAGCTTTATGTGCTTAGTCTAAGTACCCTCTCAGACCAAAAGAACCATTTTACTGAAATGAAACTGACAGAAAAAAATGACTTGGAAAAAATGTCATGAAAAACAAAACAAAAAAGTAATGATAAAAATATGACCCATTTAAGCAGACTGATCTCCAGCTGTGATTTAAGTATCTAAGTTCTCTCTCTCTCTCTCTCTCACTCTCACTCTCACTCTCACTCTCACTCTCACTCTCACTCTCACTCTCACTCTCTCTCTCTCTCACAACACACACGCACACATATAGTTTGAGTATAAGGAATGGAATGAGATTGTAAATAAATGGAATTAAGTCTGAGTATTGTTTAAAATTCAGAATATATGGAATAAAACCTGAGAATATTTAAAAGGAAAGTCTGAATAAATAGATTGAAACATATGAAATCTGACGTCATTAAAGTGTCATCTTGTGTTTTTCATGTGTGATTGTTCCATACAGATGTTGAACTAAGTGAGTCTGCAAGAAATCTAGTTGCAGCAATCCAGAATAATGACTAGCTATTAATACCCTGCAATGCATGTATGAGACACAATTTTCAGCCAACATTTCCATAAGAGATTCGTAAATTCCTTCGAGAAATGGTGCATAATGTTCTTTCAGCAACAATTTGTTGAACATGAATTGTATATTCAGATTTCCATTCCATATATTCAGAATTCCATTCCATATACTCAAACTTAATATTATAAAAAAATTCCCGAACGACATGCCATTTTGTGTGTGTGTGTGTATATATACATTTTGTCCATGCATGGATGTCTATTTCAGGTTAAGATCTCTTTTAATCCATGCATTTTCATGGGCTTGAGTGGGGTCTTGTTCCATAAGCATGAGTGTTCATTTATCCAGGTTTCTAGGTTAGTCCTATTCTTACCACTGCTTAGAACATCAGAGTCTGTTCAGGTTAAAACTATTACTGTCCACGCTGGGCTTAATTCCATTACAGTTCATCTGTTTGGTGGGGTGCTGGTTGTGTAGCATTGGGCTTTTTTTTTTGTATGTTAAATTTTATGGCTGACTCATGAAAATTCTGCACCATCGCCAGAGTGTCCACCATTGTGTGAAAACTATTGTGTTTTCATGTGCATTAAGTGAATCTTTTGAAAAGTATGTATGCCAATTAAATGAAACTATCTAACACCTCTATACAGGAAACTTTTCGGTTCTATTTTTCAGTTGCAATTTATGCCTGTATAAATGGATGTTCAAAAGTTTGGGTTCTGTAAGATTTCTTATCTAAGATAACGTTTTTCTATTTTAATATATTTATGTATATAAATAAATAAAATATACGTTATTTTTATTTATTTATTAGAATGTTCATCAGTCATTACTCCAGTCTTCAGTGTCACGTGATCCTTCAGAAATCATTCTAAAGTGCTGATTTGATGCTCAAGAAACATTTCTTATGATTATTAATGTTGAAAACAGTTGTGCTGCTTTATATTTTGTGTAAACCATGATAAAAAAAAGTCAGGATTCTTGAACAGAAATTAAAGAACAGAAAGTTAAAAGGAATGGCATTTTATTTGATATAGAACATTATAAAGGTCTTTACTGTCACTTTGGATCCATTGAAATCATCCTTGTTGAATAAAATAATTTCTGAAAGTGTATATTCTGCTTTAGCTTTCCCATGTATTATGAATAGGTTGTATTTTCTTATTTAAAAATGTAATATGTGGTGCAATGTAGCTCAAGCTGTATTTGTCATTTAAGCCGTGAACCAGGCATTAAACCATTTATATCTTTAACACCAGAGGAAGAGTGTATGAATTCCATGATATAAAATGGAATTTATTCACTGTTAACTGCTTTTATTGTTGTATAACCACAAGCTGTTTTCTAATCATTTGCTATCATTAATTATCATGTGATGTAACGGAAATGGGAATAGCTGTATTGAATTCTAAATAAAATATCTAATCATGACTGAAACATTATATGTGAATACAGTAGGCGAAGTGTATTTTTATATATTCAAACATTTGTTAATGGAATAAAAAATTTTTTTTTTATAAATAACTTTTTAATAAACTCTAAGGAATTTCATTTAGAATTGTGAGATAAAAGGTTAATGGCAGAAACAAGCCTCCATAAATAACACTGCAAAAAAATTTGTTTAAAGTTGTAAACAAAATGCATATTATTGGAGAATGTTTCACAAAAAATACTATTTTAATCTTTCTACTTCAAAATTTCATGTTTAATTCAATGCGTTACTTTCTTTGTAATTATTTGTGAAATTTATAGCAATTACCTAGTGAAAGCTGTTTCAAAGTGAATCCTACACAATTGTTTTCATGGAGCAGGCTGAAATGAAGCTGAGGAACAAAACGTTGATTTGAGCAGTAGCATCTGGCATAAGATTCATTATGGAGGAGGTGCAAGCAGGCATAGTGGAGGATCGGATGGAGAGGATGGGGCAGCAAAGTTCACATACAAAATGGAAACTGGTGTCAGACCAGAAGAGCACTTGGTCAGAGAGTGCACATCCAGGAGGTGAAATGACCAGGGGGTACCGTGACCAGGTTCTGAGGGTGATAATTGAAGCCAAGACCCAAAAGAGAGCACCTATAGTACAAGGACCATCCATGTCATCAGACCATTGGAAAAGTCAAAAGCAAGCAAACCAATGAAAGGAAGAGAGACATATATTCTGAGCATGTACTTGTGGGCTCATATAAAGCCTACAAAAACAGTAATTCAACTAACTAACATCTAGTTCAAAAGAGTAAAGGTACACAGTCAACCAAACAGCTGTTTAACACTGTCTTATAAGAGAAGTTGCCATTACTCAAACAGCACCTTGTGAGAGCAGTTACCAAAAAGAAAAATAGTGATCCAGTTGTGATGTGGGAAAAGATTTTGTGGTCAGATAAGATCACATCTTTCAAAGAACCTAATACTAACCACCACCTTAGAGACCCACAATGAATTATAGTATAGTGGCTGGATAACTGGGAATCTGAAAATAGAAGGAAAGATGGGTGGTGCAAAAACTGAAACTTAGAAGTTTCAATTGTGGTTTGAAAAGTGTCTTCCTGACCTGGAAAACCTGTAGCTGTACTGGATTTTTGTCTGTTGGACAATTTTTCTTGCCCCGCCAACATTTGACCTCACCACACACACACACACACTGATATAATAAATGCATTATTTCTTTGTAAATATATATATATATATATATATTTTTTTTTTCTTTTTTTTTTTCTAACATTTTTTCTTTACTTACAGAAAATTTGTAATAAGTCAGAAATGATACAACCATGATACCAAAAAAAAATAAAAAGATGGCAACGGCTGCAAAACATTACTGACACAAGATTATATGATCTTGAGACAAATCAGCAGAATTGAAGTATACATATTTTTATAGACTTTACAGAATTTACACAGAACAAAACTTATGTATAGCAATCATTTATAAAATAGTAAGAAATTGAAAACTGTAATGATTATTTTAAGTAATTATAATTATTAAAATAATGTTAAATAATTTATTTAAATGGTGCTTTGAAATAAAAATAAAAAATAACACTTGCCAACTTTTACAGCAGTATTTCATTTTTGTGTGAATGCTAACCTTTATCTGTGTATTAGGGCTTGCTGTGGATACAGTGATGCATTATGGGATATATGACAGTTGGCTCTCTCAATCTGTGTTCAGCCAGCTTGTGTGTGGATCCAGTGCTAGAAATTCAGATCTGAACTTTGGTTTTCTGGTTTGTTTAACTGGCTATTTGCTAATATTAGCTGGCATATATTATTTTTTTCCGATACCTCCAGCGTTTCTATTTCCAAGCAGCCTTTTGCAAATGTTTGCCTACACAAACATTTAAAGGGGGATTTACGTTTATTGGTGTGGGTGTAATTTTTTTTCTCTCTTCAGTTTAAGATTGCACTGTGCAGCTACTGACCAGTGATGTAGATCATGACTCACTTTGACTGTATTGTCTTGTTTGTTTTCCTGTTTGCTAAAAGGCCAGAGACAGCCGTAGGTTCTGTGTGTCATCTTACAGATATCCCAAAAATTAAACGCATAAACAAACGTCACCTCGGGTATACTGATGTGGGATCATGATGTCATGCTGATGTCATAATGTTCTCAGTACAAGTCTTTGTTGCTTTTATGCAAAACGTTGATTATCCAATAGCGTGTGTGTGTGTATGAGATTTTTTTGTGTGTGTATTTTGTATGTGAGCCAGCATAAATAATCATTTTATCGCTCGTTGCATGGAGTTACAATCTTTCTCTCATGTCTCTGTGCCTCTCTCTCACTCTCTCACTGTTTCCCTCTCGCTTTCTCAATGTGTCTTGCAGGACTGTGGGGATTGTTTGAGTGGTTAATATTAATGAAATCTAATGAAAGTTTTGAATATACAAGTAAATTATTTATGCTATGTTGGTGCTCACAGGAGAGATTGATGGTTCTTTAATTATAGACTAATGAGAGGAGACCACAACAGTCATTACACTAAAGACATCAGAGCATTAGCCAAAGGGCCCTTTAAATACAAGTTTGATAAATTAATACAGCCTGTATCATATCAAATATTAAGATGGTTTGGTAGGTTATTAAATGGACGATGAGAAAAAGCAGTGTTTGCTGCTTTTGGACGTGGAACGGGTTGAAAGATAACCTCAATCCTGGAAAAAATTCAAGCTGCAAACCTTCAACAGCAATGACTGCCTTACCTGCAGCTGAAACTGTCTTTATTACCAACACTGAATTGCATTATGGGACCAGTAGTTCAGGAGTGGACCTAGCAATCAAATCAGGCTACGTTTCAAAATGTCCCTCTGGCAACATTACAAAATCTGTTCAAATATAATGTTATCTGGATGTGTGTGTGTGTGTATAGCGGGGTCCAAAAGTATGAGACCATATAAAAAAGATTGTGTTATAATAGTTTGCAAGAGTGCGATCATAAACTCAAAGTGGCTGTGAAAGCGGACTGAGTGGAGGAGTTCACCTGTTCGGCTGATGACGTTTGATGTCCCTGACAACCTTTGTAGTCCCATTTAGCCACTTGTTAGCAACTGCCTTTTACAAGACAAGTAAAAGCTATTTGTCAGGGTTTATCTGTGTTTACTTTTTGTACATGTTTTAGTTCAGTTTCCTTGGTTTTCTTCTGTTTCATTGTTTGATTAGTGTTTGCACCTGTGATTCATTTCATTGATTGGTTTGGTCTGTGTATTTAAGGGGCTGTTTACACGATACCGTTTTCAACTAAAAACGTAAAAAAATGTATGTGTTTTGGCCGTTTGTTTACACGACAACGACAAACGCAAAGTTTTTCAAAACGGTCTCCGTGTAAACCACAAAAACGCAGATCTCTGAAGATGATGACGTCATGCACATGCGTTTTACGTGTTCAGTCTATAGTTTTTCATCGCCATCTAATGGCCTGGCAGCAAAATACAGCGTTTTTAGCCGTTTTCGCAGATCCATGTGAATGGGGATCGTTTTGACATTGGAGTTGTCTGTGCGCCGAAAACTCAAAGGAAAAACTTCTCAGTTTTAAGCATGTCGTTGTGTAAACGTACCCTAAGTTTTGTGTTTTCCTCAGTTCATCTGTCTTCGTTAGATATCGATGGGTTGTTCTGTTCATGTTCTGGGTATCTTGTTATTTTGAGTTTTTGTTTTATTAAAATAATTGCTGTGCCTAGATCCGCCTTGCAACCGATGCTGACAATATTACTGATGTATGTTATATCGTAGAATAAAACGTGAAACTATCTTGAGCTTGTGTTCACCACAGACCTTATTTCAAGCATTTAACTAAAAACCCATTCAAAAAAACCATTGACTTCAGGGCGATGGAACCGGAAGTGCTAAAATGGGAACTCATTTCCGGGTTTTGGCCTACAAAAATATGCCATCCCTGCACCACTCTATAGCTTTTTCTCAAGTTGAGGTAAAAAATAATATATAGAAGGTGCATACAGTGTCATGCACACAAATAAAAAACACCAGGGTAACACATATGACACTAAAATAATGCAATAAACAATTTAAGCAACATTATATGTAATATAAAACCCTAATATACATAACTGATAACAAAAAATAAACCTAAAGAAACATAATTAAAAACCATCAAATATGAGGTGCCACCCAGGGAATTCTGGGAATGTCAGTTTATCGCTTTCCACTGTAAATTATAAGATTATTTGTTCTTTTTACTTAAAAAAAAAAAAAGGTACATTTAACAGTATTTACTGTAAAATTGCATGAAATGTAAGGTTCGATCTATTACAGTTTTTCTCTGTATGTGCAGGAACTTACTGTAATTAACAGGTTTTTACTGTTGCACTTTCACAGTTAAAATTACAATAATTTTTTACAGGATGTTTTCCATTTAAACTTGGAAATAAACAATCATTCAGGATTTTGAAAAATATAAAATGAATTTGAAATATTTAAGATTAAGGACACTAATCAAATAATAAAATGTATGAAACCGATCGTGTGAACTCATTTATACAAAAGGTCAGATTTTCTTCCACAAGATGCTCTTTGGATCATCTCGAATCATGCAGAACATGATCAGGTTTTACACAAACTTGTTAATGCAGCTCAAGTTGTGCTAAATTAAAAGGGACTTGAACAAAATACACACCAAAATACATTTTGAAATATTTTTTTGAAAAGTTTTCAGGTAAATTTGGCTGGTTATATAATTGTAATGAAGAATTTTGTATTAGAAAAATGCAGAATGGAATAATTTTCTCAGAATTTAAACCTTTGTATGTTCTTGTTACTGTTAGAATCAATGCATGATTATGTGTAAAGAATATTTTAGGCAAATTGATACTCAATACTGTTTTTTTTTGTTTTGTTTTTAGCTCTGTCATCTCTTGAACCTGTTAGGAAATTATTGTTTTAATTATTGTGTGTGTGTGTGTGTGTGTGTGTGTGTGTATTAACTTGCATTTTTAAGTCATTACATAAACTTGCATTTTTTCCATTATGCTGAAAAACTAATATGACTAGATTGTAAATAAAGGAATATTTCTAGGGAAAAAAATATATCAGGCTTTCAGAAATATGTTCTGGTCAAGCTCAGGTACTTTATTAATTATAACTTGATTGTTTAACAGTGGCAAGACAGTTAGCAGGATTCCTAAGATGGAAATGAAGAGCTGTAGAGCCCTTTGTTCATACTGTAGCTGGATCGGGTTTTTACATTCTGTATGGTGTCAACTGAAGTTTTTATTATTATTTTAGTTTTATTATTATTATTATTATTATTTATATATTAAAACAAAGCAGTGCAGAGCCTCTTAGGGCTTCCATACTAAAATATTTAATGTAAAGAATGAATTTTCCAGTTATAAAAACAATATGGTTGATTGTTTTTTTTTCTCTAGAATGAATATAGAATTCACTGCAGACAATCAACATCTTACTAAACCCACCCTCTCTCTCTCTCTCTCTCTCTCTCTCTCTCTCTCTCTCTCTCTCTCTCTGATGTTGCCTGTATAATTAAGTGATCACTGTTCTGTTTGATATAAAGTAGCTCACTGTTAAATTAAAAACAGGCCATTTTAATTATAGTCTCTCTTCCCTTAATTAGTTTGTGTTTTTCCCTCTTAACTCTGTATAATAGACCCCTCACTCTCACTCTCTCTTTTTCTTTCTGCCTCTCTTTATTCTCTTTTCCACACATAAACACAAAGAGAGAGATGGAACACTGCATCCTTTTAATGACTCTTGACAGAATACACACACACACACACACACACACACACACACACACACACACACACACACTTATGAACAGCCCCTTTTACTTGATCTAATGTGTGATGATTAGCTTTTTCATTTAGCTGGGTCAGATCACATTAAGATAATTACAATTATAAAAGAACAATGTGGGTTTACTACAGTGCATATGTGGATAATTGCAACACACAATGACACATAAGAATAAAGGGCCAGAGCCCAGAACAGCCCGTTATGATGACAGTGCTCAGTGAATAAATAGAAAGAAAGATGGAAGGATGAAGCACATGTGAATAGATGGATGAAGAGAGAGCAGCAATTATCTCAGCTCAAAGAGTAAGATGGCCTCCTGTGAAATGATCATACAGTTTAGAGGTGTATTTCTGGCTGTGGGGTTTTAAACGTCTACAAGACTTTCCTGCCCGCTGAGATTGAAGAAAACTACTGCTTTACTCCAGCTGACCTACATAATCTTGTGCAAGGCTCAACAATAGAAGCAGAGAGGTTAAACTTATGCTTACTGACTGAAACAACGGGGATCAAACGTTGAAATCTTCTGCATATTATGAATTGCATGCAATTGATCACTATGTCACACTGATCTCAGTTTATATTCATGTCAGACTGTATGGCAGTCAAGACGTGTTAAAAACGGATGCACACAAGACTTGTTTGGAGTTGTACATCAATCCATGACATGATCGGTGACTGAGCCGCATTTGAATTGAAATGGGATTGAAATGGTGGCTAGAAAATAAAAACAATATCTAGCGTTCATTTTGATCATGACTTGACTTGAAAAGAAAAATGGAAAAAAAACAAAGACGATATGTGTGGAGCAAGTGATGGTTTGTTGTTGTCTCACTAATTGCATCATCTGATGCTTCTAGAATTTCGCTTGAGGTCAAATTTGATCGCAACGATCATTAATCGGCTGTCGGTGAACATATCAAACTAGCGATCGAAAACTTCGGATTTTGTAGAAATTTGTAAATTAAATAAAAACATTCTAGCCCTAGCATAATTGAAAAGCTTTCCAGATATAATTTTTATTAACTTGATATGATCAATAAGTCATGGCAACATGACTTATATAACACACACACACACACACACACACACACACACACACATAAAAAATTATATGATCAATAAGTTGACAACATATGTTTCTACATTGCTTTAACTCATCAAAATAAGTTAAACAATTCTCAACTTTTTTTTTTTTTGATTCAACTCTTTTTCTCAGTTTAATGTAATTTAAGTCAAAATGGCTTATACAGCCAAGTTGATGGTACTTCAAAATTTAAGGCAGCAACTGAACTCAAGTTCTCTTTCGAAGGGGAACTCAACACTGCGTCTAGATCAGTGGTTCTCAAACATGTCCTGGAGGACCCCCAACACTGCACGTTTTCTTTGTCTCCCTAATCAAACACACCTGATTCAACTCATCAGCTCATTAACCCATGTGATTTCCCGCGGTTCAGGTCTCTTGGCCGCTGTAGTGGCAAGGCGGGATCTATCGCAGGGATTGTAGGCGGAGTGTGGGAGGAGTCTGACGGGGAGACCTTTTCCTTTCGGGACTCCTCCTGCTAGTTCTTATATTTTTAAGCGCCTACATCAGGCCCTGAGGCTGGACTGATAACGTAAATGGCGTGCTTAGTATATTTTATGATCTACCTTGTGATTAGTCTGGCACAGGGCTTGAGAATAGAGCTATGAATGGCTTGTTGCTAGGTCAATACAGGTTAGTGCTGATCTAAATTAGCATGGGCTATAGTAGGTCCTAGATGAGTGTTGATGTGCCTCCCCCCAAGAGGGGTCTTTAATTAGGATGGCTCCCCTCGAGGTTTTAAAATGGGGTACCTTCACTCCCTGTTGAAGCTCAAACGGCCCCAAAGAACCTAAGAAGTAGGGGTTAATTGATTGACGCTTCTGACTTCTGGCTAGACAAGCCCGTATAGAGTCAATAATGCGATGCCCATTGTGGCTGTGCATACGCACAGCTAATGAGGCAGGCCTTCCCTCAGGATGGCAGAGTGGGTATTTGTTCCTCCTAGTGTCGATCCAGACGCAGTGTTGAGTTCCACTTTGGAACGTCTCAGGTTATGAGTGTAACCATGGTTACTTGGGCTCACCTGCATGTCTCCCTCAGACAAAGAACTTGATGACATCTATAGCAGGTGCCCTCTTATACCCACAGGTGCTCCAGTAGTGACGTCATGGACGGTTGTCGGCCAATGAAATTGTTGTGTGTATACACATGCTTCAGACACCGGTCACACTGATGTAGTTCCCCATAGCGCTGATCTAGACGCAGTGTTGAGTTCCCCTTCTCAGGGAACTATGGTTACAGTCGTAACCTAAGAATTTTTTTTACAGTGTGTGAGAGACAGTGGGAGAGATATCCAAATATCCACAGAGAGATTATAATAAAATGACCAACAGAACCTATAATTAACTTCTGAAATGAATCGGACTGTAATTTGTGTCAGTGACTTTTAAACAAGCCATGCTGCAGGTCACAAACAACAAGGTTTGACAAATACTTGTGCATTTGGGTGATTACCTGTTGCTTGATATAACCATCAACACTCGTTTAAAATTCCTAGACCATAAGCAGAAGGAACAATCATACTGACTGATACTGACTCAATTCCTTATGAACAAACCACTTGACCTTTTATTGGTTTGCCACAGAAACATGTAGGCTGTGTACACACACACACACACACACACACACACACACACACACACACACACACACACACACACACACACACACACACACACACACACACACACACACACACACACACACACACACACACACACACACACACACGGGTTTATGTGTATTACAAGGACACACACACACACACACACACACACACACACACACACACACACACACACACACACACACACACACACACACACACACACACACACACACACACACACACACACACACACACACACACACACACACACACACACACACACACTAACACCCTGACTTGATGCATATCTGTGGTTGGATTCTAATGAGGAAGTTCTTGTTATTATTTCCTGAACCTGTGAATGTTGTTTAAATTCTCTCCCTCTCCCTTTCTTTCTTTTTTTATCTCTCTCTCTCTCTGTTACTCCCTCGCACTTGTGCTGGTGTTCCACTGACCCATATTCCTAGTTCTTTAAAGCTACTGAGTCTGCCTCCAAACTAAAGTAGCACTGACATAAAAAAAACCAGTGACAAAGCAAAACATAAAAGAAATTACAAAGAGAAAAAAAACAAGAAAGGAAACAAATAAGGGCAAAGAAAGAAAGAAAGAAAGAAAGACATTGTTTTTGTTGACCTTTTTATATCCCCAATGACTCATCGCATGATGAATCTAAGACTCCCTCTTTTAAGAGTTATAATCAGACTTTAATTAGACTTCATTACTTTTGGTTTTATAATAATTATGAGAGTTTTGCAGCTATTTTTGTGTGAACATCATGGCAACTAAAGCCATTAAAGTGTTAAGAATAATGCAGAGCAATTAAATCTATTTGATGAGTACAGTAAAAATGCACCGAGCCTTTAAAGGCACACTGCCGATGTGTTTGAAAGGCTCTTCTGCCCAGCAGCCATGTTGGACCGAGGGTCTGATGGAGGATTCGGTTTTTGCCATGGCAACCGATACTGATCCTGAGACTGTGCTTTCCAACATCACACATTATTTCTGCTTTAGCTGTTTGAGTGGATTTAAAAGATGTCCTCTCTAAAAGATGTGTTTGTGAACATATGTTTGTGTTGACAGTTTTATGCATATTTTGTCCTGTACATTTTTTTATTTTTTTTATTTTTTACTAAAGTCATTTCTTTGCTGTCACCGACTCTTCTGCAACAGACCCAGTTTCACCCTTTGCCGCATCATTGGAATATGTTAGGAAACTACCTCCAAAATAGTGCAGAATAGTTACACATGTGCCTCCAAAAGGTAGCCGTGCTCAGCTTCTTGTAAATTTGAGCATTACCCTGTCTATTAAGTCTGGACATATTGCAGTCAATTCCACCAACCACTGTTAGCCTCATAGCATAATTGCCTATAAGTCATGTATTTTAAATAGGACGTAGGCAATTATGCTATGAGGCTAACAGGTTGCATTGTGCTGTAGCCTACACATCTGTATACATACTGAACAATATTTCTTTTTTTATATAAATATTTTTTTCTACACCAAGCGCTCTGTATATATGGCACCCTGTTTAAAATGCATTAGTAGTTGTCTGTTTCATTCCATAATCTGTTTAAAATACTTCTCTTGACTTTCAAAGCTCTTCATGGTCTTGTAGCCTAAAGCAACCAACCTTGAAGTTTTAGAAAGGCACTATATATAAAAAAAACATGATTATTATTAATGTAATAATAATAGTAATAATTATATATAATAATAATAATAATTGTATTTACAAAGAGGTGTGTCATCTTGCAGGACATTTTTATATCTATTTAACTAAAGCAACTCCATTGAGGCAAATGTGCATAATATGTGAAAGGCGACCCTCAGCTAGACACACGAGCTGCCTGCAGCATGACATGCACCAAACATAGGGTCAAAAAGAGCGGATCGTCTGTATGTGAAAATGTTTTAAAAATGATTGTTGCCGGGTGTTTATGTTCGAGGCCGTCATTGCATTTGTGTGTCTTTTCTCTGGAGTGTGTGTGTGTGAGGCTGCGGGCGGTTAGTGATGTCGTTGGTTGAGTATTGAGCTCCCGTCTGACCTACTTTCGTACTTCGCATCAGCTCAGCGCTGTTTACAGGCGCTCGTGAGCGGAGGATGTGGACCCGTTAACGAAAAAACGTAGCCCAGACGCCGAGTCGCGTGCTCTCCTGTTCCGCTCTATTTTGGGATTCTTCAGTTTGCGTGTTTTATGCATATTTTGACTTCTGTCCGACTTCACAGTGGCTCTTTCGTGGGTTGTTTATGGTGAAGGCGAGCTCACTCGTGGCTTGATATGAGAGGCGCGGACGAGGGCAAAAGTGAAGTGTGGACCTGTCCTTAACGCACGGTAAGATATTAGATAAGTTATAATACAAATGATAAAGTAAAGCTGTTAAGTCTGTGGAGCTGTTTTTAACGCGTTTAATAAGCTTGTTGGCTTCCATTGGATCCTGCGCTTTTTCTAGTTATAGTCTATGGGGAAACTAAGTGGGACTCGTAAGTGAATATTGAGAAATTGATGTGTGAGGATGGCGTGGAAACGGAATCACCGGGTCGAATCACTGTACCACGAGCGTTTTCTTACCTTAATCTTTTTATCCCGGGCGCGATGGACTGAATGAGTGCACAATTAAACACGTTCGGTTTTTGGACAATGGAATTATGTTCCTGAAAACTTTCTAATGTTTTGTCTGGGAATTTTGCTGGTTAAACTGCCATATGGTTCCGGATTGATCTGAAATCTTGGAATGCAGTCAAAATGGGTCACTGTTTAATGCGCTGAAACTCCAGCAGCAGAAAACCTGTCTAAGACAATGTCGATGTTATAGGCTATTGAAACTTTTTATAAATGACTTGAATCCATTTGCACTTGTGTGAGAAATACGTAGGAGCTCCTCTGATTTAATTACACTGTACAAATGTTTTCAAATGTTGTGACAGCTCTTTCCACTTGTCATATTGTTCAAAGTGGTTGAAAAGGTGCATGCAATGAACTTAATTTAAGTTGTAAATTCCGCACAACTTTTCCTTAAACGTTTAAGGAAATAACTGTGGTTTTATTTAAATTGTAATAGTTTTGTGGCCTTGGACTCCTGCTGTTTGGGCTGGAAGTGCATGTTTGGGTTCTATTTGTTGTGGTTCAGGAAATTATTTGGACTTTGCAAGTAACAGTTTAAGGATAGCTCATAGCTGTCCATGGACTTTTTTTTTTTGTTGATTTTATATGAATGTATAAGCAGGTGCGATATGCATATAAAGCTAAAAGCTGCCTGCATAATAATAATTAGAATAATTAAAGACTGAAGATTTTAAACAAAATGCTGCTTAAAATTGTTTGGATGAAATCTATTAATTTAGGAAGATCCACAATGAGTTACAAATGAGGAAACTTATTACAATTTTATGATTATTTATTAGGTTATTATAGTTATTATAAGAATATGATGTAGTGTCTTTGTTTTTGGTTGTGGATTAGTTAAAGGGATGAAAAATGAAATTCTGTCATTTTTTTAATTACCCTCATGTCATTCCAAACCTGTATGACTTTTTTTTCTTCTGTGGGGACATAAAAATATATTTTAAATGTCTTTGTGTGTGTGGTTCAGGTATACCCTACTTTGTCTTTACATATACATTTTTGGGTGAACTTTCCCTTTAAGTGATGGTTGTGGGTTAAGTAAATTTAGCTCTAACCTTAACCCTTTCCAAAAATATTTCATGTCAACTACCCTTCAATGTTTAGAGGCAAGTGCGAGCATGAATCTGAGTTCTTGTAATGTCACACATTGTATGTTCATGTGATGGAGAGACCTGTTTGAATGTTTTTGTGCAGTGTGGATGAGTGTGTAGACTTGTAATGGAGCCTTTACCTGGGCCCCCTGGTTAATGGAATGTGTGTGTGCTGCTTTATGGTGTATGGGCCCCTGCATGGTTAAAGACGGGATCTAGGCTTCATGGTAATACTGTAAACAGTGCAGTTTGTTTGAGTGATGCAATAATTCCCTCACCTCTCACATGGGGGTCAGGCTGTTCGCCTCCTGGAAATCACTCATTGTCGTTCTCTTTCTCTGTCCTTATCTGTTTTCCTCTCTCTTGCTCTGGTCAGGAGCGTTTTATCCAAAGCAACTTACAAATGAGAGCAAAAAAGCAATCAGGCCAACATTATGGCAACAATATGCAAGTGATGACTATTCCTACACGAAGCAAGTCTTTTTTATAGAATAGGAAGGGTTAGAATTCATGTGTTAAAGGGTTAGTACACCCAAAATCTCTCACCCTCATGTTGTTCCAACCCCGTAAGACTTTCGTTCATCTTCGGAACACAAATTAAGATATTTTTGATGAAATCTGAGAGCTGGCTCACTCCTTCATAGGCTTCTAGGCAATTTCATTCAGCCGATCCAGAAAAGTTAGTAAAAACATCGTTAAAATAGTCCAAGTGACTACAGTGGCTCAACCTTAAGTTTATCAAGTGACGAGAATACTTTGTGCGCAAAAAAAACAAATATAATGACTTTATTCAACTATTCATTTTCTTCTGTGTGGGCCTCTGACGTGAGTTCACGAGAGTGCCACGACGCATGCGCGAGAACTGAGAAGATGACGCTCACGGTCATTTGATGGGAAAGTGTGAAAGGTAAGCCATTCATTTTGCTTATGAAGCCTATGAAGGAGTGAGCCAGCTCTCAGATTTCATCAAAAATATCTTAATTGTGTTCTGAAGATCCATTTTTGGGTGAACTATCCCTTTAAGTGTTGACGAAAAAGATGCAGCTCGATTTGAGTTAGGCGGATCATTCCACCAGCTTGGAACAGTCAAGGTAAAGGTCAGTGGAAAAGATTTGTGCTCTTTGGGATAGCGCTGTTCACTTGCAGAACTCTAGCTTCTGGAGGGCACACAGGTCTGAAGTATTGAGTTTTGGTATAGGGGTGCAATGTCAGTGGTTGTTGGCAAACATCAGTGCCTTACATTTTAAGCGAGGGGCAATTGGCAACCAGTGCAAGTTTATGAGGAGAGGTGTGACGTGTGCTCTCTTCGGCTCATTAAAGACCACTCTTGCTGCACCATTCTAGATCAGTTGCAGAGATACCTCTTTTCATTTATTTGTGTACTGCACATATTGCCCACAAATTAATCTGTGTTTAGAAGCGCAGAAGGTACTTGATCCTCACTGCTGTTTCCTGACCTCTCCTATTTATGTTGGTGTGGTTTTGTTTGTGAATGTGTGTGATTATGGATGAATGAGGTGCACTTGAAATATTCACCTGGCTGATCTAGAGCAGCATTTACAGTAAGTGCAGGGAGAACACAGCTGCATCATCACAACAGTGAATCAGTACTCAGCTAGATCCTCAGTGCTTTTGTCTCTGCAGTCTTTATTTATAGATGGACAGTCTTTATAGATGGAGTCATTTCTTAAAGTACCCTGTAGTCAATCATTTTATCCCTTAAAACTAATGTTTGATCAACAAAATTTCCTGTGAAAAAAAGAGAAAAAAGTTCATGCCTTAAAATAGCTTGAATGTAACGCTACACCCTTGCTTCATTTAGTATATGCAACCCCATGAATATGCAAATTAGCCACGCCTCCACTCACACCAGCTCAGAATAGCTGATCCACTCGGTCAACTTTACTGTAGTAAACGCTGCACAATGGCAAGTGGAAATACTGGTTTAATTCAGTCATATATGTTTGAACCAGAAACTGATTTAGAAGAAGTGGTGGAAGAGTGAATTATACAGGCTCGTATCAAGTCGATCTGTTAGTGTGGTAATGCGTTTTATGTATCGCTCTCTACAACGTTGGGCACATAACAGTATTTAATATGATTATCCTTTTGCTTGACTACTTTATTAAACAGCTAATAATGTGTTGCTAATGTTACACAAACCATGTTCCCGTTGACCATTTCAGAGTCAGACAGCTGCCTTCTAAAAATCAACATCCTTAGAAACGCTTTGAACAATTTAGAACTTCAGTGGAGAAAGGCATATAGTTCATCATAACATCGTAATATACCGGTACATCATACACATAATTCACCCGCTATATTGCTGTACTTGATTTTTCATATTAACAGAAATATGCTGGGGTAACCTGGCTTCTCTTGAGACTGCCCTGCTTTGCAGCATAGTTATTGATATGCTAAAGCCCGGCACGCTGACGGGATTGGTTACTTGGTAGTTTGTGACGTAAGAAAAAACAGCGATTTCAAACCGCGTTTTTGAGGCTGTCTTTTTTTCACTGCATCATAAAATGGCCCTGATATGTCACTAGACATTAAGAAATCATGTTCATTTCAAATACTTATATCACTGACAACAGTAGTCCGGCCAGGATATTGTCATTTAAAAAGTGAAGTTGCAGCCCTCAACTGATGTTGATGTTGTCATCTTGTGTTTTGGCCTGAAGCGCCACCCTCCACCTATCTACCAATCACGAAGTCAGTAGTGTTTCGGCATCGGGGTTGCCAGCTCTGCTCTAGTTACCACAGCTACATAGCAGCCTACGTTCCTGCTGGATCCTGCAGCCTATCTGGCAACCTGGAGTCAGGGGGGAGGGGGAGGGGATACACCGCTCTACAGTAATTTGAAAGTGATTGCAGTACCAGTTTTGGCCACAATCTTACATACGGCTCCTTTAAAGGGGACATATCATGCTAAATGCACTTTTTTAGCCCTTAAATGCATTTTGTTGTATATTTGGAGTGTTTAGAAGTACAGAAAAGATGAAATTATTCTCTTCAGGTGCTTCGTTGATATCTTTATATTCTGTTTTGGTCATATTTTTCAACCGGTTCAGATTTTTCTGTTATCTATGACGTTTTTTGAACTATCACGTCACAGTATTTGCAGCGGAACTGCCAAATAAGGACATTGACTTCCGGCCCAACACTTCGAGCAATCCGCCATTATTATTTCTCGCTGCAATTTTGTAGTCCAAGCTAAAGGATGCAGAAGTTACGAGAGGGTAAGTTAAAATGTTCGGTTGTTGGATGTAGTAACCCACACGCTTCATTACACCGTCTAATTTAGATGAACTGCCGCGCTTGTGACAGGAGCATGTTTAACTGAAAGAACGAGCAGAGAGAGAGACCCGGTCGCGCGCGCGCTCACTCTCTCTCTTCAGAGCCAGGCGAAAGTGTAAACAAGACATCACCGTCTCCAAACTAGACGCTGTCTTGCTCTCTCTCCCTCGGACATATTAATCAAAATAAATCGACACGGTGGTAAAAGGTCGGAAGACCAAAGTTTCATGTGTAAATACAGTACACACCATTGCGATACATCCATATGAAGACGTTGTTCTGCAGGTTCGTCGTCTTCATTTTCATCTCGCTCCGGCTCTGGCTCGAACATGTAAGGCTGGCTGGACAAGTCTTCCGTTGTTGACATTTTGTTAATAATGTGTGTATAAAAGTTTCTGTGCGCTAGATAATCCTATCTCTGCTACCAGACTACAAAAATGGCCGAACGGGGTGGAGTTGAACCGAGTGTCACCGCTACAACCTGGAGAGGGGGCGGGGTATGAAGTGTCTCAATATTATTTAAAGAGACCGCACCAAAACGAGTTGCTTTCAGAAGCACATTAAGGCCTCATTATGCTTCTGCGTCAACTCCACGGCGTAGCTACGCCGTCACTCCAACGGCGTCGTGACCGTTTTATGGTTCTGCGTCGGGTTGCGTTGCATCGCGGTGCATTTCACCGCCAGAACGCTAGGGGGGTGGTGTGGTTCGCGAATCTCTTTCCTATATTTTCTAACATTATAAATGTCTTTACTGTAACTTTTGATCAGTTTAACTCATCCTTCATGAATAAAAGTATTGATTTAATTTATTTCTTTCCCCCCTAAATAAAATTAAAATTCTTATTGTCCCCAAACTTTTGAAGGGTAGTGTTTAATGTTACAAAAGCTTTCAGTTTCAGATAAATGCTGTTCTTTTGAACTTTCTATTCATCATAGCATCATGAAATAGAAATGTAAATAACTGTTTTCAACATTGATAATAATCATAAATGTTTCTTGAGCATCAAATCATCATATTAGAGTGATTTCTGAAGGATCATGTGACATTGAAGACTGGAGTAATGATGCTGAAAATTCAGCTTTGATCACAGGAAAAAATTACACTTTAAAATATATTAAAATAGAAAACAGTCATTTTAAATTGTCATAAAATATGTTTTGTTTTATTGTTTTTTATATACTAAACACAGCCTTGGTGAGCAGAAGAGACTTCTTTTAAAAACATTAAAAATCTTACCGATCTTACTAAAACTTTTGACCAGTAGTGTATAACACAATAAAAAAAAATAAAAAAAACAGTTTATCACCCATATACATATGCATATATTTTTGTGGGCTTTATACAAGAATTGAGCAGTATAAAAATGTTTAGAGGGTATGTAGTGAACTTTTATAATTATTGCCACACATTTCTATACAATGAGTATATTATATTCCAAGACATTTCACTTTATTAATTATAGAAATACTTTTAGATACTTTACCTTGTATGTATCTGATGTGTGGTTTCCAGCTTAAAGGGATACTCCACTTTAAAATGAAAATTCTGTCATCATATTCTCACCCTCATGTTGTTTCAAACCTGTATGAATTTCTTTCTTCTTCTGAACAGAAAGGAAGATATTTAGAAGAATATCAGTAACCAGACAGTTTCTGGTCTCATTGACTTCCATATTATATTTTTTCCTACTATGGAAGTCAATGGGACCCAAACACTGTCTGGTTACTGACATTCTTCTAAATATCTTCCTTTCTGTTCAGCAGAAGAAAGAAATTCATACAGGTATCCCTATTATTTCTAATGCAACACCATCAATACTTAATAATATTTCTGCGTTTTCTTTATAATTACCAAACATCATTACCTTCGTTTTATTTAAATTCAAAGATAATTTATTAATATCCATCCATATTTTTAGTTTTACTAATTCTTTATTTACTGTCTTTATAAGTGTATTATAATTATCAGTATGAGGGTGCAAATGTTCAGTCTCATACAACATCTTGTGAACACTTGAGGCTTTAAAGCGGGAGGGGGAAACCGGAAAAGCTACACTCCGGAAATGATGTATAATCTGACCAATCACAGCCCCTGCGGTCTGCGTCACCGCGACGCGTAGTTACAATTTTTTGGAGGTGCACGTCGAGCTACGGCGGAGGGGTCGCGTCGAGGTTCGCGTCGACGCAGAGGGGTCCGCGGGGGTACGCCGTCGATTCGACGCAGAAGCATAAAACAGGCTTTAGAAAAGGGGTAGAAAAGGGGCCTGTGGAGCTATAATAATGAGGAATTCAGACCCAAGCATTGCAGTTCCGCTTTATATAGACTACAAATGTATGATTTATATGTAAAAAGGAACAATTTAAAAGCATGATATGTCTCCTTTAAGGAGAAAATACTCAGCAATGGTGTTGACTGAATTTGCATGGTTTGTCTTAAAGCATATTAACAACACCACATACATATAAACAACATTAAAAACTATTTTTTACCACAAAAAAAAAATGTTATGCCAATTTTTGATGTGCATTCTGCACTGTGAAATTATTTACAAAATACAGTAATTAGTAACATTAATCAAACATTTTTTATTTTATACATGAACTTAAAAAAAATAAATGTATGCAGTCTATTTTATTTGTTATATTCCTGAATAGGCTAAATGTGCTATAATTACTTATGCCCTTGATGGCATAACAACAATGGCATAGGGATTTATTTTATTTTGTGGGAGTTTTTGTGTAACTTTATAATATTTAATACATTGAAAAGCTTTTTATTTACGCATGCTGCTGCACTTCACAAACACAGATCTTTGAGGCTATACTTGTGAAGTATCATAGTCTCAATTGTTTTCATAAAGTATTGTAATGATATTTTCAGTAACCCTATCTCTAGCCCTAAACCTAACCCTCACAGAAACCTGTTGACATTAGTGGATGTAAAGCAAGACATGATGGTCTCAGTATTTTCTCAGAATTGCTAGGTCTCAGTATAGTCCAAATTTAGCAAACAAGTGCACACCTAAACCTATTCAGGCCTGCAGGATTTTTGTTGCATGACTTTTGGGCTCAGTGCTGCTCTTTATCTCAGATGTGTTAGTGTTGACTACATATATCTGCATTTGCGTTTCTATTTTCCTTAATCTGTTAATATTAATTTTAGTGTGCTTTATTGGCATGACATCCAACTTTATATGCATCATCATCACCCTGTTGGGAGCATGTGTAGATTAGTGCCACCCCTTAACATTGATGCACGCAGAAAGTGCAGACTGTACATTTTTTATTAATTGGTAACTTGAATATAAAAGTGCACGTATACACTGATAGAGGCAAGGCAGATCACTCACCAGATGCACATAGAAAAACAGTAAAAACGGTAATATTGTGAAATATTATTGCAATTTAAAATAACTGTTTGCTATTTGAATATATTTTAAAAATGTCACTTCTTCCTGTGATGGCAAAGCTGATTTTTCTGCATCATTACTCCAGTCTTCAGTGTCACATGATCCTTCAGAAATATTCTATTTTGCTGCTCATGAAACATTTCTTATTATTGATTTGTGCTGCTTAATGTTTTTGTGGAAACCGTGAGGTATTTTTTCAGGATTCTTTGATGAAAAGAAAGTTCAGAAGAACTTTTTAATTTTTAATTAAATTTTTTTATCTTTATTTATTATAAATGTCTTTACGGTCTCTTTTTAATTAATTGAGTGTCCTTGCTGAACAAAAGTATTAATTTCTTTAAAAATCTCTCTGATCCCAAACTTTTGAATGCTAATGTAACTCTTTTAAGCTATGAAGTCCATGCTTGTGTATATATAATGGACCTTATTCATGAAGAACAAGCAGAACAAATTTCTGTCTGTGTCATTCGTAAAACCATGCATAAATTGTTGCAATCAATTACGTTTGAGCGATTTGTTCTGCTCGTGTTTCATGAACTAGGCCCATACACACATCTCTGGGCTAATATCGCATTAACACTCCTGTAGCACTGCTGAAGCTGTGTGTGTTTTCCTGTTGCTGCTGTAACATTCTCGAGTGATTCCAGCCCTTCCGGAATTCTCCTGGGGCCTCTATCAGCTCTCGCCCTGAGTGTGATCCTTGTGCTCTTTCTGAACCCAACATGTCCGGTGTGTGGGTGTTTATATGAGCGAGTTCAGGTGTCTGTAAGCTTGCGTGCATTTATGTGTTAATTTATCCATGTTTAAGTGGGTGTTTGTGAATAGATTCATATTAGTGAGATAAATCATGAGAGACAATGGCGAAAGAGTCTTATGAAACTCTTATGATACTGAGATAAAAGGATAATCTCCTCACTGACCTCTGTACTCTGCATTTGTACTCTGTTTATTATATGTGCTGTGTGTGTGTGTGTGTGTTTCCTTGTAGCAGACACACGAATGGATGTCTCTTCAACTAGGAAATGTAGTTTTTGTAAACCACATTTCACACATATTATATTAATTTGTTTTAGTACGTGATTTGACAATTGACGATCCTGTTCACATTTTGTTAGTTAGTTTGTTTTCTTAAATCACGTTAATTAAAAAAATTATAATAATTGCCCCCTGGAATTGATTTGATAATTACCTTTATTACATGTGTTGCATGTATTTGTGTTGTTTTATGTCAAATACTTAAATTTAAACAATTACTTAAATCAGTCTGAAGCTGTCTGTCTACACTGCAAAATGAATCTCTTACGTAGTAGCTGCACTTTATTTATGTTGAGAGAATTTGTGAGCGCACGCACTGAACAAAATTCAGTGGTGACTAGTAATTGAAACGCCACCGATTGGCCATTGCAATCATAAGCTCACCTGTGTGTGATTGGTTCTAATGTTCAATGCTTCAAATTTTTTTAAATAATAGGCTATGTCAAATATAATCTGATCTACACTTTTTTTTTAAATTCACTTTCTAATTAATCGCTTAAGTTGTCATAGATTTAGTTTAAAGTGCCCCATTTTATATGTGACTGGTAGACCAGTCATAACAGACTGGGCCATCTAACCAATCAGAGCAGAGCAGGATTGTGGAAAAGAGGGGTTTAGAGGGTCTGAATCTTCGAACAAACCGTTTTCAGAATATTTGAGAAATGTGGTGATGTGCAATGTATATTATAGAGAAAATTAAAGTGTTTTTTGACCTTGGATGCACGCAAACCTATTGTAGGAGACCTCATAATAGGGGCGCTTTAATTGTGCAGGAGCCCCCCAATCCCCCCCATCTTGAATTTGATAATTAACTTCATTTTGGTGTCATTTTTGCCGCAGGCCCTGGTTTTTATTAAGTTGTGAATATTTATTAGGAGTGTTTGAAAGTGTTGCTTATGCTGTCTACTCTGTACTTGTAGTGTGTGTGTGTAATTTAAGGCAACTCTGTAGGTTATTAACATGTTTCTGTATGAGCTATACACATGGCCAGGAGTGTCTGAACTAAAGGTAGATTTTGAGTGGCCAGTCAGGTAGAAACAATGCACGCACATACCGGTACACAAAAAAATATTTGTCTGTCCTGTTTTAGGGGATAAACTGAGTATATTAAGCATGAGTATGTGTTTGGGTAAGGAGGGGTGGCCAGTTGACAATGATTGCTTGTTTTTTTTATGTCTTTGTTTGTGTTCCTGACAGAGACAGAAAAAGAGATATTCAGGTCTTTCTGCATGGGAGAAAGATTTTCTCCTCTTTCCTCCGTGGCTTCCTTTATGTGGTTCACTTTTTCTGTTCTGTCCTCTTTTATGTCTATAAACTTTTCATAAACAATTTATTTGAGTTTTATTGTGCTGTTTGCTGTGTGGATAAAAAAAGAAGCAAATTCACACTGAGAAGAGCCATGTGTTCGAAAGTGAGATGCAGCAACTCAAACTAAGGAACTTTATTTACTGTACATAATTAATAATGTCATAATGACCACTGATGGGTTGTCATGCATGAAAATGAGAAGCAAGTAAAATCTTCTCTAACAGTTGTATAGTTTTCATTATTGATCTTGAAGTAGTATGCTGCTGACTTGGGTTTAGCTAAACTTAGTTCAAGTGTTTCCTGAGTTAATGCAATTTTTTTTATAGCCCTAAGTGATAAAAGTTGTAATTATTAGCACAGAGTTTCTGTCTATTATTAACAGAGTTTGCTCAGAGTGATTGGTGTGTTTAACTCTGCTGTTAAAGATTTTGCTATGTGCCTTTGTTTAGCAGAGATCTAATTCATTCTGATCTATTTTCAAACGGTTTGCTATTAGCAGAGGGTTTTCTGTGTTGTTTTTTTTAATTAGAGTTTGATGCTTTACTATTATCACAGAAAATGTTGTATTAATTTTTAGCAAAGAGTTTGCTGTGTTTATTATTAGCAGAGTTTTTTGTGGAAGTTTACACCTGTTTGGAAGACTTGATTCCGATTGGTTAATCGCTGTGTGCAGTAAAGTTGTCAAATATTTCTGAATAAATATGATCAGGAACTGAGAGTTTTTTTAGGCTATTAGCAAAGAGATAGCTGTGTTCATTACTAGCAGAGTTTGCTGTGTTTATCATGATAGTTTGCTTATTACTGCTGGATAGTTTGATGATTCATTATTGGCAGGCATTTTTCTTTGTTCATCAGAATGATTGCGATGTTGAATGATTATTGCCATAGAATTTGATTTGTTATCATATTTTGCTGTTCGTTATGAGCAGGGGAATTGTTGTGTTCATTCTCAACAGAGTTGTTTATTATTAGGAAAGTGTTTGTGTTAATTACTGGAAATGTGTCACCATAGTCAACTAGATGAATAATTGTCCAACAGTCTTGTCAATTAGTGAGTTTTTAAAGAAAATAATGCTTAATTAGCTTGGTTTGTTTTAGTGTTGTTAATAATAATAATAATAATAATAATTCATTACATTTATATAGCGCTTTTCTCAGCACTCAAAGCGCTTTACATAGAAGGGGGGATCTCCTCAACCACCACCAATGTGCAGCATCCACTTGGATGATGCGACGGCAGCCATATTGCGCCAGAACGCCCACCACACACCAGCTTACTGGTGGAGAGGAGACAGTGATGAAGCCAATCAGTATATGAGGATGATTAGGAGGCCATGATGGACAGAGGCCAAGGGGCAAATTTGGCCAGGATGCCGGGATTACACCCCTACTCTTTCGAAAGACATCCTGGGATTTTTAATGACCACAGAGAGTCAGGACCTAGGTTTTACGTCTCATCCGAAGGACGGTGCTCTTTGACAGTATAGTGTCCCCGTGACTATACAGGGGCGTTAGGACCCACACAGACCACAGGGTGAGCACCCCCTGCTGGCCTCACTAACACCCCTTCCACCCCTTCCAGCTGAAGTCAGCAGCCATTAAGGCATTAAAGGGTTAGTTCACCCAAAAATTGGGGGTAAATAAAGGCCTTTTGAAGCGAATCAATTCGTTTTTGTAAGAAAAATATCCATATTTATAACTTTATAAACTACAATCGCTGGCTTCCGGTAACGGCCGAACGCAAGTCAAGTTCCGGCGTAAGAGTGACCTCTGACCCGACGCATGACGTATTGATGAACGCGGAAGCACAGAGGATAGAGCAAAACAAAACACCAATCATGAATTAGAAGTCTAAAAAGATATATTTTTTAAAAGAAATGTTGGAGGATTTTGATATAAGAGAAGAGGAGCTTGAGTTTGTGGCAACAAAATATATTTTTTTTAAATTCTGTTTGTTTGAACCGCAAGATCTACTCTCACCTAGGCTTACCCTTTACTCCTGCATCCTACGTCAGAAGTTAATCTTCAGCTGGAACTCGACGTCACATACGACCATCACCATAATCCAGTGATTACAGTTATTAACTAACCCTTTAAAACCTACAGCTGTACACGTCAAGTAGAGCTGCACGATTCTGGATAAATTGAGAATCACAATGTTTTGTTTCAAACAGATATCAAAATTCTCCCATGATTCTGAACAGACAACTAAAAATAACATGTAATTTGCTAGAGGTTCTGACTAAATGTTAATTTTCAGTTTATATAAAAAAGGTTTGAATTATATATTTAATTAATCACTCAAATACTTCACTTGTTCCATTACTGGATGAATCAGCATTTAAAAAAAAATCTTTTGAATGAATGATTCAATGACAAATACTTTTTTTAAAGGAACACGCTGACTTTTTGGGACTTTAGCTTATTCACCGTATCCCCCAGAGTTAGATAAGTCCATACATACCTTTTTCATCTCCGTGCGTGCCGTAACTCTGTCTGACGCAGCCACCGCTAACTTAGCTTAGCACAAAGACTGGAGGTAAACGGCTCCAGATAGCATACTGCTCACAATAAGTGACAAAATAACGCCAACATTTTTCTATTTACATGAGTTGTGATTTGTATAGTCACAGAGCATTTACAAATAACAAGGTCACATGAGACACAGCCATCTTCTAACCGTATACATACTGGGAACTATATTCTCAGAAGGCGAAGCACTGCTACTTCTGTGGAGTGATTTATCTAACTATAAACTTTTATCCCAGTACTTCTGTGATAATATGAATATTTATAAAATAACAATAACAATACAATACTGTGTGGTTGAAAATACTGTTTGTGAAGCTGTTCCATACCTATACATGATAACTGTGGCAGAATTGTATGTTCCGCTGTGATTTTGTCAAAGGCGAATTGTTGTCATTTCGGAATGAAATCCCGTGGGTGTTTGAATCGAGATTGCAATCTTTTAACGATTAATCGCGCAGCTCTAACGTCAAGTCAATTTTATTGGTATAGCACATTTCACAATACACATTGCTTTACAGAAATTCATATTGTTAATGTTTATAATACCTTTAAGACGTCATGAAATGGATGTCCAGATAGTATATTCTTCTCTGGTGATTTACGTCTGAGTAAAACAGCTTCTCGAACAAGAAAGATTGTAGGATGGGACTTGATTTTTCTCCATTGGGTATTGATTGGATGGTTGGATGGATCAGTATGGTTTGCTATTGCTGTGATCTCATGTGATTGACAGGTTGTCCTGTCCTTGCGCAGGGAGGGGAAGTTATTTTGATTAAAAATTGAGCGCACATGAATAAAATAAAATAAAGATGTTCACTGTTTACGGATAAGTCATTTATAATATATAATAATAATAATAATAATAATAATAATTCATTACATTTATATAGCGCTTTTCTCGGCACTCAAAGCGCTTTACATAGAAGGGGGAATCTCCTCAACCACCACCAATGTGCAGCATCCTCTTGGATGATGCGACGGCAGCCATATTGCGCCAGAACGCCCACCACACACCAGCTTACTGGTGGAGAGGAGACAGTGATGAAGCCAATCAGTATATGAGGATGATTAGGAGGCCATGATGGACAGAGGCCACTGGGCAAATTTGGCCAGGATGACAGGGTTACACCCCTACTCTTTCGAAAGACATCCTGGGATTTTTAATGACCACAGAGAGTCAGGGCCTCGGTTTTACGTCTCATCCGAAGGATATATACTATACTGCAATGTTCCATAAAAAAATAAGAATTGTCAATTTTTATTTAATGGTGACTTTAATGGCTAATTGTTAACATTTAGCAGTTTAGAGCACATGCAGAGACATCGCAACTCTATTTCTTGCGTCATAAGAAATTGCATTTTAAGACAGTTTGTCAATTTAATAGTTTGTCTTTGCGCCCTGTTCTTTTCTTTTGTACTACTTTCAGATGCTCTTGACACAAGAACAAATCCTATCATATAATATCCTGAGAATTTGCTGTTTATTATTAGCAGAAAGTCTGCTGTAGTCAGCATTAGCCGAGAGTTTTCTGCATTTTTTCTTTGTGTTCCTTTGCTTTCATCATCTTTTTCAATTTCATTTTTTAATGTGAATTAAATACGAAACTGTAGTTCAAAGGCTTGAACTATTTGTCAGACACACTTACTGTGGATTATTCTGAAAACTTGGACAGAACACAATGTCTATGTGCGTGCGAGTAATCTGTGTCTGTATACAAGTGTGTGTTTGTGTGTGTGTGTGTGTGTGTGTGTGTGTGTGTGTGTGTGTGTGTGTGTGTGTGCACCTACTGTATGTGCACCTACTGTATGTGCTGTATTTCTAAGAGTTGTGGAGGTGCTGTATTATAATTCCATCTGGTTGTACTAAATCTTGCAGCTTCTCATTTGTGCTTGTCTGGTCATCATCACAGTTTTGCTGAAACTATTCTTAACCAACTCATGTATGGTAAAAATCATAAAGAATCTCTCTCTCTCTCTCTCTCTCTCTCTCTCACACTCATTGAGGCAGCTTAATGGTATGAAATTGTTGTGAATATATTAAGTAAATTGCAAACACTCCCATTTTTGTAAATTTTGTCTAATGTATAGCAAGCGCTGGGTGAAACACATTTCTCTTACTAACAGTTTTTGGTTTAAAAACTTTCCATTACAACCTTATATTTCTAAGACACTGAATATTTTTCTTTTCATTTTGTCCTGAAATACAAACTTTGCCTTTACCATTGGCTAATCTCACAGGTCTGTCAGTGTGATGTTTTGCAGTGCGAAACATGTTTTAAGATAGTATATAAATGAAGTGTGTGTGTTTGTGTGTGAATATAGGTCAGTCATTGTCTGACACACACCTCTTCTCAGCTGATAGGTAAGAACTGTCAGATTTATGGAATTATGTCCAGAAACTACAGTTGAGATGTGACGTGTGTGTATATAATATATGTCATTGTCAACTAGTTGTTCAGGCAGACTGTTTTGAAAACAGATTTGTGCATCCCTAGTTCATCTGCTATTTTCTCTGCTTGTATTATACTTTTCCATTTATATTCTTTGTGTAGGTGGCGCTTCTTACCAAATTGACTTGCATTACTGGAAAATGTCCAAACAAGCAGCCAAAAATAGACAGTTT